>NC_072439.2:46715234-47020000 GCF_028878055.3 Symphalangus syndactylus
GGTGGATGTAGACTTGAAACATTATACAAACTCATCACTAAAGAAGTTCTGATAATAATTAGCTTCCTAGCAACACAGATTTTTAGGGCAGAAAGGTTTATAAATGTTAAAATAAAGGAGAAGCTATTATGAAAGCCTCCCATTTGAATGTGTCATGTGCTTTATAAAATGCTTTAAAAGACCAATGTTTTATAATATCATTATGCATATTTACTGTCATTTCACTTTGAGATTGGTTCTAATCTACTGGTTTCTCACTGTGGGTTCTTGCAATTATGGTCATTAGTTTCCAATAGAATTCAACATGAAATGTGGTTTATTGGTAGCATAGGAGGTAGTAACAGCACAGGATATGGAGTCAAACACCAAGGTCCAAATCCCTGCTCCACCACTTCCAAACTGTGTTATTTGAGGCAAATAAACTAAACTCCCTTAAGATTCAATTTTGTCGTCTGTAAAATGGGAAACATAATCGCAGAACCTACTTCATAGAATATTATGAAGATTGAATGACAGAAGCCATATAAAGTGATTTGCATACGGCTGATACAGAGTAAGCCCTTATTAGGTAGTAACTATAGGTAGTATATCCTAAAATATGTATTAAATACATAGTTCACGTCAAGAAGGAGCAGTTAAAAGAGCCGTAGATGACAGTTACACATTCAGCCATCATTCTTCAGCTGCAATGCTCAATACTTGTATGGGCTACCTAGTAAGTCCATTTTATCATCTCTGTAAACTTAGGCCTACCACTCAGCAGGAAGATGGGACACTCATAAATAGACTTACATAAAAAAATGAGACAAGATAAAAGTAAAGAGGATTTGATATATGAAAATAGACCAGTCTCACAGAATGTTAAAAAAAAAAAAAAAAAAAAACAGAGGCGAGGCATGGTGGTTCACGCCTATAATCCCAGCACTTGGGAAGCTAAGGTGGGAGGATTGCTTGAGGCCAGGAGTTCGAGATAACCCTAGCCAACATAGTGAGACCCCCATATCTATTAATAAAAAAATTTTTTAAATCACTTATGCTTCTTTACGTGTTTCCAACTGGTACCATAATTAAGCAACTTTCAGGAATAGAAAAATACTTCCTTAATATGATTTTTTTAAAAATATCACACACAGCGCCTACATCAACAACTGATAGAGACATTTCTATTAAAATGGGGAAGAAAACAAAGCTGAGAAAGCCACCATTATTTAAAATTGCACAGGATATTCTCAGCAATGTAGTAAGATATGAAACAGAAATGACACATAACAATTGGAAGAGTGAATATATTTATCACATTGTATATTACAATGTTAGACAATATAAGAATACACCAGGAAAACTAGAATTAACAAATTTTAGTGAAGTGCTTGAATACACTCTATATCTAAAAAGCAGTAGGTTTCTTTAAAAATACTATAATTGTCTACCTATTCATAGTACTAGTTATTATTTATTCTCCCACTCAAACTATCCTATCCCAGTGGCTCAATTCTTCACTGCTCCAATTATTTCTGCAACTTACGATCATTGAGTTAGGCTTTTATTTGTCTGCTTAAAATGCCAAAACAGGGCCAGGAACGGTGGCTCATGACTGTAATCTCACCACTTTGGGAGGCAGAGGCGGGCTGATCACTTGAGTGCAGGAGTTCAAGACCAGACTGGGCAGCATAGTGAGACCTCATCGCTACAAAAAAATTTGAAAATTAGCTGGGTGTGGTGGTGTGTGCCTATCATCCCAGCTATTAGGAAGCTGAGGTGGGAGGACCACCTGAGCCTGGGGAAGTCGAGGCTGTGCACTGAGCTAAGATCCTACCACTGTGCTCCAGCCTGGGCAACAGGGCAAGACCCTGTCTCAAAACAAACAAACAAACAAAGCCAAGACAGGAATAAGAGTAATGCAGGAGATTGTGTTAAGACACAGTCACCCAGGAAGGTATATCCTACCTTCTTCTGAGTGCTGGAAGAGAATCAGACCGAGATGAGGCTTTTATTTATTCAATACACACTTGTGTATGCACAGACACTGTGCATATTAATTCAGGGAATACAACGATGCTAGGACTTCTGCTCTCCTGGAGCATGCAGTCTAATGAGAGAAATTAAATAAATGAACCCAAGATAATATTTATTAAGTGCCAGTTGTGATAAGGTCTGAGAAGAAATAACAGAAAAATAGAAAGTGATGGGGAAAGGGGGTCAAGGAAGAGAGAGAACATAAAATTTAGAGTGAGGGATCAGACTAGTCTGTCTGAAGAAATGCCATTCAAGTTCACACCTTATGGGCCAGGAAGGGGTTGGTCAAACAAAGAGGGATGGGCAGCATCCCTAGAGCAAATAGCAAAGAGCTAGAAACAAAAGTCTAGTGAGCCAGGGGAAGAATGGTGAGAAGTAAAGATAGAAAGACAGGCAGGGTCCGCATGATGCAGTCTGTAGAAGCTGGGATGCTTTCTGCTTCTAATAATAGAAGGACAAATTAAAAAGAGCTCAAACAGTAGGAAGTTTATCATCTAACAAAATAAACACAACATATATTTAAATATATTATTATACACATAATAAATACAACATGAAGCCCAACAGTAGGTGGCTGCAGTCTGGCTGCAAGAGTGGGTGGGTCAGCTGCTCAACCACATCTTCAAGGGTGAGGTTTCTTGTTTCTTTCCCAGCCCCCCCCTGCCATGCCTGCGGGTTGTCCCCTTAAGCTGGATCCTCTTATGGGGTCAACATGACGATTACGGCTTTGAGGTGTTTTTTTTTTTTTTTTTTTTTTTTGAGACTGAGTTTCATTCCGTTGCCCAGGCTGGAGTACAGTGGCGCAATCTCGGCTCACTGCAACCTCCACCTCCCGGGTTCAAGCGATTTTCCTGCCTCAGCCTCCCAAGTAGCTGGGATTATAGGCATGCACCACCATGCCCGGGTAATTTTTTTTGTATTTAGTAGAGACAAAGTTTCATCATGTTGGTCAGGCTGGTCTCGAACTCCTGACCTCAAATGATCCACCCGCCTTGGCCTCCCAAAGTGTTGGGGTTTCAGGCATGAGCCACCGTGCCCGGCTGATTATGTTTCATTTTTAAAGAGTAAATAAGCCCTCCACAGAAGTGCTACTCCACTACTCTGTCCCTTCCCTCTCCTCCTCTCTCTCAAGCAGGTTTGTGACTTTGTTTCCTTAGCTGGCTACAGCCAATGCCTAAAACTACCACTGGCAAAAAGAATGGAATTACTATGATTGGTTTACTTTAATTCACCCTGTGGGCCTGGTTGCATGACCCAGGAACAATGACACTGAATGCAAGGTTCTTAACCTGGGGCCCATGAACATTTTGGTTAGCATTCAGGAATATCTGTGAACTGAGATGGGGAAAACACTACCCCTTTATTTTTCAACAATCTCTAACTGAAATGGTTAACTGAAATCTTATTTCCTTCCATTATGAAGGTAGGCAAAAGACTATAGTCATAATAGGAGTGCATGTGATTTTATCACCAATAAAAATCACAGATATTTAATATCACAGTACAGTTACAGTTATGTTGCTTTCCTGCATTCCCCATCTTCACCTGCTTTTTGATCAATACATGGAAGGGGTGAGTCAAAGACCATTCCACAGTTTAATGTTCTTATTCACTCTAAGCAACAAAGGCCTCCACACTAATAGATTTTCTAAAAATGTAAACTTAAACTTTAACCAACCTGGAATTTGGTCAATTCTTTCCTATTTTTTCTATGCACTGTCCTTACTACCGCCCCCAGCCTACACTTAACCTTCATTTCTTGTCCTCTCCATCCATACGGCTTCCCATCCCCATCCTGTAACCCTTACTGTCTATCTTCAAGTTATTTACATATGTATATAAAAACATAGGAGGCAAGAGATTAAAAACAGAAGCAGAGAACACAGTCTTTTCTCTCTCTCTCTTTCGCCTTAAATTGTAAAAGTAGGCCAGGCACAGTAGCTCACACCTGTAATCCCAGCGCTTTGGGAGGCTGAGGCGGGCAGATCATTTGAGGTCAGGAGTTCGAGACCAGCCTGGCCAACATGATGAAACCCCATCTCTACTAAAAATACAAAAATTAGCCAGGTGTGGTGGCAGGTGCCTGCAATCCCAGCTACTCAGGAGGCTGAGGCAGGAGAATTGCTGGAACCTAGGAGGCAGAGGCTGCAGTGAGCCGAGATCGCACCCTTGCACTCCAGCCTGGGCGACAGAGTGCAACTCCATCTCAAAAAAAAAAAAAAAATTTAAAAGTAGGGTAAAGCCAGAGTGGGGAACCCCTAGGGCCTTGGTGTCTGGGTTTGAAAGTGTGTTCCACCCCTTACTAGAAGTGGGGCTTGGGCAAGTTTCAGGACCTCAATGAGCCTTAATTTCCCCATTTGTATAAAGAACATAATAATAATATCTGCATCACAGATGAGAAAATGCACATGAAATGCTTATAAAGTGTGTGGCACATAGTAAGTGACTAATGAACCTTTGTTATTACTAGTATCATGTGAGGAAATTATTCTAAGTGCATGATTTGGTCAGCTCTCCATGGCATACATCACCCAGTATTCATGTCTAAAGAGATTTTCTTCTTTCGTTGGCCAGCTAAGAAATTGTATTAATGTGTTCAACAAATACTTACTGATCCCATACTAAGTTTCATTCCTTGTATTCAGTAGGGGCTTAGTTAACATCTTGTATAAACCCACAACAGAATATGTTATGATGCTTCAGCTAAGGCGAACTTTTTGTATTTCTACCTATTATCACGGGAAGAGTGCCAACGTCAGAGTATTTAGTGGGAGAAAAAAGTTGCTGACAGTTTATCTGCACTAATTTCATTCTTATAAAATCACATAAACATACACGCAAAAATACTATATATTTTGTATGGATCTCTATATATTATGTAAATGTGCAGAGGAAGTTCTAGACTGGTACTCACCAAATGGGGATGGAAACTAAGATTGGAAGTGGGGGAGCCGTTTAAAAGAATGTTAATCGGCCGGGAACGATGGCTCACACTGGTAATCCCAGCACTTTGGGACGCCGAGGCGGGTGGATCAACTGAGGTCAGGAGTTCATGATCAGCCTGGCCAACTTGGTGAAACCCCATCTCTACTAAAAATACAAAAATTAGCCAGGTGTGGTGACGCGTGCCTGTAACCCCAGCTACTCAGGAGGCTGAGGCACGAGAATCGCTTGAACCCAGGAGGCGGAGGTTGCAGTGAGCCGGGACTGCGCCACTGCACTCCAGGCTCAGCGACAGAGCGAGACTCCATCTTAAAAAAAAAAAAAAAAAAAAAAAAAGAATATTAGCCTTATGGGTTATGTTCAAATTTTTACATGAGGATGGAATATAATACCTAGATAATATCAAAAAAGCAATGCTATGGCTCCTGCCAGATTTCCTGGGTATCTAATTGCCACAACCCATGCAATTTCTGACTTCAAATAGATTCGGTTGACAACTTAAAAAAAAAAAAGCCTAATCACACACAGAAGATCCAGTGTTGACTCTCCTTGGAGAAAAAGGCAGAGGCATATTTATATAAGCACACCTACACGACTTCTAAATTTACCCATTTAGAGATATGCGCGCACAGACGCTGCCTCCCAGGGAGACGCGCGCCTCGCCGGGGCTGAGACTGAGGCTGGGGCTGGGGCTGGGGCTGGGGCTGGCGCTTGGGTCCAATGCAGCTGCGCGTCTTCCTCCACCCCGCGCCGGCCCCAATCCGCACCTTCCATCCTTTCATCGACTGGACCCTTAACAGTATCAGACTGGAGGAAGCAAGTTTAAAATTCACGGGTGAAAATTTTTCACTTCCAATATGTGGGATGCTGAAGATCTGAGGTCTAGCCGTGCTCCTCCTCTGGCTTGCTCTGTGGTCCTGGCAAATCAGATTAACTTTCAGGCCTGGGTCAAGCGGAGGGGATGATGCGAAATTCTGTCAATCCGTTCACAGAGGAAACTTTGAAAATGCTGAGTCCTTAGAAAGCAGCAATGGTTTTACATGGTTATAAAGCACACTCTTTAGTGAGTTTCTACACACACGCAATGTATGTATTTTGGAAACATCCAATTATATTTCTGTGTATGGCATATTCTAAATTATATGTCAGCATAAATAATATGATGTATATCTACAGTGCTTATGTATGTGCATAATTTTGTGTATATAAACATTGTGTATATAAACACATTGTATATAAACATTGTGTTTATGTAATATGCACATTTGAAGTGTCTATTAAATGTATATATTAATATATTTGCAAAGTTTTATCTCTTGTTCATGTTACAAATATAAACTCTACTGGGTGTTCATAATTAATATATAATGGCTATCACCAAAGCCTATGTGTATAAACTGCATAATTTATAATGATGCAGACATGAGGTATCTTTAATATAGGACTAGTAACGTATAAGGATAAAGCAAACAAGGTGCTTAGGGCACAAAATCCAAGGAGTCCACTGCTCAGGTTCCTGCAAAGGCCGCTTGTCTCACCCTAGTACTGGTCTTGATAAAAATGCCAGTTTCTCTTACCATCTTCCACACAACCAGAAACAATTACTCATTACTAAGTGTCGGGCACTGTTTTATGCACTTTAAATATATTAACCAAGCTAAACAAATGTCATGACTACAAATAACATGAATTCTAAGTGAATTACAGGAAGTTGTGACTAACAAGTAAAATGTTTTGAAAGCCATAACTCAAAAGTCCCGGCTAGACATGGCCTCTAATGAAGACTTCTGCAGTGAAATGATGAGTCCATATCTCCCAGGAAGTCATGGCACCTAAGCTAAATCCAGCAGTCTTTCCTGTACATTAATTGTTTTTCTTTAATACACACTGTATCAAGTGTTCTACTGATCTCTCTCCACATTGGAGCAGCGTGGCAGGATATACGCTCTAAATCTCTCTGCCTAGATGATTGACAGACTTCAAAAAGAAGAATGATATGTATTTTCATTTCCTATATTACTGTTACTACTTTCAAAACTGAGGTAGATAATGGAGCTTATGATAGTCTAACTGTACTTCAACAAGATAATATGTTTATATTTAAACTCATTCAGAGACCAAGGAAGGGGGATTTACACAACATATTATCTAGTATCTAGCTACAGGTGATTTACTGTTGTTCACTGAAATGCAGTTGAAGTACAAGATGGATAATAATACTATATTGTGGTATATATCCTGTTCACATCAGGCCTTCGTAATAAAAGCCGAACACCAATCTACAGAACCTGCCTTAAATCTGCCATCTAAGATACTGATTGTAAAATAAAATGATCAAAGTGCAGGTTATCTCTATAATGCCTTCCCCTGAGATAGTGGTATGCAAAGAACTTCCTATTTTTTATTTATTTACATTCAGTCAACAGAAACATAAATTAAATTAAAAACCTCAGTGTTATGCAGACTGAATAAAGCATACCTAATATGTTGCTAAGTAGATTTTTTTAAGGTATTGCAGACTACAGCTTGTATTGTACTTTTATCCAGTGCACCTTTCACTACCTACCAACAACAAAATATGCTGATAAAAATAATAGATTAAAATGAATTTTGCAAACCAGCAGTTTCACATGCTACACTCCTGCTGAGAATAAACAGTTTTTACTGGCTCTTTTTACTTGACACATGAAATCCAGTATTCCTGCCAACAGATTTCATTTTAAATAATTTCCTAAGGACCCAATGGAAATAGACCACAAAGGAGTTAACATTGAATAGAGAGATCACAAATGCGTTTTAAGCAAATCTTTTTGTCTTTACAGGCAAGTAATTGTAGAAAAATTAAAGGCCAAACTTCCCTATAAAAAGAGATGCCCTTGTGTCATATAATGTAGACTGCAGAAAAGTATGAGGTCTGGGGTAAATCATCCTCTCTTCTAAACACATATACATACTTAGACTCAAGTTAAAGTGAAGCTCAAGAGAATTCTTGGAGGGGAAAAGAAGTTCCAGTACTTCTCACATTTCTGCAACACCCAGGATTTAGCTACTGTCTTCTTGGTGCTGCTGTGGCCCCTCACACAAACCCCTACTGCGACAGTCATCTTAATGAATTATAATAATTTGTTTGTTATATGTTTTTGATTGTGTGTGTGTCTACTTGTTATCTTTCCAATGAGACCATAAACTCCCCGAGAAGAGAAATTGTCTTATTCATCCTGGGTCCCCAGCACCTAGCCCAATACTTGGCACTGAGTAGGTGTTCTGTAAATGCCTGGTGAATTTAAATGGATATTGAAAATAATAACATATGATTTAAAAGAATGACAGAGGAACTTAGAAGGGGGAAGAAACAATACAGTCACATTTGATTGATGCTGTAGAAATAAGAGCTGGTTTTAGGTGGAGTCAATACATGGAGATTTTTAAGGTCAACTATTGAACCACCCCCTTTTCCCATTTAGGCCAGTTAATTCCTCCACTCATTCATTCATTCATTCATTCAGCATATATCTGTTGAGTGCCAACTCTGTGCTAGGCAAATATTACCTACGTAGTAGCTGAAACCATGAAACACAGGATCACTGTCATTCGTTAAGGTCTCATTGCAGATATGTCAACAGAGTTAGAGCTGGGCTTCAAGTTTATGCTCAAGCTAAACCATGGAGCACTTTTATTTTACCACTTAAATGTATCTTGCCATTAACTAAGTAGTTTCAGTCTCTTTAGGCCTCAAAGATTTACTCTAGGATATATTTGACAATATAACCAGATCTTATGATTCTGGCTTAATTCTTCAACTTTGCCAGTGATATGCTCAGTGCCACTTATAATTATGCTGAAGTGGTCCTCATTTTCCCTAAGGGTTTCAGATTAGACTGGAGACCCACAGCCAGGATACTTATCTTTTTCTGTAGTTTTATTCTATGGTGAATGTCTTGTTTTCCTTCAACAAATAATATGTACTTCTAATATGATCAAGGGAAACTGGGAATAAAAATTGGGTTGTCTTGCAGTCTCAGTCTTAAAATATGTTGAAAGTGGTATCATATGATCACTTATATCATTTATAAAAAATATTTCTTTGTCTTTTCAATCAATGACAAAGAACATTCCTGAAAGTGTTTTAAAACAAAACTAACCTTTCCACTAAAGTGAAGATAAGTAGGCAGATGTCTTTTAAAGCTGTACAAAGCCTTGGATTTCTTTCTTTTTTTCTTTCCAATTTACACATAATTTCTGGATGCAGGGTAGGGAGGCCATTCAGTAAGATGGAGTATAGAAAATGATACTACAGTTTTGCTTAAAATAGGAAGAAAAAGAAGCTTTTTGCCCCTTGTAATTTCTCCTTATTAAACTGACAAAAGCATCTATTTTAGAATTCTGTTAAAAGCAAGCTTGTTTGCTGATAGGTCAAAGAAGAGAAACAGTGAAATTATAAGTAAGAGATCCATTTGTTCTAACCATGTTGCTGTCAGGACGGTATTATCCCTTTCAATGGGCTTTCTGATTATAATGATAGAACTGACAGTGGATTCAGCACGCACCTTAAAAATATGATTTATAATTGAGCAGTTCATCAAAATAGGTACTGGTCTTATCACAAGTTCAAGAAACACTGTCGAAAATTCAGTTTTATGTTTCCACTCTCATTAATTAAATCTTATTTTATCTTTGCAGTCCCTTTTTTCTCCTTGTATTTCTACACCTAAATATGAAGTATAAGCATTGTCATCATTTCTAGACTGTACCATATTTCTTTGCATAGTTTACCATTGCTTAACCACAGAATACACTCCATAAATCTTTCTTCATAAATCAATCCTTCCCTTCCATTAATCATTTTCATTATTTATCTCTGACTTCCCTCCAAGATTGTCAACACTGCTTGTTTATTTAGGTGCTCAAAATTGAATACAGTGGTCTGGGAGTAATTCTAGCTACAGTTGTATGAGAGGCCATAGCCTCCCTTCCCCCTCGGGGCTTCCACACTGACTCACACAGTCTTGTTGTCTTTTTGTTGTTAATATTCACTGTAAATTTATCCACATTTCTCCAGGTGCTCCCTCCTTCTTTGATTACTACTAATAATCCCAGTTTTCCAGATTCTCTTCTTCAATGAATGTTTCTGATGTGATTTTTTTTGCCACATATTTGTTTGCATCTTTCTGAAAACAATTTCATTTTTTTCATCCCATATTTCTGACTTGTTTTGGTTCTTCTGAACCATACTGCTGTCCATATCCTGGCCATTTCTCAAAGCTTGTAACACATCCCAATTTAGTCTTTTCAACAACTGCCATGAGCATTCTGTTCATTCTCTTTTTTGGATTATTAATACATACATAAAATACAAACCGTGGTGACTTGCTAAGAGACAGACCCTCGGAACTGCACAGAATGCCACTGTTGTTACCTTTTACAGATGGCACCTTCAGCCTCCTTCAGTCTGCATGGCTGTATTATTATCAAGGCTATGTGGAATGAAGGTGTCATGGGAAATTGTACAGCATGTCAAATTAAATGTTTTGCTCAATTCTGAATATGATGCAGACGTCCTACTATGTTCCAATCACTAGCTCATCTCTTCTCCGTGGATAAACAAAGCTCTGTAAAATCTGACCTTGCTTCATGGGGGTTTGGGGCGGGTAGTTTGGTTTTATTTTATAGTTTGGTTCAGTTTGAGGTTTGTTTTGGTTAAGTTCTTGAGCACCCCTCCCTCGGAGAATTTTTTACTTCAGGTGATGCATTTTGGTGTGTCAAATGCACATCCAGGGGAGCTGAAGAGAATATCATAAATAGTTCAAAAATATGTAGCAGTAGGTGCATATTCTGAATGCTCTGCTGGTGCCCATGGTCCTGAGGTTGGGGTCTCCTTCAATTGACAGATCAGAAAGTTCCCTGCACAGCCCTGGGGTTGAGAGTTTCACCCTGTGGCTTTTCTTAATGCTTATTTCCAACCAATTCCACTTCCAAGGTTTGCTTTAAGGTTTTTGTTGTTGCCATTGCTGTTGTTGTTGTTGTTTTTAACTCAGACTTCATCTCCACACTGTCATAAAAACTGGGCAACTACACGGAGGGAGAAGGCTCTGTAACTGACTGTCAGCAGCCATGCATCCATCTCCAGGGGCGTGATGTACACTGTATTTCTGTGATTGGTGCCCCTCAATCCCAGCACATTGTGAATGGCGCCACAGGGGATAGGCAGTCTGGAGGTGCTCTGGTTCTTTGACTGTTTATAACCCTAATTATGAGAATCAAATGAGATAATTGATGTAAATGTATAATATGAATTCAATATTTTAAAAGTAAAGAGAAAAAGATAGGTATTTGTCCTAATTTTCCTTTTTTTTTTTTAGCAATTTATGTTACATGGGCAAGAATGTTGTTTTTGCCAGCTCCTACTAATCTTTAATCCTTCCCTGAACAAAAGAATGAAATAACTATTCTTCAATATATGCTCTAGTAATTGATTTGCATATTCCTTGACAGATCCCTAATGTTGAAATATTCTGTAACTCCTTATTTAAAGCTCTTCGTGTTTGTGCTTTTCACTTTTCTGTCTGCCGTTGGCTTCTTCCCTCCGTTTCTTGCCATTCTTGCACATCCCTTTAGTTATTTCTAGACCATGTTCCAAGCCATAAGACAATCACACCTATTAGAAACACAGACAAGAACCACGAACTAATAAAGCTAAGAGGTCTAAGCAGCTGAAGGAGATATTACAAAGTCCATCCATTAAAATGCATGTATGTTATTTAAAGTGAGGCCCAACTCAGAGCCCATGAACATTTTGCATACTCTTCTCATAAAAATGTTGGTAGCTGACATATTAGGCCAATGAATTGGAAGTGGAACAGAGAGTTTCTTCCTCCAAGTCAGCATTCTGAGTGTTGTCAACAATGTAATCTATAAAGGAAGCCAGAAAAACAAAACTACTAAAAACTGCAGGATGAAGTCATTGCGTTGAGAACAAATAGCCATATGTACCTCAAATGACTCTAATGATACTACCATGACATGCCACTGTTTAGTTAGTAACTGCCGTTCATAATAATGGTATGTCCATTGTATTCATGTCATTTCCTGGTGAAGTAGTGAAGTGCATAGTACATTTTAGATGGATTTCTATCTAAAATTATTTTTGATTTTTGTAGCTAAAAATAGCTGTTAATTTTTAAAGACTATTTAGAACAACTCAGTCTGCAAAAGACAGCCTAGTTTTTCCATAAATGACAATATATTTCTCATGTCCTCTTTAACATATGCACATCCATTCCCATCCTTCTGAGAATATAAATTCTTTTTTTTTTTTTCTCTTTTTTTTGAGACGGTGTCTCGCTTTGTCACCCAGGCTGGAGTGCAGTGGTGCGATCTTGGCTCACTGCAACCTCCGCCTCCCGGATTCAAGTAATTCTCCTGCCTCGGCCTCCCAAGTAGCTGGGACTAGACGCACCTGCCACCATGGCCAGCTAATTTTTGTATTGTTGTAGAGACAGGGTTTTGCCATGTTGGCCAGGCTGGTCTCAAACTCCTGACCTCAAGTGATCCACCCACCTCGGCCTCCCATAGTGTTGGGATTATAGGCATGAGCCACCGTGCCCAGCCTAGAGAATATAAATTCTCTAGTAGCAAGAACTGGTTCTTCAACTTGATTTGGATATACAATGGCTATCTGAGCACACAAAATAAGAGTTTAAAATCCTAAACTTTCAGATTGAAAGGAATCTCGGAGATCATAGTAATCCAATCCGTTTACTTTACAGAAATGTTAACTGTATGTACCAACATTTTCTCTAAGCTAATAAGGCATTTTCCTCCCAAACAGTACAAAAATGCATGTAACAAAATGGAAGTCTCCTACCCAGACAGAATCCCTAATGCCCCAGTCTTCCCCTTGTAAACAGAGAGTTACCAGTTTCTTTTGTGAAAATACTCTATATAAATACAAGTACACACTTGAGCTTTATAAAATACAAATAATGGCATGAGAGACTTCTTTGCAACTTGATTTTTTAGGCTAAAATCATATATTTAAAAATAATAAATCTGTATTCACTGAAAATTATAGACACTAGAATTAAGCTCCCTCATAATATTACCTAAAGTTTAGTACTAATGAGTCACTAATACACAAAATATACACTTACAGATTTACCTCAGGCTATACAAGTGCCTCCTTTCCATTTTGAGGATGTGATAAACTCCAGAAGGAAGTGAAAGATATGCAAAAAGCAAATGTTTTCCCTACAAGAATACCCCTAAATACATGGTCGTTCAACACTTTAAGATGAGGCATGGAGAGCAGCGACTGTCAACGTTGTATTCCCTTTTTTTTTTTTTTTTTTTTTGAGGCGTCTCACTCTGTCACCCAGGCTGGAGTGCAGTGGTGCCATCTCTGCTCACTGCAAGCTCCGCCTCCCGGGTTCATGCCATTCTCCTGCCTCAGCCTACCGAGTAGCCGGGACTACAGGCACCCGCCACCACCCTGGGTAATTTTTTTTGTATTTTTTAGTAGAGACGGGGTTTCACCATGTTAGCCAAGAAGGTCTCGATCTCCTGACCTGGTGATCCGCCCGCCTCGGCCTCCCAAAGTGCTGGGATTACAGGCGTGAGCCACTAAGCCTGGCCTGTATTCTTAATATTCTAATTATTCAACATTATTATAGTGTCAGAACTAAAATAGAGACCCCAAGATCCATTTAATATGGTGTTTTCAAACTGCAGGTCAGATGTGAGAAGTGGGTCCTAACATCAATCTAGCGGATTACAATCAGTATTTTTTTAGAAACCAATTTTGAAACAGTATTTTTTAAATGAAATAAAAATGAAAAGAAAGTATCAGTATGCATCCCATTTAACAAGGGTAAAAACTGTTTTATAATGATTTTCATTTGTTGTGTGTATCTATGCTGGGTTGTGATATAAAATGTCCATCTTGCTGTGGATCATAGACATGAACTTGAAAGTCACTGATTTAATCCAGCCTCTGGCTTCTAATGAGATAAAACTATAAGTGTTCTCAGAGAAAGAGGTGTCTGTGCATTCCTGAGAGCAAGCCTCTCACAAAGAACCATCTTCATTCTCGCCCATTCTTTGAAGTACAATGTCACATTCTCTTTTCATCAAGATTATTGGAGTACAGGCTTAATTCCAGACTTACTTTTTTTGCAACATAATTTTACCCAGTCAACTAATTGATTAAAACCCAGTAGAAATCCATCTTAATCATTAGCCATCATTATTATTATTTCAATTACAGGAGCACAGGGATAACAGGAAAACTTAGCTACATCTGCAAATGGCTTTCACATTCTTTGAGCTAGCTCCTTTCCTCCTCAGGATCAGTGAGGCAGAAGCCTGCTGACCCAGTGACAAACCCTGAGGCACATCCAGAGAACTGACAGTCTCCATCTGGTCAAACCAAAAGAAGTAGTACAATTGTACTGAGAGGCTTAATGAAGGCTGTATCTCTCTTTGCCACCATCTTTCCTCTGTCTGATGGAGTTGAGTGCAGAAATCATAATGGGAAGAAAGAAGTTACGTCCAAAACTTTGTGTTTTACTGGAGGCAACAATGGGGTAGAGTGTGGGTGTAGGGGTCAAGAAATGTGTGTCTGGCTTGAATCTGAGTTTGGTGACAAGGCTTTCAAATCTTCCAATTGCCCCAGCTCTTCATGTCTTCATTTCTAAAACGACGGACTGTGCCACAGCAGTTTAGCCATGAATTATCATCATAGCTGCACTCGCATGGCCCTTGCTATGTCACAGGCTCAAGCATTTTACATAATTGGCTGATTTAATCCTCCCCATAACACTAACAGGCAGGAAATTTTCCCTTATGTTACAGATGGATTTGCACAGATGAGTAGCAGAGAGGTCAAGTAACTTGCCCAAAATGACCCAGTTAGCAAGTGGCTCCAGATGCTGTGCCCTCAACGTCATGCAATGTTGCCTCAGCAGAGATCTTTTAAAAAATCATTTGTCCTATCCCCGACTACTCTCCAAAGCCTATGTTACTGAAGATATTTTCTACTAAATAAGCCATATTTGCTAAATTTCATTTTCCATTTTATTAATCAAAGATGTATCATATGATCAGACTTTCTGATCAGCATAAAATAAGTTACCACACACATTTACATAATTCCTGCCCAATGTGAAATTCAGTGTTTAGGTTAACCTAGTAGTTGTATCATGTATGATTTCTCTTAGCCCAAGAATCTCAATTAAGACTTGGGGGCTGGGCACAGTGGCTCATGCCTGTAATCCCAGCATTTTGGGAGGCGGAGGGGGGTGGATCATCTGAGGTCAGGAGTTCGAGACCAGCCTGGCCAACATGCTGAAACCCTGACTCTACTAAAAATACAAAAAAAAAAAAAAAAAATTAGCCGGGCGTGGTGGTGGGTGCCTGTAATTCCAGCTACTCAGGAGGCTGAGCCAGGAGAATCTCTTGAACCTGAGAGGTGGAGGTTGCAGTGAGCCGAGATCACACCATTGCACTCCAGCCTGGGCAACAGAGCAAGACTCTGTCTCAAAAAAAAAAAAAAAAAAAAGGACTTGGGGACTTCTTATGTCTGAAACATCAGATTTCCCTTTTAGTTCTTCTAATAGCTGGTCTCAAGGGCAGGAAGGATACCATCACCATAGAGGGAGCCTGGAAATCAGGTGGAGACATTTTTGGTTGTCACAGTGACTGGAGGGAGGAGATGCTGCAGGGGGTGTTGGATACTAGCATTTAATGGGCCAAGGCCAGGGACCGTCCCACCCAAGGAAGAATTTCTCAAAGTGCCAAGAGCACTCCTGCTAAGAAACCCCCAAGGACTGCTTGCTGGAGGATGGCAGAGGAAAGGGGAGACATGGAAGCTCCATTCCTACCACTACCCCCCAACTTTGCCATGTTTCACTAGAAGAACTTCCCTCTCCTGGTCTCTTGTGAGGTCCAGGCAAGCCCCTCTTACACCTCTCCATTAATGTTTCCGGTCTTTCTATATCGTAATGCTCCTGCACATTCAGCAAGATACCATCTGGGGAAAGCCACTGTCTTTGTGCAATGACAGAGCCTGTTCTTCACAGTCAGAGCCTGAAGGACACATCTGTGCCAGGGCAAACCCCCTACCAGCCCACTACGTTTCAAGGAATTGCCTTTGATCTTTCGTTTGTTCTGGGAGAGCTCAGGGAGACACCTCACAGGATAACCAGAGTGTGGCAGAGCAAAACCTCATGACACATGTCAAATGAGGTTTTTGATCCATATTCATTGGCTCTTTTAAAAATATGTATCAAAAAATCATTATGAAATACCACTTCACATCCTCAAGGATTGCTAAAATAGAAAAGACAGATAATACCAAGTGTTGGTGAAAATGTGGAGAAATCAGAACCCCCACACACTGCTGGTGGGAATGTAAAATGGTACACTGTGGAAAACACCTAGGAGTTCCTCAAAAAGTTGAACACGAGGCCGGGCGCGGTGGCTCACACCTGTAATCCCAGCACTTTGGGAGGCCGAGGCAGGCGGATCACGAGGTCAGGAGATCGAGACCATCCTGGCTATCACAGTGAAACCCCGTCTCTACTAAAAATACAAAAAATTAGCCGGGCGAGGTGGCGGGCACCTGTAGTCCCAGCTACTCGGGAGGCTGAGGCAAGAGAATGGTGTGAACCCCGCGGGGCGGAGCCTGCAGTGAGCCGAGATCGCGCCACTGCACTCCAGCCTGGGGGACAGTGAGACTCTGTCTCAACAACAACAACAACAAAAAAAAAGTTGAACAGGGAGTTACGATATGATCCAGCAGTGCCACTCCTGGCTACATACCCAATAGAATTAAAAACTTGTCTACACAAAAACCTATAGATAAATATTCATAATCACATCATTCATAACAGCCCAAAACTGGAAAAGAAAATATACATCAAACTGATGAATGGATAAGCAAAATGTGGTATATCCTTAAGGCAGAAGGTATTGAAGTGCTGACATATGCTACAACATGGATGAACCTTAAAAACATGCTAAAAGAAAGAAAAGTCACAAAAGGCTACCTATTACAGGATTTCATTTATTTAGAATGTCAAGCATAGGCAAATCTATAGACATAAAGTAGATTTGTGGTTGCCAGGGGATGGTGGTAGAAGGAAATGGGGAGTGTTTGCTAATAAACAAGCTTCTTTCTCAGGTGATGAAAATATTGTGAAATTAGATAGTGGTGACAGTTGCACAATTATGTGACAAACTAAAAACCACTGAATTGAACACTTAAAGGTCTAAATTTTATGATATATCTCAATAAAGCTATTATTAAAGAATAAATATGAATGGAGTTTCTACCTTGTGGCAGACACTTTTCCAGCCATTGAGGGGATTCCACAATGTACAAAGGAGACAGTGTACTTGATCTCATGGAATTCGCAATTCTGCTAAATAAATAAGCAAATGAAAGTGAACTGCATGCTCCTGCATATAGAACCACTGGAGCAAGCCCAGGGCACAGACAGTGTTCAGTCCACATTCACATGGATTCCTGCCAGACATTCTTGCCCAATGTGGCTCCGGGACACTCTCATGGGCCCCCTCACAGGTCTCCTCTCAGAGCCACCACACAGCAGCTCCCTGGCCAAGGCCCCAGTTCAGAAACTCACCCGCAGCTCCAGGAATCCAAGCTCTTCATGGATCCAGTTTGCACTCTTCTTTCAGCCTCCCCGGTTTCTTCTACCCACTCACTTTTACCCTTCTTCTTTCATTTAGCAAATTATCTAACACGTATTTACTGAGGGCTATAGTAGCTAGAATGCTTTGGGCCAAAATATATAGATATGTGAGTCCATTTTAGGCTCAAAACTGCTTAAAGAATAAGGACAATTATTGTTTCCTGAACAGGATGTCCATACTGCAAGCATGGGGCTCTGTTTGTCTAGTCCATTTGGTTCTACCCTTACCAGTGTGTTATCATTGTCCTCAGGCAGCCATTGAGGGCAGCAACAATGGGGGCACAGGCTTTCTTGGTTACATCTAGCAAGAAAGAGAGAGGAAAAAACTATCCTTTAACCATGGAATAGAAATCCATGTTTTCAACCTATCTGGGCCAATCTAGATCAAGTATCTTCAGGTGGCAGTGAAATGCCATGAGTTGATTGATTTCAGCCACACTCCTGGGCCGCTCACTCCAGAAAAGATGGGGATTCCCAGGATTGATTGAGGATGAAATCCTAGAGCTGGAGGAGGCGCTAGCACTCCCTGGAGCTTGTGGGATACATAGGAAGGAGGAAGAAGGAAGGGATTCAGTCTGATTGTCTGTTCATTATAGATTATTTACCTGTCTGCTCCTTAAGCTCATACCAGGTACTAAGTGCTTTTCTGTGTGCTAGGGATAGTTTATCTTATTTATTTATATATTTATTTCAGAGACAGGGTCTCACTCTGTCACCCATGCTGGAGTGCAGTGGTGTGATCATAGCTCACTGTATCCTGGAATTCTGGGCTCAAGTGATCCTCCCAACTCAGCATCCTGAGTAGCTGGGACTACAGGTGTGTGCCACCACACCAGGCTAAGTTTTGTAAATTATTATTATTATTATTTTTTTTTTGTAGAGACAGGGGTCTCACTGTGTTTCCCAGGCTGGTCTCAAACTCCTTGCCTCAAACAATCCTCCCACCTTGGCCTCCCAAAGTGCTGGGATTACAGATATGAGTCCACCTGGTCTAAGGATAGTTTACCTTTTATTTGATGAAGGACTATGTTTACAGTTTAAACCGACACAAAATCTTCCCCAAGGAACAATGTGTTCTCTCTCCTACTGGTAGCATTTCAAGGTCAATGACACCTGATATGGGGTGATATTTAACAACAAATACTTGACACCCCCAATGTCACATTCTATAAGCAACCACTCCTGCTATGTTTATGGCCAACCCTCCCCATATCCCACAAGATTCTCGTAAGCAGAAGTGTGCCCTCTAGGAGAAAGTCTTCACTTGGCTCCACCCATGGAATATGCTATAAAACCAATGCCAAATTTTCTGCTAGAAAGCTCTATACTTCACAACCAGAAAGACTGGGTCAAGCGTTAGTCAAACTATTAGCCTATGTTTAGAAAGTTATTTGGACATCTTGGAAACATCTCAGAAATATTTTGGAAATCTGAAATTGTTTGGAAATATTTGGATTCTTTGGAAATTGTTAATCTTTTTTGTTTCTTAATTCCTACAATAAGGAGGATTTAAGGGGTCTATAAAATATAGAGCTACCCCACTGCCACATACATACATGTCACAATTTCCCCACTTAACCAAAAATGTGATTTCAGGTGGAATCAAAGTGAATATGAGCATTAATTCTAAACTCCATGTGTGGTTAATCATAATTATAATCTTTTCTGTACAATCTTATAAGTGCAAGGCAAACAGACTTGCCAATATAACTGGTTGGAAGAGAGTTGCAATTAATTGATTAAATTGATAGGTAGCAAATGCAGAGATGCTGGTCTCTCAGGAAAGAAGTTTTCAAAATAATACTGAGACTTAAATCCAACTGACATTATTATTAACAATACTAATTATGAATAATGCCTTATATTTCTAACATGCTTTATTATTTATAAAGTTCTTTTACATGCATTGTCTCATCTGCTATCACAACTTTATTAGATGGAGAGGAGGTGTTTCCATTGCATAGATGAAGAAACCAATAGGCAAGGTTTAAGGTTACCTCTCATGCCACAAACACAGCAAGTTCAGAAGATGAAGTTCACCCCCAAGTCTGATTGTTCCTGAACTGCAGCCAGCTCTCTCACTTCCATTCTCTTGTGGGGAGCATTCATATTTTATTATTATTATTATTTTAGATGGAGTCTTGCTCTGTCACCCAGGCTGGAGTGCAGTGGCGCATTCTTAGCTCACTACAGCCTCCACCTCCCAGGTTCAAGCGATTCTCCTGCCTCAGCCTCCCAAGTAACTGGCATTACAGGCACGTGCCACCACGCCCAGCTAATTTTTGTATTTTTAGTACAGACTGGGTTTCGCCATATTGGCCAGTCTGGTCTCAAACTTTTGACCTCAAGTGATCCGCCCACCTTGGCCTCCCAAAGGGCTGGGATTACAGCCGTGAGCCACTGCGACCGGCCGCATTCATATTTTAATGCACACAGCACAAAGTAGAAATTCAAAAGTGATTGTCAATGGCTGAATTAGAAGGATGGATTGCAGGCAGAAACAAATTGAGTGATCTGCAACAAGTAACAGTGAGAATCAGAATCATCATTAAGGAAATTTCCGGCTGCATTTTTAGAAACAGGGAGAGTTAACGAATGTAAACTGTCTTTAAGTATTTATGGAAAATTGAATGATGGCAATGTTAAGTAATTTTTCTCAGTGATTTAAAACATCTTGTTCGGCTATGTGTGGTGGCTCCCGCCTGTAATCCCAGCATTTTGGGAGACTTAGGTGGGAGGATTCATTGAGCCCAGGAGTTTGAGATAAGCCTGAGCAAAACGGTGAGACCCTCATCTCTACAAACTATTTTAAAAATTAGCCGGGCAGAGTGGCATGTACCTGTGGTCCCAGTGTTCATGGGGTAGTTGGGGTAGTGAGGGGTGGGAAGGGGACTGAAGTGGGAAGACTGTTTGAGCCCAGGAGGTCAAAGCTGCCAGTGAGCCATTTGGCACCACTGCATTCCGGACAGTGTAAGCAACAGAGCAAGATCCTGTCTCAAAATGAAAAAAAACTTATCTTTTTCAAAATGTGCACTATAAACTTTGATTGTTGCTATCATCTAAAAAGATCTTTAATATGTCCATGATGTTTATTAATA
Source organism: Symphalangus syndactylus (assembly GCF_028878055.3). Taxonomy (NCBI): domain Eukaryota; kingdom Metazoa; phylum Chordata; class Mammalia; order Primates; family Hylobatidae; genus Symphalangus; species Symphalangus syndactylus. The sequence continues at coordinate 46,736,002 of NC_072439.2, forward strand.
GGTTCCATTCATTGTGTTTACCCAGGCACTCTGTATGTAGATTACCTGGTTTTACCCTCTCAATCACCCTGTAAGTGGGAATTATTAATTGCATTTCATACATAAGGAAGCTAGCTGTAGCTTGGAAGGGTTAACTGTCATTTCTCAGCTCCCACAGGAGAAAGTCATAGAACTGGGATTAGCAGACAGCATTATCTTAATGTCTTTCTGCTGGGCCAGGTTTTGGGGGGATGAGGGTGGGGGAACATGTTCCTTAAAAACATCTTCTAAAGGGCAGATGCAAAAATTATGGTTCTTAGTAGCAATAGCATTGACCACAATTCTTAGAAATATCTGAAATGTATTTAGAAAACCTCAAACCTTACTTGAAATTAATAAACACAAGGGGAAAGAATAAGATACACCTGGACAATTTCATCTTTTCCTTGTTCATTTAAAGCAATTGAATATGTGTGAGTTTAGTCCAAACTCTTGTAATTAATACTGAAAGTATTTAAGGTACCAGAATTTTAATTACATGTTCCCAGAATACCAGTAAGTGTTGCAAATATTTTGTTATAAAAATGCATACACCTTCCCTAGTAAATGCGCTTGTTTTACCTGATGTGTAAAATTTAGAGGATCACCTAGGAGATTTTTAATGTTGTTTATTGCATTGATAACTCTTTAAAATCTATTGTTTGTGTTATTGGTATCTTCCTTAAAAAGATACCAATACTCAATGGAGTAATTTGGGTATAGAAAGAATTAACATTGCTCGATAAAATTGTTCAAGACCAATTCAGAGTCATCATCTCAAATATTGCTCAAGACTGAGCATAAAAGTATTCCAGGTGTTCTACAGCCACAAGAAAACATATAGAAGTGCATAGCCCTGTCCTCCAAAAGCTTAAACTTGGCCGGGCGCGGTGGCTCACGCTTGTAATCCCAGCACTTTGGGAGGCCTAGGCGGGCGGATCACGAGGTCAGGAGATCGAGACCACGGTGAAACCCCATCTCTACTAAAAATACAAAAAAAAATAGCCGGGCGTGGTGGCGGGCGCCTGTAGTCCCAGCTACTCAGAGAGGCTGAGGCAGGAGAATGGCGTGAACCCGGGAGGCGGAGCTTGCAGTGAGCCGAAATTGCGCCACTGCCCTCCAGCCTGGGCGACAGAGCGAGACTCCGTCTCAAAGAAAAAAAAAAAAAAAGCTTAAACTTAATGAAAATAGAAAAGGAAAGCAGAACTAACCATACGTTTAGTAGATCATTAGCCAGGCTCCAGAGAACGGGGTGGCATCGGGAAGACGAACAGGTTACTGTGAAAACTTTGAAACCCAGATTCCTTGAGAGGTAAATGCTGCCTGCCACCTGTGGCCTGGTTGGTGAGCTCTTCAGCAGATGGCTGATTTACCTTTCTTATTTCACTCTTGCATTTAACCTAAAACAGGGAGAATTCTCAATTTCCAAACCAGATGTGCGTGACTGTTTAACTCCAGGAAAAACCACGAAGAAATAGCTGGTGACTTCTCGTTAGGAGGCACTGTTACAGAGAGGAGGACTGGGGTTTCTTTTTGTAGCTAATGTGACTTTTATTCTATTTCAAAGCATTGAAGATTCCTAACTTTGCTAAGGGAGAAAAGACCTTCCTTAGCAAAGACTTCCCTTTCCTCCCATGGAAAATTCTGCCAAAACATCCTCCCCGCCCCCTCTCAATTCACCTATAACATTTGTTACTAGAAAGAGCTGTGAGTTGGGGCCAACTCAGAGTGTGGTGCTTTTTTCTTATGAATATGATCTGCCTCGGGAAATTTGCATACGCTTGCCTTCAAAGGAAGAGGAGGAATAATACATTTAATTAGCTCAGTGCACTTCTTGAAACGTATCTGAAAGCAGATGACAGATCTCCATAATCTACCACCTACACTTGAATTTTATGCTATTTTCTCAAAAGTGGTATGTACTGGTTTATAACTGTAGTTACTTATAAATATATGAAGTTATTTTTATATTGTTTTCTATGCTGGAGGTAGCCTTTGCCTATACATAAATTAGAAAGGGAGGTCGCCTTTGGAAGGGAAAATTCATAATTCATTGCTGGTGAATTCTATACTAATTGTACAGAATAAATTTATTTGTGTACTATCAACACCAAGAAGGGCTTCCACTGGCCCAGCACATACAGCATTTTTACTTTTTTCCTTCAATTAACAGACTTTAATGTGTAATCCTTAGAAACAATGACAATTCTTCTGACTGCAAACTTTTAAAAATATTTTAAGGATGGTTTGAGTCTAGCATCCCAACATGTAAAATGTAACACTATACACAGTACTTCAAATACAGGATATCATACTAAAAATGTTACCTTCATTCATTTTACTTGCTATTTAAATTGACTGGTTTCCCCTCACAGTACTTTGTTAAGATTATTATTCTTTCAGATATAATAGCTACTATGTGCCAGACACCAGAGATACAAAAATACATAAGGCATAATTCCTACTCCTAAGACAGCAAAATTTAGTCAGGGATACAGATGTATAAATAATTACAGAGAGCTCTGAGATCCCAGAGGGAAAAGTGAGATATTCTTCTAGGGAGGTGTTGAGAAGCCTTCATGGGGACTACCATCCAAGTGCGGTCCTGAAGATAAAGCAAAAATTCAACAGAAAAAAGATAGGAAGAAAGCTATGACTGGGATTTTCTGAAATTGCTGTCTCTGTGAGGTTGGAACATAGGGTGAAGATGGGTGTTTATTAACATCACTTTGGATGTTGTTTTTAAAACAGAACTGGCACCCATTGGCCAGGTGTGGTGGCTCATTCCCGTAATCCTAGCACTTTGGGAGGCCAAGGTGGGAGGATCACTTGAGCCTAGGAGTTTGAGACCAGCTTAGGTAACATATGCTGTCTCTAATAAATAAAATAAATAAATAACAAAAATAGAAAATTTGGCTGAGCAGGATTGCATGTGCCTGTGGTCCCAGCTACTTGGGAGCCTGGGGCAGGAGGATCGCCTGAGCCCAGGAAGTCGAACCTGCAGTGAGCTGTGATCATACCACTGTACTCCAGCCCTGGTGACAGAGTGAGTCCCTGTCTGAAAAACAAATGAAAAGAACTGCCATCCATAGTCTACTAAGTGTTACTTATGGGTTGACTGTGCCTTCATTTTTTAAATAGACTTTAATAATTCATATTATTAAAATAAGAACTGTAACATCATTAATAGGCAAAAGGCAGTGAAGAATAATTCCAAAAAATAAGCATTCAATTTAATAAATGTTAATGGGCAGTTAGTATTTTGATTTGTTTATAATAAATAAACTTTATATACGTGTATATTTATAATATTTAAATATATTTGGTTTATTTTAAATATATCTAATTCATAATTTATAATTTATATACACTCATAATTTATATACACATAATTGTTTTATGCATAATATACCAAAATATAATGTAAAATAATATACAACCTGTAATAATAAAATATAATAAGTACATGATAAATAATATGCTATAAATAAAAGCTGGGTCTTCCTTATTTGGCACCCACTGTATTCTAGGGTATGTTCTAGTCATCAGGAAAATAGAGGTAAACAGGGCAGATAAAATCCCTGCCTTCAAGGGACTTACATTACAGAGGCATGTGGGCAACAAATAAACGTAATATAAAATAGGCTGGGCGTGGTGGCTCACGCCTGTAATCCAAGCACTTTGGGAGGCTGAGGCAGGTGGATCACCTGAGGTCAGGAGTTTGAGATCAGCCTGGCCAATATGGTGAAACCCTGTCTCTACTAAAAATATAAAAATTAGCCAGGCATGGTGGCAGGCGCCTGTAATCCCAGCTACTCGGGAGGCTGAAGCAGGAGAATCGCTCGATCCTGGGAGGTGGAGGTTGCAGTGAGCTGAGATCAAGCCATTGCACTTCAGCTCCATCTCCAAAAAAAAAGTAATACAAAATAAAATAATGTAAAGCTTAAGAGACTTGGGGAGATACTGAAGCATTAATTACAATAAAAAGTGTGTGTGTGTATGTGTGTGTGTTTCCTGGTGCTAGCTTGCCCTCTAGAATCACCCTAATCATTATAAGCTTTAAAAATACTGTGTGTGATAGATTTATCATCTCTCTAGTTTTCCTAATAAATGCACTTTCCTGTGTTTATTATGTAAAATGTACATTTTAATAGCAGTATTAATGGTTTCCTTAAAGAGAGACAGACAATAAACTGCCATGGTGGTGAAGAGTAAAGATTCTAGAAACAAACTTCCTGGGCTCAGCTGTCATAGCGGAGTGATTTGGAGCAAGCTAACCTCTCCGCATCTCAAGTTCCTCATCTGCAAATAATAATAATAATACCCACCCACCTCATGGGGTTGTTCTAGTATTAAATAACTTAATATGTCAATTACTTAGAACAGTACTAAGTACATAATAAGCACGCAAAAATACCGCCTATCATTGTTCTTAAAATGTCAACAAACTTGCACATTAACAAGACAGTGTTTGAAGTAAGTTCAAAGCTCAAAAAAATGTCATGAAAAACTATGACTTTCTCAGCCAGGAGTGGTGCTGATGCACATGTATCCCCAGCTGCTAAAGAGGCTGAAGTGGGAGGATCACTTAAGCCCAGGAGGTGGAGGCTGCAGTGAGCCATGGTCATGCCATTGCATTCCAGCCTGTGCGACAGAGCAAGACCCTGTCTAAGAAAAAAAAAAAAAAAAAGGAAAGAAAAAGAAACTATGACTTTCTCTTGATCCACGATAGATACTACAAGTGACATGATGTTAACAAATGAAAAAAAAAAGAAAAGAGAAAGGAAGGAAGAAAAGAAAGCAGGAAGGGATGAGGAGGAGGAGAGGAAGAGAGACAGACAACTTCCCAGAAGTAGGAAAGGGATATATCCTCCCCGACAGAGATTTAGAGGCTAGTCAGCTTAGAGTTTGGGAGTTCTTCCCACAGTTACAACATGTCACTCTTCCTGCGCAAATGAGTAAGATCATTACTCTTTCTGGTAATAGGCAAAGCAAACCGTTTCCCACTTCCAACCACCCTGCAGCTTTTCAAATGCATTTCAACTAGCCCTCTGCAATTAGCAATTGTTTCTCTAGTGGTTTTAAAGCTACTTGATCCTCTTATAGCACTTTATTTCTGTACATTATTCATATATATGTTGAGGAGCTAACATAATAAGGTGTTTGCTCAATTAAGCTTTCACTTAGTGAACTTTACTCATTCTAGTCAACAACTATGTAGTTTTTTCTCACCCTGAGAGAGTTGAGAAGGCTTCACAGAGGACATGATATTTGAGTTGGGTCTTGACAGACAAGAGCATCTCCATGAAGGGTAGAATATGCAAGTTCAGGAAGTGGTGATAAGTTTTAGGGGATAACATCTACAATGTTTAATATCATATTTCACTCATAACTGAATAGTATTAATACACAGGTCAAGTTTTGCTAGCTGTTGCTACTGTAGATACATTTTCTTCCCCTCTTGCCACTACCTCCCACACAGACATGTACAAGTAGATATTCACACACATTCATAAGCATGAGAGCTATGTATTACGTTCAAATAGAGAAGCAGTGTTTAGGGAGGAAGAGACAAAACGTGAGGAAGAGAAAAGCATGTAAGAATCTAATTATCATTAAACTAGTTTTGTGCCCGTGGTAGAAAGAGGTGAGGATAGCAAACAGCTATCTATTCAAGAGTCACCTGTGAGATTTCTGTGAGATGCTTAGTGTCACACTAAGCTCCTACTATAAAGAAAGTCTGATGAAGAAAACAGCCCATGCAGCACCCTGGCATAGGCAGACATTGCTCTTCTCCAAAGGGCCATGTTAGCCTTGAAGCATCTCCAAGTGGTTTCAGGTGAGCAAGGACTGGAACAGAAGAACAGGTGAGATGCTAAGTGGTGACCACTGCAGGCAAATTAACCTATGTGGTGTGAGCACTTATGAAGCACCACGTTGGAAACTCCTAGAAATGAGCCACATGTGATGGCTCACACCTGTAATCCCAGCACTTTGGGAGGCCAAGACATGCGGATCACTTGAGTTCAGGAGTTAAAGACCAGCCTGGGCAATATGGCAAAACCCTGTCTCCACCAGAAATATAAAAACTAGTCAGGCATGGTGGCTTGCCCCTGTGGTCCCAGCTACTTGGGGGGCTGAAGTGGAAGGATGGTATGAGCCCAGGAGGCAGAGGTTACAGTGAGTCGAGATCACAGAACTCCAACCTTGGTGACAGAGTGAAACCCTGTCTCAAAAAAAAGAAATTTCTAGAAATGGACAGGGGTGCACTTTTACAAGTTTTTAAATACAATGGCTAATTAAGAGCTTGTACTAAGAGTAGAAAGAATGTTGGTTCTACAAGTCTATGGCCTTTATTTAACACATCTGCATGGCGATATAATTTTGGGTCAGAATCTCTTTTCTCCTCCTCCTCCCTTTCCCTGTTTTGTGCAATCAGTTGCTCATATATGTTGAATCTTCCTCATGTGTATCTTTCAATTCTTCATTTGAGCTGGGCCTGAAATCGTCCCTATAACCTTTCACCTAAACTGCTGCAATAGTAGGTTAGGTTCCTTTCTGAGGACAGCCAGAATTCATTTCACACACTGCTGGAAATCTCTTGGAAACAAATTTATCCATTCAACACAAATTTACTGAGCACCTGTTCCTATACCAGGCACTGTTCTAGGCCTTGTAGGTGCAGGTGAATCAGAAGTAAATAAGACAAGATCTCAACTCTCCTAGAGCTTACATTCTAGTGAGCTGTGGCAGATGATTAACAAGAGACCAGAGAGGTAAATAAAACTTCAGAAAATAAGTGCCTTGAAAGAACAATAGGTGGGTAATTGCATTGGTAGGGGGTGGGTGGAACTGACAGCTTTTGATAGCGGGGTCAAGAAAGGCTTCTCTGAAGAAACAGCCCAGGGCTGAGACCTGACTGAGCTGAGCCTGGCTTCTCAGGGCTAAACACGTCAGGAAGAAGGGCCAGAAAGCGAGAAAGGCCTAGGCAGGGGCAGCTCACAGAGGGCCTTGTAGGAGTCTGGATTTTGTCCTTACTGTGAAGGAAACACATTGGAGGGTTTTAAGCAGTGATCAGATCTAAGCCAATTTAATATGTTAAAAGATTACTCCAGCAACTATGTGGAGAATGGCTTGTATGCGGCTGAGGTATGGAAAAGATGGTAGCAAAGAGAAACTTAGGAGCTACTGAAGTTGTCCAAGTGAGAGATGATGGTGACTTGAACCGGGGAGGCACCAAAAATATGTTGAGAGGTGGTTTGGAGTATTGAGTTAAGAGGAATTTATTGATAGATTTATTGTGGGGCATGAAGGAAATCATCGATGCTGATATAGTTTAGGTATGTGTCCCCTCTAAATCTCATGTTGAGATGAAATACCCATTGTTGGATGTGGGGCCTTGTGGGAGGTGATTGGATAATGCGGGCAGATCCTTTATGGCTTGGTGCTGTCCTCGTGACAGTGAGTGAGTTCTCCCGAGCTCTGGTTAAGTGTGTGGCACCTCCCCCTCACTCTCTCTCTCTCTCTCTCTCTCTCTCTCGCTCCTGCTCTCACCATGTGACACACTGACTCCCACTTTGCCTTCTACCATGAGTAAAAGCTCCCTGAGTCCTCCCCAGAAGCCAAGCAGATGCCGGTGCCATGCTTCCTGTACAGCCTGCAGAAACTTGAGCCAACTAAACATCTTTTCCTTATAAATTACCCAATCTTGGGTATTTCTTTATAGCAACACAAGAACAGCTTAATTCAGATGCCTTCACAGTTTTGGCCTGAGCAACCATGTGACAAAAGTCTATTAAATAAGATTATAAATGTTAGGTGATGAATAGATTTGGAGGGCAAGGATAGAGACATGTTAGCTTTGAGATGCCTATTAGACATTTGTTGTAGGATGATATTTTAACCATTTTTCTTGCATAATTTCTAGCTTTTTATTTTGAAAAATCCCAAACATACACAAAAAAAGAAAGAACAAAATAATAGACACACATGTATCCATCATCTGGCTTCAACAATTACCAGTATTTGGCAAATCATGCTTCATTTCTACCCACACATGTACAGTTGCCCTCACCCCACCCAGCTGGTGTATTTTTGAGTAATTTCCAGACATTATAGCATTTTACTCCCAAATTCTTTTTATCTAATAGTTGGACATCCTTTTATAACATATTCACAATACTATGATCAAACCTAACAAAATTACCACAAACTTCTTCACAGCATCAACTATCCAACACCCAATGTTTAAAATTTTCTAATTGCAGGAATGTAATTAAGAGCTTAGAAATAATAAACCCTTGAATATACTGTCAAATGACTTTTGACAAGGATGACAAGACCATCCAATGTAGAAAAGACATGGTTTTCAACAGATGGTGCTGGGAAAACGTGCAAAAGAATGAAATTGGGCCCTCACCTAAGACTGTATGCAAAAAGAAAAAAATTCAAAATCGATAAAAAAATCTAACAGCTACACTATAAATATCTCAGAAAAAATCATAGATATATATCTTCATGACATTAGATTTGGCATTGATTTCTCAGATATGACAGCAAAAGAAAGATCAACTGGAGTTCATCAAAATGTAAACCTTTTGTACATCAAAGGATACTATCAACCAAGTGAAAAGGCAACTCATGAAATATCACATTTGTAAATTACATATCTAATAAGGAGTTAATATCCAAAATATATAATGAACTCGCACAACTCAACAAAAACAACAACAAAAAACCCAATTTTAAAATGGGCAAAGGACTTGAAGAGACCTTTTTCCAAACAAGATGTACAAAAGCCAATAAGCACACTAGATGATGCTCAACATCACTAGTCACTAGGGAAATACAAATAAAAACCACAATTAGATACTACCCAACACCCATTAGGATGGCTATTATAAACAAACAAACAAAAAAGCCCAGATAATTAGTGTTGGTGAGGATGTGGAGAAATTGAAACCCACATTGCTGGTGGAAATGTAAAATTGTACAGCCACTGTGGAAACAGTATGGTGATTCCTCCAAAAATTCAAAATAGGCTACTATATGATCCAGCAATTCCCCTTCTGAATATACACCCAAAAAAATTCAAAGCAGAGATTCAACAGATATTTGTACACCCATATTCATACAGCATTATTCACAATAGCCAAAAGGTGGAAGCAATCCAAGGGTTCATGGACAGATGAATGAATAAACAAAATATGGTATATACATACCATAGAATATTACTCAGCTTCTAAAAGGAAGGAAATTCTGACATATGCTAAAGCGTGGATGGTACTTGAAGACATTTGCTAAGTGAAATAAGTCATTCGCAAAAGGACAAAGAGCTGTTTGATTCCATTCATACGAAGTATTTAACAGTAGCAAATTCACAAACATAAAAAATAGAATGGCGGTTGCCAGTAGGAGGGGTTAAGAGGAATGGGGAAAGGATAGTGTTTTTGTTTTTGTTTTTATGTGTATACAGTTTCAGTTTTGCAAAATAAAAACAGTTCTGGATATTGATTGCACAAAAATGTGAATGAACTTAACACTACTGAACTATATGCTTAAAATGGTTAATATGGTACACTTATCCTACATAAATGTTACCATAAGAAAAAACATTTCCACTTGATCATAAATGTCTTTTTACAATTGGTTTGTTTGGATAGGGATTCAAACAAAGTCCACATATTGCATTTGGTGTCTTGGTTTCCTAATTCTCTATTAACTGATAACAATTCTTTGTCACCCAACCCCCTTTTTATCTTTTATTGTTGAAGAAACCAAGTTGTTTGGTTCATTAAATTTCCACATTCTGGATTGGCTGATTGCATTCTTATGGTGTCATTTAACATGTTCTATTTCCTATCCTTGGTAGCTAAGTCTAAAGCGTTGATTAGATTCAGGTTCCAGTTTTTTGGTAATGATATTTCCTAGGCAACACTGTGTACTTTCTATTGTATCATGACAGGAAGCACTTGCTGTGCCACTCTTTTTCTGATGTTAAGATTGATGCCTGAATGTAGGCAGGCATTGTCAGCCTGATCTATCCATTATAAAGTTCTCCATCAACTTTTCACCCAGCAGTTCTAGCAGCCATAGATGACCATTGATAATCTACATCCATTATTTCCTTATGGGATCCAAAAAGGAGATTTTTCTAATTCTGTCATTCTCTCAGCACCGATTAGTTGGAATTCCTCTATAAAGATTGCTTTTTTCTTCAGAACTATTTGATAACTCTAAAGTTTGTTCAAGAAGTCAGGAAAAATGTTTTATTCTTTCCCTTATTAATTGGTTTTCAGAATAATGGGCTGATGCCTAGCAACTTTTTTTTTTCTTTTTCTTTTTTTTTTTTTGAGATGGAGTTTCACTCTGGCACCCAGGCTGGAGTACAGTGGCATGATCTCAGTTCACTGCAATGTCCGCCTCCTGGGCTCAAACAATTCTCATGCCTCAGCCTCCTGAGTGGCTGGGATTATAGGCACCCACCACCACACCCAGCTAATTTTTGTATTTTTAGTAGAGACAGGGTTTCGCCATGTTGGCCAAGCTGGTCTTGAACTCCTGACCTCAAGTGATCTGCCCACCTTGGCCTCCCAAAGTGCTGGGATTACAGGCATGAGCCACTGTGCCCAGCTGCTTAGCAACTTTCAAAGTTTTACCAATTACTCTTCTGCTTGTTTTGTTTGTAAACATGAGTTTTTTATATATTTATTTTCAACTCACTGCATTGCATTGTATTTTTTTTTTTTTTTTGAGACAGAGTCTCACTCTATTGCCCAGGCTGGAGTGCAGTGGTGTGATCAGCGCTCACTGTAGCCTCAACCTCCTAGACAGAAGCAATCCCCCCACTTCAGTAGCTGGGGCTATGGGCATATACCACCATGTTCAACTAACTTTTTTATTTTTTGTAGAGATGGGGTCTCCCTGTGTTGCCCAGGCTGGTCTTGAACTCCTGGACTCAAGCAATCCTCCCACACTGGCCTCCCAAACTGTTGGGATTATAGGCCTGAGCCACCATACCCAACCTCAATATTCTTTCTGATGCTCAATTGGTCCCATCTGTGGCCAGTGGGAGTCTCAAGTTGGATCCTGAGTCATTTTAATAAAACCTCAGTTGTCTTTATTAGCTTATTTGCTTTCTGTTATCACATGATTTTCCAGAATTATCTTGTATATTTCCTGCTTCAGACCTGGAATCAGCAATTTCTGCCAGGAGCCTTAGGAAATGGTACTTAGAAACCACAGTCCAGGAGGCAGGGATATTAATTGCTACTGAGACATCATTGCTTCTAGGCCTTTTCAATATCCACAGTTAGAAAATAAGTTTTGTTGTTGCTTTGTGTATTAGTCCATTTTCATGCCGCTGATAAAGACATACCCGAGACTGGGCAATTTACAGAAAAAACAGGTTTAATGGACTTACAGTTCCACATGGCTGGGGAGGCCTCACAATCATGGTAGAAGGTGAAAGGGACATCTCACATGGCAGCAGACAAGAGAAGAGAGCTTGTGCAGGGAGACTCCCATTTGTAAAACCATCAGATCTCGTGAGACTTATTCACTATCACAAGAACAGTATGGGGGAAACTGCTCCCATGATTCAGTTATCTCCCACCGGGTCCCTCCCACAACATGTAAGAATTATGGGAGCTACAATTCAAGATGAGATTTGGGTGGGGACACAGACCCAAACTATATCACTTTGTGTTTTGTTTTGTTTTGTTTTTGAGACAGAGTCTTGCTCTGTCACCCAGGCTGGAGTACAGTGGTGCAATCTCGGCTCACTGCAACTTCCGCCTCCCAGGTTCAAGCGATTCTCATGCCTCAGCCTCCCAAGTAGCTGGGATTACAGGTGCACACAACCATGCCTAGCTAATTTTTGTATTTTTAGTAGAGATGGGGTTTCGCCGTGTTGGCCAGGCTGGTCTTGAACACCTGGCCTCATGTGATCTGCCTGCCTCAGCCTCTCAAAGTACTGGGATTACAGACATGAGCCACAACACCTGGCCATTGCTTTGTGTTTTGTTTGTTTGTTTTTGTTGTTGTTGTTTTGAGACAGGGTCTTACTGTATCACTCAGGCTGAAGTGCAGTGGCAAGATCCCAGCTTGCTGCAACCTCGACCTCCTGGGCTCAAGTGATCCTCCCTCCTCAGCCTCCCAAGGAGCTGGGACTACAAACATATGCCACCATGCCTAGCTAATTTTTGCTTTTTGTGGAGATAGAGTCTCATAATGTTGCCCAGGCTGATCTCAAACTCTTGGGCTCAAATGAACTTCTGCCTCAGCTTCCCAAAGCACAAGGATTGCAGGCATGAGCCACCATGCCTGGCCTGCTTTGTTGTTTTCCTTTTTTTCAGAGAAAAAAATCATGAGTTCTTATCATATTTCCAGAATATAGTGTTTTAACTTAACTTCTTTAATTTTTATATATGTACCTCTTTATCCTGAAAATCTTGGTTCCCAGTGACATGATGTAATTATTTATTTACTCTATCCTATTATATACATATTACGATTTCAAAATAACAATGCCAATATAAAAACTAACAACATGATATCTAAGTACAGTTTAAGATTTATTTCCGGTTCTTTGTGTCCTTAGAATATATTTCACTAAGAATGCATTTCCAAAATTCGTTGTGTCTTAAAGTCACATGTGTGCCTAAGACACAAATTCACAAATATAAAATACATTTGTTTTATTTTGGCTCATTTTGTTTCCAGTTCTTAGAGATTGCATTATTTGTTGTCGTTGTCTTTATTTTTATCTAATTTTATTTTAAAACTGGGTAAAAACATTCACATGGTTCCAAGGTCAAACTAAGTACACTTATCAAACAAAGTATGTTCAGAAAAGTCTAGTATCCATTTTTATCTCTGCCACTCAGCTACCTCCCTCCTCACTCTCTACCAAATAACCATTTTCACTAGTTTTTTGTTTATCATTCCATTATTGTATTAATATATGCAAATATAAATATGTATTTATATTTATACTCCTTTATTAGTTAAAAGGTAGCATATTATAGACACTATTCTGCCCTTAGATGTTTTCACCTATTGCTATACATAGCAGGATAGCAAGATATGGAGATTTCTTCATTTCTTTTAACCCCTGCATGGTCATCCATTGTGTGAATATACCGTATTTTGTTTCAATTTCTCTCGCATTGCTGGACATTTAGGTTGTTTTCCATTTTGCTGTTATAAATGGTGTTATCACGAATTGCTTTGTACATGTCATTCCATATTTTTCCCAGTGTCTGTTTGGGAAAGATTCCTGCAAGTGGGATTGCTGGGTCAAAGCAAAAATGCATATGTAATATTGATAGATATGGACAAGCTCCCTTCACCAGAGCTGTACTCCTGTCTATAAGGTATGGAAGTACCAGTTTCTTCAAAGCCTTGCCAACAGAATCCAACTGTTAAACTCTTAGATTTTTGCCAGTCTGAGAGGTGAGAGATGGTATTTTAATGTAGTTTTAATTTTCATCTCTCTAATGATAAACAAGATTGAGCATCTTTTCATATCACAAGTGGCATTTGTGTTTCTTTTCCTGTGAATTGTGTGCATATTTCTTGTCCAGTTTCATAAGGTTGTTTGTTTTTCTTCTTAATTTGTAGAAGTTCTTTAGATATTAGGGATAGATATTAATCCTTTTTCTGTGAGAGAAATTGCAAATATTTCTCCAGGTGCCATTTGTATTTTTTATTTGTTAGCTTCTCAAGACAGGGTCTTGCTCTGTCACCTGTACAGTGGAGTGATCATAGCTCACTGCAGCCTCGACCTCCTGGGCTCAAGAGATCCTTCTGCCTCAGCCTCACAACTAGCTGGAACCACAGCCATGTGCCACTACATCTGGCTATTTTTTTATTTTATTTATTTTTTGTAGAGACGGAGTCTCCCTATGTTACCTAGGCTGATCTCTAACTCCTAGGCTCAAAGGATCCACCTGCCTTGGCCTCCTAAAGTGCTAGGATTATAGGTGTGAGCCATTACACTCAGCATCATTTGTATTTTTACTTTGCTTTTAGGGGTTTTTGCCAAGCAGAATTTTTAAAAATGAAACCAAAGTTATCAAACTTTTCTCTTAGCTTTTGGAAATTTTCACTCACATATGGTAAAGGAATTCACCCGTGTTTTCTTCTAGTATTTGTACAGTTTTGTTTTTAACCCATTCAGAATTTATACTGGTATATACTATACAGAATAAATCCATTTTTATCTTTTTCATATGCCTATCCATTTGTGCCAACATTGCTTATTTAAAAGTCTATTTTTTCCCACTGATTTCAGATGCTGCTTTTATCATGGTCTAAACTTCCATGTGCAGTTAGGTTTATTTCTGGATATTCTATTTGGTTCCATCAGTTGTCTGTTCATTCACTTGCCAATACAATTTTCTTCTAATTATAGAGACTTTGTAATATGTTTTAACATCTGGTTTAAGATCAAGCCTCCCTCTCATTGTTTTCCTTTTTTAGAGTTTTCCAGGCTATTTCTGTTTAGTTGCTTTTCCAAATGAAACATATAATCAATTTGTTTAGCTTCAAGAAAAAAACTGATAATATTTATCACAATAGATATCTTTTTTTTTTTTTTTGAGACGGAGTCTCGCTCTGTTGCCCAGGCTGGAATGCAGTGGCATGATCTCGGCTCACTGCAAGCTCCACCTCCCGGGTTCACGCCATTCTCCTGCCTCAGCCTCCCAAGTAGCTGGGACTACAAGTGCCCACCACCACGCCCGGCTAATTTTTTTTTTGTATTTTTAGTAGAGATGGCGTTTCACCATGTTAGCCAGGATGGTCTTGATCTCCTGACCTCATGATCCACTGGCCTCGGCCTCCCAAAGTGCTGGGATTACAGGCGTGAGCCACCACGCCCTGCCTAGATATCTTTATAATATTGAGTCTTCCTATCTAAACTTATGGCCTACTATCTGTTCATATCTACTTTTGTGTCTTTCAGGAGTGTTTTATTCATATATGTTTTGGTCATTTCTTATTATTTATGCCTAGGTACTTTTGTTGGTTTTGCTGCAATTATAAAAGGAGTCTTTAAATCTTCCAACCAGTTGTTATTTTTATATGTGGAAGCTATTGCTGGCTGGGCATGGTGGCTCACACCTGTAATCCCAGAACTCTGGGAGGCCAAGGCAGGATCGCCTGAGGCCAGGAATTCAAGACCAGCCTGGGCAAGACTCCATCTCTATTTTTTTTTTAAAGCTATGGCTTTCTATATATTGATTTTATAACCTGCACTTTACTAAATTCTATTAAATGTTTTGGCAGTTTTTTCAATTTTTTTTTTTTTTTTAGTTTTCCTGATATATAATAAACAATCTGTAAACAGAAATAATTTTATCTATTTTTCTCTAATTCATATGCCTCTCTCTACTGGCACTGGATGATAATTTCAAACTGGTTTTAAATAGTAATGATGACATTGTCCATCCTTGTCTCATTCCTGAATTTGGCAGGTATTTCTCGATTAAGTAAGATGCTGACTTTAGGGATGAGATACATATAATTTTCAGATGCATTTTTAGTTCCCAATAAATCTGTCACTCCCCCCATTGAGGCTGAGATGGTACTTCAAGACAAAGCAGAAATCACCAAGAATAGTTGCTTTTCGAATGTTAATGTACATACAAATCACCACGTGATCTTGTTTAAATGCATATTCTGATTCAGCAGGTATAGGATTGGGGCTGAGATTCTGTAGTTTTAACAAGCTCCCAGGATATGCTGGGATGCTGCTGCCCACAGTGGAACACATTTTGAGTAGTGATGATCTAAAACAAAGGAATTTTTTTCTAGCTTTGATTTTCCAAAATAAACTTTAAAATAGTTCAAAGTGGAAAAAATAGTCATAAAAATTCTGGTTTCCAATTTGAAAAGCCAAACACTTTTAACTCTCTATAGACCAATCCTAGAGGACTAAACAGAGTTTTTTCATAAGCCACAGAGTGGGAAAATGCAGGATATGACAAAAGGGTGGCTTCCTGCCACATAGGAAGAGGAAGAAAGTTCTTTCTGCAGCTGTGGGGAGGAGTCTAAGAAGATCGAGTTGAGACATGTAGTTCTTGCAGCCCCAGTTAGAAATCATGCTGGGGCTGGTGGCAGGGGAGAGGAGAACCCAGATGATTCAAGGGAGAATATGAGATAAGGAGTTAATGCAGGAGCAGCTGCAGCTAATGAACACAATGAGGGCCTCACAGGTGCAAAGGCCAAGAACAAAGCCCCCAAAAGAGACCCTTCAGCAGAGCCAAGCCAGGTTCAAAGGACTCAGACAAACTCCTTTTCCAGTGTCAGACTAAGAATTTATTGTTGATATTGGGTCTGGGTTTAGTAGATGAAAAAATACTAAATGAATCTGAGGCAGAGCCACCCATCCATTCCTTCTGCAAACTGAGCACCCATTATGTCAGGTGCTAGGGAGAAAGTGAGTAAGATAGACAGAGCTCCTGCCCTCATGGAGCTTAATGTCAATAACATGTAACATCTATCAGCAATGGTAGTTTACACAGGGATATACATCTGAAAATCTATATACACATGCCCATACCTGTCCCTGGAGATCTATCTGATCTGATGGGTCTGGGAAGAACCCAGGTAATTCAGATGCTTAATTCTAGTTAAAAATCACTATTTTTCAATATTGATACATCACTAGAGTACTTAATTTCCCAAGTAAACATTTGCAACTACAAATTTAAAGTTGTATGCAGTAAAATAATATTTTACATTCTTTTTGAATTCTAAAAAATATTTCTAGAATATATGAAAATAGTTGGTTTTTAGGACACAAATTAGTGACACTGTATTTGGGATATGTTCTAATTCATAAGACAAAGCTTCACGATTTTTAAAATTATAACTTTTTAACATATACAAATTAAGATCCAAATATAGGGTTTTTTAAAAATTAGCACTCTTCCCTATAATAAGTTAAGCCGATTAGTATTTGCATATTTAATAATGCTGTGAAAAGGAAGTTTCAGGGTTGAAATAGTACTTCGGTGAAAAAAAAATGTTGTGTATATATTTTTATATTTAGGGTATGAATGCATGTGTGTGTATAAAACATTGCCCTATATTTACAAATTCTAAATCCTGATATATATTGATGTTTAGAAAATAAAATCATTTATAATGTTTTCCTTTATATAAAAAATACACATTTTCCACTAAGATGTCACTTTAATCCAGACTTCCTCCTGGAATCTTCTCCAGGCTCCACCTTCCCTCCCATCCCCACAGGCATTTGGTTCCAGCTCTATCATGTAGCTCTATTGTGTTGCTGAGAATAAATGAACAACTCTGAAAGGGAAACTTGATCACTGAGACCAAAGTGAAGTCTGATATTTTCAAGATCTTGCTCAAATGTACTCACCCCGTTAGTTACCATATCCTGTTATAGTTCTTGCCACATTGCATTGTGACTTATCAGTTCAAGAGTCTATGTTAACCAGACTGTGAGAAGTTCTTGTTCTACTTTACTTAGAAATCTGACACAGAACAAATCAAGAAATGCTTAATGAATAAACGAATGATTAAATTGCACTTCCCATCCTCTTTAAGAGCTGTAATTTAACCGCAGCATTTAGACAGACTCCAGATTTTGTGTCCTTACAATTTGGTTTGATAACCAAACTCAGTTCTGTAAGGCCTAGGTCTCTAACCTCCCTTGTGAGCTGCTTTTTTTATCCCAGAGGCATAGGACTTACTGGTATAAACAATAAGACGATGGCAGTGGGAAGTGGCCTCTGCATGCCTGGATCTGTTCTCAAGAGTAACCAACCAAACCAAAATCTGAAAGCCAGTTAGTGTACCTGTGCTATCAGAAAAACAAAATGAGATGGATAATCTTAAAGAGTATTTGCATCAAACGCCTTTACAATAGTTCTGCATTTATCCATTAAGCAAACCCAGTATTCCTTTCTTCTTGTCAGGCCTCCTGGCTTTTCTTCAATTATCTTCTTATAATCTAGAGGTTAACAACCTCTCTGAGATATCTTCAATTGCTCTTTATCTGATTGCACGAGGAAGGAACAGTGGAATTGTTAAAGAAAGTCAAGACCTACGTGCTGGAGAAATGGAAGAGTCCCCATTATGCTTGCCCAGGTTTTGTCTAAAGAGAGTCCAAAAGATGACATAGAGGAGAAAATATGGCCAAAGAAGACTAAGCAATCTAGAGGTGTAGGTGGGCAAAGATCAAATCCAGAAAGATAAACTAAGGCCTGGAAGCACAAGTAGGTCTTCAAGTCCTCTCAACTCTGAATGAAAGTCTAGAAATGCAGAGTCAGCAACAACAATACCTGAGAATAAAGTTAAATTCTGTGCCTAAGGCATGGGCTTGATTCTGCTGGGAGTCGCTATCCTTAGACCCTCAAGTGTTATCATAGCTAGAAAGAGGCTAAGTGACTGCAGGTGACCCCTGATCCAATTCCTGTGCTGCACTCCCAAGATGACCTCCCCAAACATAAGCAACTTAAGTGAGATAGCAGGGCTTCTGGGGGTCATGGGTACAGAGGAGACCGTTAAAGCTCTGAAAGTGTATAACAGATCACTGTACATACAACGTATACCACACAATAAGTCTCATTTATAGCACTGTCAGCATTTGGTAGGGATTACATTGTTTGTGACATATTTGACAGGCAAAATCTCTAGAGTAAAGAAATATCCGCTAGAGCCATATCTGTATCCATTTTGCATTTTCATATTGACCAATGCACCGGAAGAAAACTGTCAGAAAATAACTTTATGGAATATCCTCCCATGGCTAGGGCCTTGGGGAAAGTTTTAGAGATGAATTTTTTTCAACAAATACTTCTGAGATACAAGAGTAGAACAATAGCAGGTGGTACAAAAAGAATGTAGAAAGTGTTGGAAAAGGAAGGGAAAAACTCGATAAGGTAGCTTCACTGGGCTGTAGAATTAGAATAGGATTTAGAGTTGAAGACTTGGGAATGAATCCCAGTTCTGCCACTTGCTAGAAGTGCCTCTATTTATCCATTTGGAGAATAATAGAAAGAAGTATACTATGTCATGAAGTTTTGTGAGAATCAAATAAGAAACTGTATGAAAAAAACTGTAGTTAACATATGACAGGCACTCAAAAATTTTAGTTTCTTCTCTGGCGTTGCAACTTTTAGATCGTCAACCTCTTTGAGCTTTAGTTTTCTCATCTCAAAAATGAAAATACTCTCTGGGTTGTACTAAGAACTAAAGAGAAATATATCAAGGCACTCTGCAAACTGCAAAGCATTACTCAAGTGGTAGTTATTGATTTGTATGAAACATTTGGCATTTTTGGTTTCTCAGCACATAAACACCTCTTCTATTGGAGGCAAATCCCAAGATAAGTTGGGAGCAGCTGACTGTGACAGCCAAGGAAAGGTAAATATTCCATGAGTTCTGGCAGGTGGAGCAGACCCAGGCAGAGGCTACTGCCTGAACTTTGAAACTTAATGAAGTAACCGAAAGCACAGGGTCAAAGATTCATCACAGCAGCTGCTGTGGTTGGACTGCAGCCTCTTGATGGCACAGGTGCAGGGTGGTGCTGCCAGCAGCAGCATTGCCAGTGCCCGCGAGTGTCCAGTGGCAACTGTGCCAGTGGCAGGATCCTAAACAGAGTCAGCCTGTGGTGGGATCTTGCCTGTGCCTCATCTTGCTTGGAACCTGCTCAAGTTCCTGGCTCTCCAACCTTCCCCTGGATCCTTTTTGCATGTAAGATATACAGAGGCAGCTATATTTTCGTAATTAAAAAACCATTATTGATACACATACCATCACAATCCCTAAGCTCAAAAAATACACATTCAAAATGCCAATGATAAAGTGATTTATACGTATGTAGTTATTTAATATGTTGGCCCAAACCCAAAATAACCAGATCCTTTTAGTATCAGATAAAAAAATAAATCAGCCAATGCCCAAAGTAAATCTTTGTGTTGAAGCATTATACAGTTAGATGCTCATTTTTCTGTAAGCCCTACCCTGAATAGCTGAAAAAACTTTACAGCTGCAAAAACTTCAAAGTCAAGAGATTTTGTTTTGTCCTTTTCTCTAAATGAACTCTAGCAAAAAAAAAAAAAAAAAAAAGACAAGCCAGTTCATCCCAGACACTAGAACCCATAGGGAAAACACATAAGATTAATTTATTCTACAAATTATTTTATTAACATCTCTAGAGTTAGTGTTTTCTTGGCCCTTTTTAAAAAATTTTTAAATTTTGAAAAATTTTTAAAAATTTTTCATTATTAGTCCCTAGGGAGAAAAATTTAATTTAATTTAACTTCTCTATAACAAAAGATTAAATACTAAGGAATCCATTTTATCAGGTGAGGCTGAGGTATGGGAGACCACCATGGTAATATTTTGGGTTTCTTGCCCCCTAAAAACCCGTATTTGCTCTGTAGCTTCCACTGAGAATGCGTGCTTTAGAATTATGGTCTCAGACAACAGACTAAGCTTCAAACAATGACTTGGTAAGTGTTATCAATGCTTCCTATTCCATTTCTAAACAAATATGTATTATGGGCCTTAATGAATTGAATTTACTGTAGCTAAAAAATTTTGTCAGGATTAGTCATGTCCAAATGACTACCTACAGTTCAAACTGCCTCTAAATTACACTTTGGTAATATTCTGATTTGAATGAAAAAAAAAAAAAAAAAACAAGATTATCTTTGTTAAACTGAGATTGAGTTAAAGTTTAAATTTACCCAACATTATTCCAGTAGAGACAGAAAACACAGTGTTATGTAGTATAAAAACGGGAGAGAGATTAAGACTATACCCAATATCCATCCCAATTCATTCTGACCACTGGAGTTGAGGAGGCCTTCTTTTTAAACTCTTCCCAATCTACTTAATCCATGCCCTTGGCTTGAATTATGATCAAATTGCTAATCACCCCAAATCTCTATCACTAGCTCACATGTCTTTCCTGACCTCTAGATCCATTTATCCAAACTCCAATAAATATCTATACTTCAATTCCCTCCAACCATTTTCAACTCCAGGTGTCCCAGATTGAATTTGCCCTTTTATTTTTGCTTTATATGACCTATTTCAATGAATAACAGTCTCCTAAGCCATAAACCTGGAAGTCATTCTAGCATTTTCTTCCTCCTTATTTTCCTTATCCAACCAAACTCTAGGTCCTACCAATTTTACCTGTCTACATCTCTACAACACTTGGTCCAAGTCATCTCTCTCTAAGAGAATACCACAGCCTCCTCAGAGATCTCTGCCTCCAGTGTTACTCCCTCCGACTCCTCCTTCACACTTCACACTGAATGTTCTTTCTTAGTGTAAAGAAAATGGAAACCATACCCCAGTTAAAACTTTTCAATGTTCACCATCATCTACATCCTTTTCCTTGGCCTCGTGTTTCCGTTAGGAGATTCCTGCCACAGTTTCACACATGTTCTCTTTCAACTTGCCCATCACCTCCAACTCACATCTTCCTGTGGAAGCGTGAATGATTTTCCGGCGAATTTTGGGGAATATACTGCATATAACTGACTTAACTCTTCGGAGCCAGCCAATCGGCAAAAAATATCCCATTCTTTGCTCCTCTATAGGGTAAAATTTTTCAGGGGCAGTCTCTGCTCCTTTAAGGAAGGGGTGCTGCAGTTTAGGAGGTAAATGTAATTTAGGAACAAGTATTGAGAAGCCTAATGTGACTGTACATCTAAGCGACATCATCCAATCCAGCTTTTGCCTGTAATAAGGCTCATTTTTTTCCAGAATACCCCAAGCTCTCACACATCCTTCCTTTCCACATGCCGTTCCCTGTGCTGCTTTTGCATTTGGAAAACTCTTCTCATACTTCCCACCTCAGCTAACATGCTATCCCTAGACAGGCTGCAGGACTCTTACTTTTCTTCTACTGAAAGTTGTCTGTATATTCATACAGAAATGATCATATCACATTGTAACTTATCTGCATATTTGGCTGTAGCCTATAAATTCCTCCAGAAAAGGAAACATACCTCAATTTATTCTTGAGTTCCTAGAACTCAGTACTGAATGACATAGTAGGTCAACAGTAAATATTTATTCATTAAACAGGTAAATAAATAAACTTCCCATATACTCTCATTCCCAAAAAAGGAGTTTGTGTAAAAAGTCATATAACTACATGAGTACTAAAACTGGACTAACAAGAAGTGCCATAGTTCTTTTTATAATGTATGCCAACTTTAGTGAAAGGAGAATTATATTCTTTAGATGTGTCTTAACTGGATACCAGTCTAGAAATAAAATCAGCTCTATTTATAACCCTTACTCTATAACTCCCCAAGTAAGAAATTACATATCTAATACCCAAAAAAAGAAAGCTATTTTTCTAGATAAAATCAGTCTTACTGAAAATTTTACACAATTGATTTTCAAGCTTGCATTACTTGCAGCTTCTGGATTGTAAAATGCTGATCACATCATTTTATAACATTCAGCCACAGACAACTGTGTTTTGGACAGAGCACAGTGTCACTGTAATTCCTTAATATAGTATTATGAAATGAGGGCGTAGGTATTTATCGATATCAAATTTTAACCCTCTGAGGATCATTCCAAAACAAGGCTTTAGTTGTTTTAGAACAAAGAAGTATTAAAACATATTTATACATCATCTTGCAAGCTTATTGAAGATGAGCTTCAAAATACAACAGAAATATAATTAAGTAAAGCAATCAGGAGGAAAGGAAATGAACAGCCTCAGTGAGATTAGGATACAAAATATAAGCCCTAGGTTCTATGCTCTTTCAGAGGTTGCACATATATTTGGCCTCAAATGCAGTTTGGCAAATTCCTATCAATTTGCGAGGTATATGTAAACATGAACACACTGACGTCTTTTATTGTATTTACTTATTTTTTTGAGACAGGATCTTGCTCTCCTGCTCTGTCATCTAGGTTGGAGTGCAGTGGTGCAAACACAGCTCTGGGCTCAAGCAATCCTCCTGCCTCAGCCTCCCAAGTAGCTGGGCTAATTTTTAAAAAGGTTTTTTGTCAAGACAAGGTCTCACTATGTTGCCCAGGCTGGTCTCAACCTCCTAAGCTCAAGCAATCCTCTTGTCTCAGTCCCAGAAAGTGCTGGGATCACAGGTGTGAGCCACTGAACCCAGCCACACTGAAGTCTTTATTAAACTCATAGTTTAATAATAACTTAGCTCGTAGCTTATTCACATCAATGGCATGGGGTGTAAATAAAAGGTCAATAAGTCACAAATAATCATATATAATCCTAACATTTTCTTCTCACAAAATGTTGAAAATCTAGTTCTAGTCTGTAGTGAGATAGCCAAGTCTGAAGCTGACCTATACTACCAAGTACAATTTTCATCTGAGAGGCTTAGACTTAGAACTTAGCAAGGAAGTTAATATGTATTTTGGATGGAATGTCTAGAAACCAACAGGTCAATAATTTTAGAGGAGGAGGAGAAGAAAGTTTCTCTCTTCTAAATGCAGAAAGGTCACAGTCTAACATCAACTAATGGAAGGAAACATATTCATAACTTTAGTAAGAGTAAATTTACATGGAGCTTATTTTTAAATTTTATTTTATTTTATTGATGGGTTTATTTATTTAGAAAGGGATTTTGCTATGTTGCCGAAGCTAGTCTTGAACTTCTGGGCTCAAGTGATCCTCCTACCTCAGCCTCTCAAGTAGTTGGGACTACCGGCACACACAACCATGCCTAGCAAGTCTATTTTTTAAAAGCAATTATACTCTCTAGGTTTGTAATATTAACATTCCAGTTAAAACTTGACATGGGATCTACAAACTTTTGGGACATCAACCTTGGTTTGTAAACTTAAAAAAGTAAAGCCCTCAGGTCGGGTGCTGTGGCTCACGCCTCTAATCTCAGCACTCTGGGAGGCCGAGGTCAGGAGTTTGAGACCAGCCTGGCCAACACGATGAAACCCTGTCTCTACTAAAAATACAAAAATTAGCACTACTTGGGAGGCTGAGGCAGGAGAATCGCTTGAACCTGGGAGGTGGAAGTTGCAGTGAGCCGAGAAAAAAAGAAAAGAGGAGAGGAGAGAAGAGGAGACGAAAGGGGAGGGGAGTGGAGGGGAGTGGAGAAAAGTGAAGCATTAAGAGGATGAATGAAATCTATACTTCCATGATTTTATTTATCAAATTCATACCTTGTATTACTGTGCCCCTGAATCTACATTAATTATTGGACAGTTAACCTAAATTCAGGTCCTTTTATATTTATTATACCTGAAAACTTTTTTTCCACATAGTGAGAAATTCATTGTATGATAAAAGCGTAGTTGGCCTCTTCTAATTTTCCTTCCTATGTTACCTTACCACGCTGGCCAGAGTTTTTATTTGCTGGCTGAGCATTCTTGCCAAACCAGGCACTAGAAAGGAGAATGCCACATTTGCAGGACTACTGTGCAGTTTAAACCAGTTTCAAATCATTAGTCACCCAATAATAGAAGATGACAGAAGAAATTTCTCCCTCAAAGCGCATGAGAAGGATTTTCTAAGGTTTTAAAAGTTTTCAGAAAGTAAAATATCACCCATAGTTTTCAGTTCTTTGTTTCATGCTACTCTTCATCTTCTAATATCCCAGGTCTAATTACGAGTACAGATAGACTCTGAGGTGAAAACAATGAGGTGGAAATAATCGCTTTTCAAGCAATCTAAAAGAGTCATGGTAATTAAGATACAGGAACAAAAACGAACCTAATCTATGATGCTAGTTTCTAAAAAAAACATGAATAAACGTCCCCAAATTGATCCCATGTTCTCCCTTTCAGCTCCAACATATTCATTTCCTGGATAGATATGGGGAGAAATATTCTGTGTAGAAAAACGTATCTGTCTTTTTCAAATGCTTCCAGAAAGTGCTCTCCCACCCCTCAACAACTCCAGAGTAAGAAGATTCCATTGACCATACCTCCAGTTGTGGTACTGAGGGCCTCAGAAGCAACTCAACCCTTTGTAAACTATGTAGAATAAATAAAAATTGAAACAACATAAAAGAGTGCCACAGGTCCAATCAGACACTGTACCTTTTAACAGAGAATGTGTAAGTGTGAAGGCAAATCACAGTCATCTTGTCAGGAAAAGAAGTCACAACCAAAGAAATTCCTGACAGAGAAGTCCCTGTATGGGAGGCTTGTTCATGCTCTCCTGAAGTCGACAAGAAAAAGACTTCTAATCTACTCTTACCTTTGACCAAAGGGTTTTCTATGATAGACAAAGATAACTGTTGCAAATGCACAGGGAAAATGGAAAAATGAATATCATGGCATCTAGGTCTCTATTAGGCCTATGATATTAAAAACCAACAGAAAACCCAATGCATAAGAGATCTCCTCTTTAGGACAGCAGCAGGCCATGTCCCAGGAGAGCCTACTGTAAAGGAGCTCACTCCAGTGTGACGTCATGTGAAGGAGCCCACTGGGTCCAAGACGATTCATCAGTTGTGCCAGTGGCTTCCAGTGCTGGCATTTGCTGGCTTAGAATCTCACGGCTGTCTTCCTCTGCTGGCCTTGCTTCTGACTTCAAAGACATTCTACTTGAAAGAGATTCTGCCATTTTGCTCAGGCTCATATTTGGAATGTCAAAAGGTTGACCATTGTTGGGGAAAACGGTCCAGATGCCAAAATCAAAACTGAGTGCATAAATTGTTGGGACAGATGGGTGGCCATCTGGAAAAAATACAGTTGGATTAAAACCTCACACACTTAACACGAAGCCAGACCCAATATGGTAAAACTTCTAATGTAGAAGAGTAGAACTGTAAAAGGAATAGAAAAACACAGGATAATTTTCTGTAATTCCAGAGTAGGGATGGTCTTTATGACACAAAATCTGGATTTTTTTAAAAAAGGTAAATTTAAGCATAATGAAATCAAAAACAGCTGCATGAGAAAACATACAAAACACAGATTAAAAAAGTAAAACAGGCCAGGTGCAGTGGCTCACGCCTGTAATCCCAGCAATTTGGGAGGCCAAGGCAGGCGATCACGAGATCAGGAGATTGAGATCATCCTGGCCAACGTGGTGAAATCCCATCTCTACTAAAAATACAAAAATTAGCCCTCCGTGGTGGCACACACCTGTAATCCCAGCTACTCAGGAGGCTGAGGCAGGAGAATCGCTTGAACCCGGGAGGCAGAGGTTGCAGTGAGCCAAGATCATGCCACTGCACTCCAGCCTGGTGACAGAGCAAGACTCCATCTCAAAAAAAAAAAAAAAGTAAGACAAAAAAAATTTGTAGTCCATGTCAGAATAATTGTCTGTATGTTATGATATGTAATATATAGTGTCATATTTATATATAAGTACATAATTTAGGGCTATGCATTTATAACATTATATATACATTTATCTTTATACACACACACACAGCTCAAACTTGCAAACCAACTAGTCTGTATAAGTTACTTACAGTTAGTGAATTAATCAGCCAGATAAGTTTTTCTTGCATATAGTCAGAGAAATGGTCTATATTCTCTAATGCATATATATTGTATTAATTCACGTGGTTCATGCTGTTGTGAAGCTGCAGTTGTTGAGACCGTGTAGAGCTGAGCACTGTCCAGAAGGAGGAGCACAGGTTGCCCTGAAGCTGATGCTCTTGTCTGCACTGTTGCCATGGAGCCTGTGCATATACGCTTACTACCAGTGTGGAGCAATCATTTCCTATTCCATTCAGTACCTTTTTATATCTTGTGATTTTGGTTGATGTGAACGTATTATGTATTATCTATTCAAAAGATTAAATAGATTTTAAAGATTAATTTTTTTAAATTAGTGTGAAAGTTCTGGCTCAAAGTGAATGAGCATACATTTTCCAACTCTCTCATGACCTGATTCAATTTCAGGAATAATGTGAAATGGAATAAATCCATGGAATAAAGCATGCCTTCAGCAGGTAAGAAATTATGTTTTTCTAGAAGTTGGAATGCAAATAGGCTCAAATGGTAAGAGAAGAAATCATGATTCCAAATGCTCATAGAATAAAACTACAGAGGAGGTAGGAGACATTCTTTCAGGTAGCCTTCTAGAAAATCCAAGTTCATAGTCAGCAGGTACAAAGATCAAGATGTTTGGGCTGAATGGCAAAAATTTTGAGGAACCACTAAGCTCCTCAACCTCCTCTCACATGAACAGAGAGCAGCTGGTTGAGCATTTTCATTTCTACTGGGTATGGCTGTTGGGACTGGAGAAAAAGTAGAAAAGAGCCTAAAGTGGACCGCCAAAACAAAAATCAAGAGAACATAGCACGTGTGCTGAATCTAGAGGCTCTAGAACACTGATTGACTGAGCTAGAATCAGCTCAACCCCCAGAGTCAAGCCCTCCTTACTGATTGGCAATTGCACCCCTGTCTATGAACTATAAGAGATGCCTGCATCCACTGGAACTACCCTCTTGCCCAGAGAACCCTGCTTGTCAGGGAAGAAGGTTGTTGGGTAATCAGATCTATACAACTGTTAAGCAAGCTCAGCTGCCCACCTATACTAATTAACATGGTCCTTTTGAGGAAAACTAATAACAAAAAGAAAAAGATCAATATCAATATCAATAAGCAACAAACAACAATTAATTCAGAAGAAAGAGATGATGCAAGGAATAGAAAAAAAACCTTTGTAAATTAAAGATAGTATTCTCAAGGAGATTTAGGAAGATATTGCAAGATTAGGATAAAAATAGGCTGCTATTAAAAGATCAATAAGAAAATAAGGGGCACAGTCAGTCACATCTGTAATCTCAGCACTTTGGAAGGCCAAGGCAAGAGGATTGCTTGAGTCCAGGAGTTTGAGACTAGCCTGGGCAACATAGCAAGACCCCCACCTCTACAAAAAATTTGAAAATTAGCCAGGTGTGGTAACACTTACCTGTAGTCCCAGCTACTCAGGAGGTTACGGTGGAAGGATCACTTGAGCCCAGAGGTTTAGGCTGCAGTAGCCATGATTGTGCCACTGCACTCCAACCTGGGTGATGCAGCGAGACCCTGTCTTAAAAAAAAAAAAAAAAAAAAAAAAAAAAAGAAAGAAAAGAAGAGGCCTCAAAATATGATTGTTAAAAGAAAAAAATAGAACAGCTAAATTATAGAAATAACAGAATGAACCAGTATGGTGGCAAGCACCTATAGTCCCAGCTACTCAGGAGGTTGAGGTGGGAGGATAGCTTGAGCTCGGGAGTTTGAGGCTACAGTGAACTGTGATCACACCCCTGCACTCCAGCTCCAGCCTGGGTGACAGAGCGAGACTCTGTCTCAAAACAAACAAAAAGAACATAATAAACAAGGTTAAAGCTCAAATTAGTGATCTTGAAAATAAAGTTCTAACTAGATGAAATGACTTGAACCTGTAGTCCCAGCTACTTGGGAGGCCGAGGCAGGAGGATCACATGAGAATTCCTGTCCTCAAGTCATCCTCTGGCCTCAGCCTGTGCAATATGTTGACACCCCATCACTCTAAAAAAAAAAAGAATAAAGAATGAAAACAAAGTTATGAAAATGTTAGATATTACTATAAAAGAAAGCACAAATAATATAATGGAGACTGTACATATATTAATAGAATAAAATGTCCCTGGGAGAAAAGCTAGAATCCTCAAAATGAAAGAGTTCTCTGAGCATTAATGAATATAAAAGGAAAACACTACACCTAGACATATCCCGGTGAAATTTTAGAACTTTGAGTATAAAGAGAAAATGCTGGTTGGGTATGGTGCCTCACGCCTGTAATCCCAGCATTTTGTGAGGCCAAGGCAGGAGGATTGCTTGAGCTCAGGAGCTTGAGACCAGCCTGAGCAACATAGTAAGACCTCATATCTACTAAAAACAAAAATTAAAAAATTAGCTGGGCATAGTGGTGCATTCCTGTAGTCCCAGATATTCAGGAGGCTGAGGTGGGAGGATCGCTTGAGAGATCACAGCTGTAGTCAGCTATGATCACACCACTGCACTCCAGCCTGGGTGACAGAGCGAGACCCTGTCTCCTAAAAATAAAATAAAGTTAAAAAGAGAAAATGCTAAAATGTCTCAGAATGGTTAAAACATTTAAAAGCAGACTACCCACAAAGGAAATAGAATTAAGCATCTGAAGAGCAACACATGAGTTTCCACAAAACTTAAGAGAAAATGATTTCAAATCTAGAATCTTATACTCAGATTAACTACTAGTTAAAGGTGAGGGAAAATCATGGCATTTTCAGGTTTATAGTAATGGCTAATAATTAATGAACTCTTACTATGAGCCAGTTGTATCTCCATGCTCATTGCAATTATTAACTTATTTATTTTATACTCAGAACAGCCAAACTAGTTCAGTACTATTATTATCACTGGTTTTACAAATGAAAAACCAGAAGTATAGAGAAGTTGAGAAACCTGCCAAAGATCACGCCACTCGTAGAAGGCAGAGTTGGGTTTTGAATCCAGGAAGTTTGGCTGCAGACTCTACACTCTTAACTACTACACAATAGTGCCACTCTGTTGGTCAGGCACTCAGAAAATTTATGTCCCATGTAGCCTTTTTGAAAAAAAAAAAATGCTTGAGGATATACTACAATAAAATGAAAAAGGAAGTCAAGAAAGAGGGAAGCGTCAGATCCTAGAAAGAGTGGCACTAACGTGGGGGTCAGGCCATCTCAGGACAACAGCATGTCTATGAAATTAAAACAGGAAATCAGAACATTCCATGAAAAATGTCATCAAAAGAGAAAGATTCTGTTGCTCGAATTGTATGATTAAAACCCTGAAGTTCTTAATAGTAAAATGATGGCGTGTATTTCCCCTGGAAACAAGAAAAAAGAAAAGCAATTGGGAACTCAATGATGAGCCATTTTTTGGAGTGAAAGAAAAGAGAATATTCAGAACATTCTCGTTCTAAAGGAGTAGATTTATTCACATGAACATTTCTGTCTTTATGAGTCCAATCATACCATTTGTTTCTTCAACGTGTAATATTTACTTACTCAATATTGTAAATGCAATTTACTGCTTTTCCATTTGTAGTTAATTATAGGAAAAGCATGGAAAACTTAATTACACTTTCTGTAGACTAGAAAGAAAATAATAAAAGCCTTATAATATACAAGTACTGTCACAGTTAATAGAAGACAAAAGAAAGAAAGAAGAGGAGAGGTGTATGCAGGAGAAATCGAGGTGTGCTTATTTCTTCATTTTATAGAGCAATGAGTTAGCAAATAGAAATACAGAATATCATAAATGCATAAACGTAAACATTAAAATAGGTAAAAACATACCCGTGAAAGCTGTCAGATTCAAAATGGAGTTACTAATGTTAAGAAAACTTTGACTAATAGAGCCCAGGAAGGCCATAAAGAAAGGGCTCTCACACTTGTATGCCTGCCTGATGGCAAAAAAGACGCTACAAAAACCACAACTTCATACAAAGGCCATTGCAACCTTATACACAAAAAATCTTATGCCAGGACATCTGCCCAGCAGCTGCCTATCTAACCTCGGACTGGCAACACCCTTATGATTGATCTTTGTAGCCAAGGGTAATTATTTCAAAACAATTATGTAAACTTCCTCACTTTTTCCTTTAAAAACCTTTGTCAGGCCGGGCGCGGTAGCTCACGCCTGTAATCCCAGCATTTTGAGAGGCCGAGGTGGGTGGATCACGAGTTCAGGAGTTCAATACCAGCCTGGCAACATGGTGAAACCCCGTCTCTACTAAAAATACAAAAAATTAGCTGGATGTGGTGGCGGGCGCCTGTAATCTCAGCTACTCAGGAGACTGAGGCAGAGAATTGCTTCAACCCAGGAGGCAGAGGTTGCAGTGAGCCGAGATCGCGCCACTGCACTCCAATCTGGGCGAGAGAGTGTCTGAAAAAAAAAAAAAAAAAAACCTTTGTCATCCTTTGCCTTCCTAAATACAAACACAGTTTACTGTGGCACATGTATTCCCATTGCAATGCCCTATTCCCAAACAGATATCTTTTTATTTTAGAGAGACTCTGTTATCTAGGTTGACATACCTAAGTAAAGCATAGAGGTGAAGAAGGAAAAAGGAGGTGGGATGAATATAAGTCCACTAAATTCTTGACCTTTCATAGTATAAAGCTGATACAAACTAAATTTTATGAAACAACAGACATAAAAGTAGAATTTATAATGGTACCTACCAGACTGAAATCAGAAATGGTTAAAAGGATGAACTTTGCTCTGTTGTTGGTGTTTGTTTTTACCATAAGCATGTTTTACTTTTAAAACAGAATTGGGTTGATGAATGGATAAATAGATGAATAAGTAGAAGTAGAGTAAATAGAAAGCTGTACTACTTTCTAGAAGGCGGGACATCTAGGCAGAAACACAGGGAAAGACTAAGAGTTACCTAAATGAGAAGAGAAAAGAGTATTTCAGGCAGAGGGTCTTGCCCAAAGAAAGAGATAATAGGGAATACAAAAAAAACAGAAGGAAGTTCATTGGCTGAAATGTGGAATAGAAGGGAAAAATTGAAATGAGGCTGGAGAAATAGGCAAGAGTCAGAGCTTGTGAGCCATGTTAAGGATTCAAAAGGGAAGCAACTGAGGGGTGCTAAAAAGGGGAGTGTGGTAGCCATAGGATGCATCATTCAAATCATCCTCTAAAAGAGGACCAGTTGCAAGGAGCATAGTCAGCCAACAGCTTCTTCCAGCTGTGCACCTTCTGGTTCCTCTGTAGTGTCCATGCTGAGGTCATGCTTCCCTTGGGCTGCTTCCAGCCAATGACTAAGCACAAATGCAGTGAAGGTATTAGAGCCAGGCCATTGCTGCCCAACACGGGACTTCTCTCACAGGCCATCTACTTCTCCATCAGAGTAGCCAAGAGTTTCTCAAAAGTGCGCTGGCATCCAAGGTGCTTTCTACCTAATTCTCCTCACTCCCTCTCTCCCTTTTCTATATCATGGTCTGAGGCTCTCCCCATACAGTCCTCCTCTTCCTTTTATCTTTCACAGGTATTTTCTCCTCCAATAAATCTCTCTCACTTCTAGTTTTGTCTTACCATTTGCTTTCCAGAGGACTCCAACTGACCCAGGGAGTGATACGAAGTCTCATTTTACTATAGAGGGTAGAATAATGGTGGTGAGATGAATATAAAGGAGAAATGAGTAGGCTGTTGCAGAAATGTTTCTGAAATCTTACTGAAGCCAAGACAAGGATAGTAGAATTGAAGAGAAGTGGATGTATTAATATTATATATGGGGATTTGCATTGACAGTTCTCGATGATTTATTAGCAGTGAGAGGAAAAGCAGAAGTCAAAGGTGATTCCAAGTTCCTGGCTGGATGTATGTATCATTTACTGACATAAAGAGCAACTGGTTGTTCCTCACGCCAACCCCCATCACAGGATAGCTATTCTGCTGATGTCATAGCTGAATCCCAAGAGTTCATTTTCCTTTCTCAGAGCTGATACTCTTTACGATAACAGAATGGATATCAAATTGAGGCAGAGGTCCTTCACACTTTCCTTGCAGAAGCTGTGATGTTCTTCACATAAGAGAATGGGGAGCTCTGATCAGCCCGGGCAACATGGCAAAACCCAACTCTATGGAAAAAAAAAAATAGCCAGGTGTCATTGAACACCTGTGCTCACAGCTACTTGGGAGGCTGAGGTGGGAGGATCACCTGAGCCCAAGAGATTGAGGCTGCAGTGAGCCATGATCATGCCACTGCACTCCAGTGTGGGCAATGAAGTAAGACTTCATCAAAAAAAAAAAAAAAAAAAAGAATGGGGAGCTCTACATAAGGACCACCATAGCATTTTGTAACCATTACCCACACCACTGCCCTTCAGCCTGCTCTCTCAGTTGTTAGCTTGATGAGACACATGTTTTTATAAAACTATATCTCCCCAAAGACCGTGTAACTCTCCTTATAAGAGAGAGACGGGAGATAAGTGAGATAGAAGATGACAACTGAAGGAGAGAGAGATTAGAGTTGGCCAGGCATGGTGGCTCATGCCTATAATCCCAGCACTTTGGGAGGCTGAAGCAGGTGAGTCACCCGAGGTCAGGAGTTCGAGACCAGCCTGGCCAACATGGTGAAACCCTGTCTCTAATAAAAAGTACAAAAATTAGCCAAACGTGGTGGTGCACACCTGTAGTCCCCGCTACTCGAGAGGCTGAGGCAGGAGAATCATTTGAACCCGGGAGGCAGAGGTTGCAGTGAGTTGAGATTATGCCACTGCACTCCAGCTTGGGCAGCAGTGCAAGACTCCATCTCAAAAAATAGAAAAAAAAATAAGAGAGAGAGAGAGAGAGATTAGAGTGATGCTTCCAATCAAGCCAATGCCAACAGACTCTACAAGCTTGAAGGGGAAAAGGATAGATTCTTCCCTAGAGCCTCCAAAAAGAGCTAGCCCTTCCTACACCTTGACTTAAGCCCAGTTAAACTGATTTCAGACTTCTGGCCTCTAGAACTATAAGCCTGTATTGTTTTAAGCCACAAAATTTGTGGCAATTTGTTACAGCAGCCATAAGAAATTAACAGAGAAGCTAAAGAACTGATTTACCTTTGTCCTGCTCCTGGCTTACCCCCACAACAGCCAGATGCTTCCAACATTGGCAAGAGAGATGCCTCTACCTCCAGGATTCTAGCTCCTGAAAACTTCTACTACTGTACCTATGTCTTATGGAATCTGATCTGATGGGAGTCTCTTCCTTTTGAAAGCATTATCTTGAAGAGCACATGAATACATGGACAACATGCTCAAACTATCATATGCACTGGAGAAGCTTATCTAGACATGATAACTCAGATCACAGCAGGCTAGTGGATTGAACTTTACGCAACATTTCAATATTACCATCAAGTAAATACCCCTAAAGTTCCAGATGGTCCCAAATTGCTCCTGGATATCCTCTACCCAGAAAACTTTGTGGAAATTCAACCTACATTTAACTCACCAAGGCAGTCTGATGCAAGCACACAAAGCTCCAATATAACACTAATCTTATGGTTAAAACACACACATATATACATATGTGTGTATATGTGTGTATATAATATATCCCCCATAGTAATATATAGTATATATTCATATATATTATCTTAACTGGTTATCTCAGGATGGTGGAATTATAGATAATTTTTACCTTCTTTCTTGTACTTTTATATATTATAAATTATATTAATGAACATTTCTTTATATTCAGAAAGTCTAATTTTAAAAACTAAAAGAAATTAAATACAAAATCAATAAAAATTAAGCTAAAATAATTAAAAACCCAATAAAAATTTTTAAGAATCAAGAATTTTTAAGTAACAGAGTTAAAGTATATTAACATATGTAAGATATGAGTAGAAACCACAGCTAAAAAGTTAAAGCATTAAAGTAAGCAAAAAAAAAGTAGAAATACAAATCATAAATTTAATAGTAAAATTTTATAAGAGCATAAAACAGAATTTAAAATTCTTAAAGTCTAGAAACAAGGACTCACGGTGAAGTAAAGCAAGCTTAAAACAGAAAAGATAAAAGATTTAATAGGTAGAAGGAAAATGAAAAAGAAACAGAAAAAAATCAAATAGCAAACACTTAGCAGCAAGAAAAAGTTACATAAAGCCAGGATGCTGAACTAGTTGACAGAGTATGTCTTCAGTAAATAAGTAAAGATAGAGGGAAAGAATAGAGTCATAAAGTAAACAAATCCTACTGTAGACCAACTAATAGCCTCAGTTCTTAGTAAAGTTTCCTACCTTTCTAGGAAAATCCCCTCTGATCCTATTGTACTCTTTATTGACTCAAACCTCAGGCAAAGGAGCCACAAGACACCCTTCTTCTTTCTTCTTTTGGCCACAGCTGTGTGTTTACCAGTTCTGTGAAAGAGAGCCTTGGCCCTAAAGAAAGTAGTCTCCACCTCTCAGAAGCCTCAGCCAGCTATGAACATTTAGTTCCTGGAAACAGCTGACCTCTTATGTGCTAAAGACAAAGGAACATGCTTCCTCCAGAACAACCATTTACAACTTTGTTTTATTTCATTCACTGATTTACCAAACACACAATCTACAAAGGTTCCCTATATCATGTTCTCTTTTATAGTATTCTGTTCTTGGCCTTCATAGACTTTTCATAGTTTGCAATAATTTATTTACGTGCTTACTCTTTTAACATCTCTTTATCTTAGTAGATTATAAGCTTCGCGAGAGCAGAGATCACATTATTTTGCTCATCATTAGAGAATACAGTGTTGGCTCTTAGTAGGCACTCAACAAGTATTGATGGAATGGATAGATGAAAGGATAGATGTGTAGATTTGAGCATGCATAGGTTATACCATCCATAGCATATATACCATAGCATATACCAAGCCCTATGCTACCGGTATTATTTATCTTTGTAACCTGGCACCCCCCATAACCCATGATGTATGGTGTGAATCTGTAGATTTGTTGGCTATATCCTAGGCACCAGGGATATAAAGATGAGTAGAGTGCTTTTTTGTCTTCCAGAAAACAAGTTTTAGGGAGAGAACTATATAAACTAAGAATTAGAGCAATGTGAGATATATGGCATGTTACAAACACAAACAGGGCACTATGGAAGCACAGAAAAGAGTGTGCTTAACTGCATTCGGAGTTCAAAGAAGCCTCCTAAAGGAAGCTACATTTGAATTGAATCTTAAAGTAAGCCCAGAAGCTTTCTGAATGAAGAACAGAGGAAAAGCATTCCAGAACATAATATATAAAGACAGAGAGGATCGTTGGAAGGATCATGACTCCTCCAACATGGCTGAAAACACAAGATGCTATAGAGGAGTGACAGATAAGGCTGGAAAGAAGGCCAGACTGAACTAATACATTTTAGCTTTTTCTTGTAAATGATGACAAGACTTGGGATGATAAATGTGAGAGAGAAAGACCTGGTCAGATTTGCACTTAGAAAGGGCACTTTAACCAAAGTATAGCTAAGAAGTTGGAAGGGCGAGAAAATATAGGCATCAGTTAGAATTCATGTGAGAAATGATGAGGGCTTGAATGTGGCAGTGGCAGTAAAAATAGAGAAGAGATAAATTCAGGGGCTACTAAAAAGGTAGAATAGACAGAAAAAGACAGTTACCACCCAGATGTAGAGACTTGGTGGAAAGGGGTTTCCATGGTGACTCAGAGTTTCCCAGTTTGAGCACTCAGGTGAACTATGGTGCCATTAACCAAAAATTGGGAAGGGAAAGGAGAACGTTTGAGGATATGTTGCCTTTTAGGTCCCCCAATCTAAAAGAAAGGATACAGTAATTGAAAAAGTAAGTCTGCAACTCATGATAGGAGTCAGAGAATGGGATGAGATTTGGCAATGATCATTTCATGGATGATAGTAACAGGTGCCTAGGAAACAGAGAAGAGAATGAGGAGAAGGAGGCTGAATGTGGAGCCCTGTGGAAGATGTACTATTCATTTCAGTATCAAATTATAGCTTATTTGGTGTAGATTGCTTCCACTGGCTTAATTTTAATAACTTATTCACTCTGGTTAGAGAATTCCATAATTTAATTTTAGTTAAGTGTATGTATGCAGTGTTGACACTATTGCTGTTTATAATAACTCAAGGCTAATATTTTAATCTTTTTAAATGTTTTAATTATTTGTATAATGAAAACGTAAACAACATGCTGCACAAGTCATTTTATACCTTTGGCTTAATTAAAAAATAAACATGTAGACACAGACAAATTTTGAAGTGACTTCCTCCTTGCCTCCTCCTTCCTCTGCTTGCCTACTGTTTTTATTGCTGAAATATTATTACAACTGCACCCTGCTTTTGCGAGAAAGTCACCTGAAAAATTGTCATTACCAAATTCTCAAAGAGCTGCCAGAACAAAAATCCAAAAAAACAGAGCAAGTTAATGGTTATTAGCATATTCATAAACTGAGACATAAGGTCAAACTCTTTATTTTCATTCCAAAAAGTCATCTACTTAGGTCATTGACCCTGCCTTTTTTTTTCCTTCTATAGCCAATAGATTAATGGTTGTGTGATTTGAACAAATTCTCAGAAGCATTTATACGTAAAAAAATAAGAATATCAAGAAGAAAGCGCTTTTTTTTAATAGTTAAAAGTACTTGTTAAATAAAGATACTGCAAAGGTTTAGGCAGCTCAGTAGATAACTTCAGGAGAACAATCTGTTGTCCTTTAACAGGCTCTTAATCTCAAGGGTAAAACCTCTCTCCATTCATTGATATTTGCAATAAAAATTGTGACGGCTTCATGCTGAAGTAATTTCCTTGCTAATGTAATGGCATTAAGATATTTAAATTATCATTGTCTTTTGTACTAGATGTTTTCAAAGAAATGTGAAGATAGGGAGAATTTCCTTAGCATATTATTCTTCAAGTGGCACAAATCACCTCCATGCTAGTTTGGAGAAAAATTGTATGAGAAAATTCAGGATGCATGAAAAAAATTATCTTGGACATTGAAAATTAAAACAACATGGGCACAAAAAACAGAAGACAGAGATGTTTTGTTTATACCACATAGCACCTCCAAAGTTGGCCTGATATTTAGGCAAAGAAGTGGCCACTTAAATGATGTGAGTCAATTTTATCTGCCTGATTGGAAAAAGGGATGATGATGATATTGGTGGGCTAGGGGAGGAACGGAAAACACTGGTGGGATATCCACCCCAGCTGGTGTCCAGGCTGTTGACACCATCAAGAGAAGGAATTCAAGGATGAGTCAGAAAATAGTGAAAGTATTGAGATTTATTGCAAAGTGAAAAATCCACACTTAAGAAAGGGGAGTGTGGGTGTACTCAAGACAGCGTCACACAAGGGAGTTTGGGGCTTCTCCCTTTAGGGCTTCTTTAACCAAGGGGTGGTATATTTATGAAGATTCCTGGAAAAAGTTGAAGATTTCTTGGAACTATGGTGCCATCCATTTTTACACCAAACAGGGGGTTTCCAGAACTGTCATGGCACTGGCAGGTTTGTGATTTGTATGTTAATGAGCACATAATGAGGTCCTAGGAGAAATCTAAGTCAAATCCAGCACCATGTAGGGTCTAGTTGGTCATAGCCAGCTTGGCCCACACACTGGTTTTTCAGGGTCTTATCAGCCCCTAGCTTACACAGGTATTTCAACAGTTTCCTTTTGCTGGTCATGTGAAACTGCTGCCTGGAATTTTCTATTCTCCTGTGACCACCCTGTATTATTCCTATCTCAATGAGAATGAGACAGTGCTTTTTTCTACTGTGTCATTTCTTGAATCCTGGCCTACCCTGAGATGAGTAAGCAGGGATGAGTGGAAGTCTTTTTCTCCCCTCCTCTGGTAAAGCCTAGATCCTAAAACGTTACTTTGTGAATTATAAATATAAACACCTCCTCCCCTGTCCTTTTATGCTATTGTCTTCAATAAAACAGAATTTTTTCTCTTAGAAAAATATCAAGGCAGTTATTTTTTAAAATGACTTTGACTCCCAGACACATTCCCCAGTCACTTCAAGTGTGTTTTGTCTCTGCTCTTTGCATACATGTTTCCCTACTTCTCTC
The DNA here is from genome assembly GCF_028878055.3 of Symphalangus syndactylus. Classification (NCBI taxonomy): domain Eukaryota; kingdom Metazoa; phylum Chordata; class Mammalia; order Primates; family Hylobatidae; genus Symphalangus; species Symphalangus syndactylus. The sequence continues at coordinate 46,774,513 of NC_072439.2, forward strand.
ACCACATCCCAGCATCCAGAAGCTCCCCAGTCCCAACACTCATTCTCATTGTTCAGGGCCAACCTGAATGTCTCACCTCTGTGCAGCCGTCCCTTATCCCCATCCCAATCCCCTCACCCCAAATCAATCAATTAATCTATATGAAGTGCTCTGAACATTGTCTGGAATATAAAATATATTATATGAGTATTGGCTGCCATTACCATCATTGTGTGTGTTTCTAAAGTACTTTCCACAAACCTTTGCTGTGCATGACTTTCATCTTGTCACTTAGCTTCTTTCCTCACTTACTTACTCAAAATTCACCTTAGTGAGGTCTTCCCAGACCAAAATTTCAAAACCCTCCTTTTAATCTCCTTTTCTGATTTTTAAAATCTTTAGCATTTCTCACTATGCACATTTTTCTGTATTATCTTGTTTATTGAATGTCTCTGTCATCAGAATGAAAGCTCCATGAGGGCAGTAAATAGTTATGCAATGAATGAATGAATGTGTTTGCATATGTTTTTACCTACTAAGACTCTATATCCTCAGAGAACCTAATATACCATATGGCACTCAGTAGACCAGTTGAGTAAGAGGAAGATCTAGAATCCTAAGGCCATTCCAAAGAATGGCACATTTGAAAGGGTGCCTCTGTGAAACACTCAACTGGCTACATAATGAAGGCATTGAGTGTTAGAAGGAGAGGAAAAAGTCCCAAACATGGACATAATAACTTATGTCATTTTCTAGACTACAGTGCCTAAGGACATCTCTGGGTCCTAGGCACATTGTTTATATTTAGTAACAATTTATAAAGATTATTGATACATAGTATTTGGCAAAGAAAGATAAAAACTGACTTATAAACTATTTGCTTATGAAGGATAAATTTAAGGTTAGATAAAAAAAAAACCCTCATGTTGCCATATTGTATGATGGGTATGGTTTACAAAAAGCATAATCCAGGGCCATTTTCCTCATTATACTAAATGGTGCTTCTATATTGAAATCAACTCCAAAGTTATACCATAAAATATTGTGAAAATGTTATAGGTAGGTAGTGCAAGATAGTTTTTAAATAGGGAGTCATTACTTTTGAATGTCCATGGAACTTAACATTTTCCTACTTAATTTTTATCAAAAGATTTCAGGGAGTTTGGAACGTCTCACAAAATAGCTACTGAACAGGAATATGGAGAGAAGCAAAGTTTGTCACCTGGAATAAAATAAACCTACTTGGAACTTGGAACTCCAAATTCAAGCTCACTTACAAGTTGTCTGCCACGCCCTGCTCACGGAGTATACATTCCTGGTCAGGAATGTTATGTCCTAAATAATCCTATCTTGGATGACACAGAAACTGATGAAAAAAGATAACCCAATGGCTTTATCAGACCAAATATTCTATCACACAGATCAGAAAGAAGTTTTGACTCTAATCCCACTTAGTGGCTGTGTGAACTCAAGTAACTTAACCCCACTGATCTTCCATTGCCTTGTTTCAAAATGAGAATAGCACATTAGCGCTGCCTTACCCAGTTGTTGTGAGGAGCTAATAAAATACTGTGTGTGAAAACATGTGGTAAACTCTGAAGTGCTATACAAATGTGATGTATTATTTTTATTCTTTAGAGGTCTTTTGACACCTAATCTTTGCCTCCATAAATGACCTCTTTGTTTTCAAGCTTGCTTTTGTCTGATCTTACACTGGCTCAAAATTTAATTTCTTACCTAGTGAAGTTATTTCTTCAGACCTTGCCTCTGCCCAGCTCTTTCTTGGACTACTGGAACCTAATTACTTCTGTGGCTTCTGTTTGAGTCAGCATTCAATGGTATGGTTACTCTGAGCCTGCCGTGTAAGAACTGTGAATGTAAACTAAGGGCTTATCCCCCTGTCTACTGTAATCCATCTAAGTAATATGCAATATTTGAGTGTAGATGACAAGATGGCATGAAATTTCACTTCTCTTTCAGAGAACGAAACCAATTCCTTATCTTTAAGAAGGTTTACTTGAAAGGACTTTCAGTTTCTCTTCATAAAATAATGTAGACACCATTCTTTCTGTTTGCCTCTCACCTCAGCACTGGGCTGAATGTATTTATAAACTAAAACCAGAAAGAATTCTTGGTTTGCAAAAGACTTTAACAGAAAACCAGAGCTGATGGCTAATACTAGCAGGAGCAGGGTCTGTGTACTGGTTTCCCCTTCATTAAATAATAGCAGCATCCAGCCGATACGGCACCTACTAAGTGCCTGAGTTTTTACATGTATTAATTCATTTACTCTTCACAACTATTATTAGCTCCATCTTACTGTTGAGGAAAATAATTGACATAAGGTCAAACAGCTAGAAAGTGGAAGAGCTGGGATTCAGACTCAGGCCATTTGGTTCTAGAATAAGGTCATATTCTTTACTCTATGTTATATTGCTAATAATAACGATGATTATGATACTGATAACAAAAAATGTATTATTTCTTGTTGCATAACAAATTACCCGAAATTTAGTGGCTTAAAACAACAAAATCACAGTTTCTGTGAGTCAGGAGTTTGGACACAATTTAGCTAGGTACTCTGCTTCAGAGTCTTCCACAAGCTGCAATCAATGTGTCCTGTGGGGCTGTAGTCATTCCAAGGCTCGACTGGGAAAGGATCCACTTCCATGCTCAATCACATGGTTATTGTTAGAATTCAGTGCCTTGCAGGCTGTTGGACAGAAACCGTCCCTAATTCTGTGCCAGGTGGGCCTCTCAAACATGGTAGTTTGCAAAGTGTGAAAGCTGGGAAGGATATAGAGTCCAGCAAAATACAAGCCACTGTCTACTGTTAATAGACATTAGTATTTCCATCACTTTGTCATACTCTTTTTATTAAGAGCAAGTAACTAAGCCCACACTCATCTAGAGGGGATTACACAAGGGTGTGAATACCAGGAAGTGGGGATCATTGGGAGCCACATCAGAAGCTGCCTACCTTCATAATAATTAACATTCTATAAATATAATAAGAAAATAACATTTATTGAGAGCTTACTATGTGCCAGGCAATAGTCCAAGCATTTCACATATATTAATTCACATAATCCTCACAACAAACCTGATACACGAATTAGTAAGGGGAAGTGCCATGATTACACTTAGAGGTGGAGAAATTAATACCACTTTTCTGTATTCCAACAGATAAAGCATGTCTTAGAATGCTTCAAAATGACTGCCACAAACTGAATCTACCCCAACCACATCCTCTTTCATAACCACTTGTCTTATTCACAGAACAGGCTTTTTCCAGCTGGTGGCAAACAGTAATTTCCCAAAGTAACCCCCTTCTGGCTTTACTAGTCCTGGGGGTAGGGAAGAAGAAATATTCTTTAAAAAAAAAAATAACTATTTTTCATGAATTTTTTTTTTTTTTTTTTTGGTCACCCAGGCTGGAGTGCAGTACTGCAATTGCAGCTCACTGCAGCCACAACCTCCCAGGCTCAAGCAATCCTCCCAGCTCAACTTCCCAAGTAGCTGGGACCACAGGCATGTGCCACCATGCCGATAATTTTTGATTTTTTTGTAGAGACAGGGTGTCACTATGTTACCCAGGCTGGTCTCAAACACCTGAGCTGAAGCAATCAATCCTCCTGCCTCAGCCTCCCAAAGTGATGTGATTACAGGTGTGAGCCACTGCACTTGGCCAAACATTATACTTTTTATAAATGAATATATTTTTACTGTAATTCCAATTTTAAATAGAAATTGCTAATAAGAATAATCTTTTCTGTATGAAAGGCTACCAAGGATACAAAATATCCAAATAAATTCCAGTTTTGATTTAATTCTAGTTTTTTTACATCGTGCCTCTCTTCAAAAAGTTGTTGAGATGGCTGGCTCCCAGTTGGTCAACTATATAGAAGGATAAGATAGAATAAGCACATCCCCCTGAAAGATTCTAGGCTGTATGGAATTGGATGGAGGTGGGTACTGGCACATTGATCAGACTGTCTCTCCAGTCTTGCCCTCCAAATTAGAGGCCCAGAGAAAACGTGGAATCACTTAGGACAGGAGAGGCTGGAAGTCCTCTTCTCTATTTTTAATACGGAATAAAGGAGTTGCTTATTATGAGAGCTGTGTGGAAAACATCCCAGATTCCTAGGCTGCCGGGTGTGTGTCTATTTTCAAGCCTCTTATATTTGCAATGACACATCCTTTAAATATCTAGAAGCCAGTTCCTGGTCAAGTTAAAAATATAAACAAATGAATATCGATTCAAAGTTCTAAATAAAATATGAACAAATGAAATTCAATAATTTATTATTAAAGGAATAATTAACCAAAAGGGTTAATTCAATCATACGGGAAGGATTATTTAATAACACATTAATAAGATTCATCACACTAATAGGTCAAAAAAGTAATATCATCTTAATAGAAGGCAAAAAGCACTTGCTAGAATTTGGCAACTATTCATAATTAAAGAAATAAATGTCTCAGTAAACTGAAGATAGAAGAAGCCCACTTTGTCATGACAAGTAATATTTATATGGACTAACATATTTAACAATGAAACACTAGAAGAATTCCCAATGGTCAGAATTAAGACAAGAATGTTACTGATTTATTGTATTTTTTAAACACAAAAATGGAAACAATCTAAATGTTCTGCAATTAACTAAGTTACAATACAGTCATAATATGGAATATTTGATAGCCACTATAATCCTATGGTACATGAGTATATATAGGCATATTTGAGACCTATACACAAACAATAGATAGGTATATATAATGTATATAGATAATATATGTTTGCAAATATGAAATATATGTGAATGTAATTGTGCATTGAAAAAGTTCTGAAAAGAAATACAAGCTGCAAACAGGGTTTCCTTTAGAAGAATGGTATTGATAGAATTAACAGACTAGAACGGAAAGACCTTTGGTACAAGTACTCTGTGTTGTTCAAGTGTTTTTGGAACAGGGAAATATTAGATATGCAGTATTTATTTAATTATTTATTTGGAACGGAGTCTTGCTCTGTCACCCAGGCTGGAGTGCAGTGGTGTGATCTCTGCTCACTGCAACCTCCGCCTCTCAGGCTCAAGCAATTCTCCTGCCTCAGCCTCCCAAGTAGCTGGGATTGCAGGTACCCACCACCATGCCCAGCTAATTTTTGTATTTTTAGTAGAGACAGGGTTTCACCATGTTGGCCGGGCTTGTTTCGAACTCCTGAGCTCAAATGATCTGCCTGCCATGGCCTCCCAAAATGCTGGGATTACAGGCATGAGCCACTGTACCTGCCTATGTATACAGTACTTAGACCAACTCTAAAAAAACTAGTCAAAGAATATTGATGGTGAAGAAATAATGGTATTACCAATAAAAAAACAAGTTCAAGGCCAGGTGTGGTGGCTCACGCCTGTAATCCCAGCACTTTGGGAGGCCAAGGTAGGTGGATCACGAGGTCAGGAGTTCGAGACCAGCTGGCCAATATGGTGAAACCCTGTGTCAACTAAAAATACAAAAACTAGCCAGGCATGGTGGCGTGTGCCTGTAGTCCCAGTTACTCGGGAGGCTGAGGCCGAATAATCGCTTGAACCCAGGAGCCAGAGGTTTCAGTGAGTCAAGATCGTGCCACTGCACTCCAGCCTAGGTGACAAAGTGAGACTCTGTTTCAAAAAAAAAAAAGTTTTATAATACAATATGTATTAATACATCAAAAATTATGTAAAGGATGCACCACCAATTTTTTTTTTTCTTTTTAGAGACAAGGTCTCACTCTGTGGCCCAAGTTGAAGTGTAGTGGCATGATCATAGTTTACTGTAGCCTCAAACTCTTGGGCTCAAGTTATCCTCCCACTTTAGCCTCCTGAATAGCTGGCATTACAGGCATGCACCACCACACCTGGCCAATTTTTAAATTTTTTGTAGAGATAGGGTCTCACTATGTTGCCCAAGCTGGTCTTGAACTCCTGGCCTCAAGCAATCCTCCTGCCTTGGTCTGCCAAAGTGCTAAGATTTCAGGTATGAGCCACATGCCTGGCCATACCTCCAAATTTTGACTTTGGTTGTTACACTTATATAATAGACTGATTTTTTTATAACCTTTTAAATGTTGCTTTATATGTTTTCCAAGTTCTCTGTTAATCACGTATTTCTTTTGCAGCTAGGGGAAAGATTAGCAAAGAAAACTGTGGTGATATTTAAATTACAGATCACACTAAACAATGATTATAGAGTTTACTGAAAAATGTGTTTGTCTTAATCTGGTTTCTAAAAGGGTCACGATGCCTTCTAACTCTGCCTCAATCTTATAAAACTATTGGGAAAGCTAAATGCTTCCATTTTCTTGCTCAGCCAGCTTCCTTTTCTGGACTTGCTTAATTTGGGCATTTCTCTGAGCTTCAAAATCTTGGAGTTGTTCTTCATTCCTTTCTCTGTTTTCTGTATGGAGTCACTTACTGACGTCTCTCACTAATCCTTCCTTCATCTCTCACACAGCTCTTTTCCATTCTAATTCCATATCCCTCCTAGGGATATGGCCTTGATCAGTTCACATCTGAACCGTGGAGACATCTCACTGAGTCTTCCTGCCTGCCAAGACTGTCCCTCTATTTACACATCTCCCGTCTTCACCGCACATCCTTCAGGTGATACCTCTTTAGAATATTCAACTGCTCTCTTCCTTGTTGCTGTCACCTGCTACATTCCCAATTCCATGCCTATGCTCTTGACATTGCTCCTTGCAAAAATATCCAAGTTCTACTCCTCTTTCCCACTTAACCCCACCTCCACATGTTATGGTCTCTTTTTCATCCCTTTGTATATCCAATCATTCTTTCAGTACCTATTTCAAAACTATGTACTGTATACCAGATACTGGACTAGGCACAGGGAATACTGTGCTTAATTACTTAATAATAAAGGCCTTCTTTATTATTTTCCAAATTAGTGATGGACCACAATCAAAGGATTATGAAACTCAAGTTCAGAACATTATCTGCCTCAACAAGAGATTTATCACATCCTCCAATGACCACAGAATCCTTTAAGAGCTCCTTATCTCTCTGCTTCCCTCTGACTTAGTCTCAAGAAATCTTTCTTGTATTCAACAGTTAATATGTGCCTGTGTACAAGGCTTTATGCTAGATGCTAGAAATTGAGAGGTGAATAAAATCTGCTTCTTACAGAGAGCTCCAAGATTAACAAGGATGGAAGACAGGAAAAGATATACAATAGTGAGTAAAAGGTACTCTGATAGAAATGTACAGATTCGACTGGAGAATTCCACTTGGGAAGAGCAAGGAATGCTTCACAGATGAGGTAATGCTTGAGCTGATAACAGGTAGAAAAGGTGGGGACAGTATTTTAAGCAGCTTGAATAGTACTGCAAAGGCACAAGGCATTAAATGGCACAGCTTGTCAGGAAGCCACAAGTACTTCAATATGACCCAAGCACACGAGGCTGGAGAGTTGGGCTGGGGCCAGATCGTTTTTTCCCTTGTTTTGCATTCGAGGGAATGAGTAAATGCTGAAGAATTTTAAGTGATGAAGTAACATGATTATATTTATATTTCAAAAAGTACCTCTGGTGGCTATGTGGAAAATAGGGAGTGTGAGGGATGGGGCCCAGCTTAGGCAAAAAGTCAAAAGACAGAAGGCTGTTGTTAAAATCCAAGGAAGTTACGTGAACCAGGCAAGTAATGAAGTAGAGGAGTGGTGGCTAGGGTGAAGAGAAGGAAATAGTTTGGAGAGCTATCAGAGAGGTAAAATCAACAGGACTTATCTACTATTGGGTTTTAGAAGTTGAGGAAGACGTAAACAATGACCTCTGAGTTTCTGGCTTGGGTTATACATATTCTAAGCAGAAAATACAGGTATTGTATACTAAAGGAGCAGGGGGAGCAGGGTATATAATAAGTTTAAGTTGCCTGTTAGGCATTGAGGTAGATGGTCTTGGAGACTGTTTGATACACATGTTTCAAGTTCAGGATTTTGTCTGGGTTGGAATTAGAGACTTGGGAGTCAGAATACAGAAAATGGGTCAAAACCATGAGAATGGTAATAGTGCCCAGAAGAAATGTAAGTGATGAGAATGGGTAGGAAGGACAGAGCCTTGGGGTATACCAACAATTATGGGGTCAGAGTAAGAGAAACCAGGAAAGGACCCTGAGAAGAAATGGTCAATGGGGCAGAAGGACAGCCAGGATAGGCTATTGTATGAGTTTCCAGTTACTGCTGTAAAAAATTACCGAAAATTTTGTAGTTTAAAACAATGCTGGCCAGCCACAGTGGCTAGCACCTATAATCCCAGCACTTTGGGAGGCAGAGGCAGGAAGATCACTTGAGCTCAGGAGTTCGACACCAGCCTGGGCAACAGGGCCAGACCACATCTCTACTAAAAACAAAACAAAGAAAAGAAAAGAAAAGAAAAGAAAAGAAAAGAAAAGAAAAGAAAAAAAAATTAGCCGGGCATGGTGGTGCATACCTGTAGTCCTAGGAGGCTAAGATGGGAGAATCACTTGAGCCCAGGAGGTCAAGGCTGCAGTGAGCCAAGATCACACCACTGCACTCCAGCCTGGGTGACAGAGCGAAACCCTGTCTCAAAAAAGAAAAAAGAAAAGAAAAGAAAAATAAATAAATAAAACAATAAAACAATGCAATGCCAAGTGTGGTAGCTGATGCCTGTAATCCCAACATTTTATGGGGCTGAGGCAGGAGGATTGCTAGAACTTAGGAGTTTGAGACCAGCCTGGACAACATGGTGAGACCCCCATATTTACAAAACATAAAAATAGCCAGATGTGGTGGCACATGCCTATGGTCCCAGCTGCTTGGGAGGCTGAGGCAGGAGGATCACTTGAGCCCAGGAGTTTGAGGCTGCAGTGAGCTATGATGACACCATTGCACTCTAGCCTGGGTGACAGAGCTAGACCCTATTTCAAAAAATTAAAAACAAAACACACACACACACACGTTTATTATCTCACAGTTCTGTGGGTTTAGAAATCGAACACTGGTCTTGCTTGTCTAAAGTCAAAGTGTCAGCAGAGTAGCATTACTTTCTGGAGACTTGAGGGAAGAATTGGTTTCCTTGATTTTTCCCAGCATCTAGAGACCAACCACCTGTGATTCCTTAGCTTATGGACTTTTCTTCAGTCTTGAAAGCCAGCAAGTGGGTAGAGTTCTTCTCACATGACACCACTCTGACCTTGCTTCTGTCTTTACATCACCTTCTCCAACTCTCTTCTTCTGCCTCTGTCTTCTACTTTGAAAAACACTTGTGGTTGCATTGGGCTCATCTGGATAATCTGGGATATTCTCTGTCAGGAGAGTAGTAGCCTTAATTTCATCTGCGACATTCATTCTCCTTGCTGTGTAACGTAATATATTTATTACAGGAGGTTCTGGGGATTAGGACATGGACATCTTTGACGAGAGGTTGGGGGAGGTGCATTATTCTGCCTACCATAGCTGTCATCTCAGAAACTAATCAAACAAACAAAAACATTAAAGAAAGAAAAAAAATAGAGGGTGGTGATTCTGGGCAAGTTACTCCACCTCTCTCTGCCTCTGTTTCTTTTACTGCAAAGTGGAGAGAATAATAGTGCCTACCTCATAGGCTTGTTATAGGGATTACATGTGCTAATGTTAGAAAGCACATAAAGCTGTGTCCAGCTTATGTTATAATTTTTTAAAAGAGCAATGAGAGAGATTAAATAAGGCAAAGACCTAAAACTGGCCATTGGATTTGTTAATTAGGCAATTAGTGGTTGTTACCACTGCGGTTTTGGGGATATGGTGGTTGTAGAAGTCTAATTATTGTAAGATGGAGGTGAGAAAATTGGAGAACAGGAATAAACATTATTTTGAAGTCAATGTTTAAGAAAGGATAGAGAAAGAATGCTGGCACCTTCTTAGTTAGGAGAAGATGGGAAGTTATGGGAGATCTGAACACACACGCTATGGGGAAGGGGCTAGTGGATAGAACGGCTGAATATATGAGAAAGGGAATAATGACATAGTAAAACCCCAGAGGAGAAGAAATAGACGTGATCAACAGCTCAGATGTGGGCGTTAACTTTGAACTGGATTTTCTGAGTCTAGAAGGCAAGCTATGAGGGTGAATCTTAGGAATTAAACATAATTCCTTTCCTTGGCTTCTGTTCATCAGTAGGAATTACTCACAGGTCTCTACCTGAGGCTATGACACCAGAGTTAGAGTTCTTGTCCATTGTCCAATATTAGGGTGCCACACACTGTCATGGAGTCTACCTTCTTTCACAGGAAAGTTCTGTTAGGTCTTTGAGCGTTCAAGTTTAGAATTAGCAAGCAAAAATGTCATTTCTTTCAAAATGGTTAATTTCATAAACAATACCTGTCCATTTTAAAAGATTTTTCTGATAGAAAAATGCAACTAGGTATAAATTTATGTTAACAAACAGGCCCTCTTTGTTATTTTAAACTTTTTATCATGGACATTTTCAAGCAAACATAAACAGAATCATATAATAAATCCCATGTACCCAGCACTTCAATAACTACCAGCCTATGACCAATTTTGTTTCGCTTATACTCCCCTCTCACCCCCACCTTCACCCCTAGTATTTTAGGGCCAATAGTTTGGCTATGTCCCCACCCAAATCTCATCTTGAATTGTAGGTCCCATAATTCCCACGTGTTGTAGGACGCATCGGTGGGAGATAATTGAATCACGGGGGCAGTTTCCCCCATACTATTCTCATGGTAGTAAATAAGTCTCACAAGATCTGATGGTTTTATAAGGGGTTTCCCTTTCCACTTGGCTCTCATTTTCTCTCTTGCCTGCTGCCATGATTTGCTCCTTCTTGCCTTCCACCACGATTGAGGCCTCCCCAGCCATGAGGAACTATGAGCCTATTAAACATCTTTCCTTTATAAATTACCCAGTCTCTGATATGTCTTTATTAGCAGTGTGAGATCAGACTAATACAAAGGCAAATAGGCATCTTTAAAAAAAAAAAAAACAGGACTTTGGCAAGGCACAGACGGTCGTGCCTGTAATCCCAGCACTTTGGGAAGCTGAGGCAGGCAGATCACTTCAGGCCAGTAGTTTCAGATCAGCCTGGGCAACATAGTGACATCTTGTCTCTACAAAAAAATTTAAAAATTTGCCAGGTGTGGTGTTTTGTGCCTCTAGTCCCAGCTACTTGGGAGGCTGAGGTGGGAGGATCGCCTGAGCCCCGGAGGTCAAGGCTGCAGTGAGCCAAGATTGAGCCACTGCACTCCAGCCTGGGTGACAGAGTGAGACCCTGTCTCAAAAATTTATATATATATATGTGTGTATATATATACTCACATATATACTGTAATAAATATACAATAAATATATCTATAAATTTACATATTATAATAAATATACAATAAATATATGTATAAATATTTGTATAAATTTTTACAAATAAATATATGTATATATTTAATTGAATCAAATAATAGGCCGGGCTTGGTAACTCACGCCTGTAATCCCAACACTTTGGGAGGCTGAGGCAGGCAGATCACTTGAGCCAAGGAGTTCGAGACCAGCCTGGGCAACATGATGAAGCCCCGTCTATACAAAAAATTTTAAAAAATTAGCTGGTGGTGGCATGCACCTCTAGTCCCAGCTATTGAGAGGTTGAGGTGGGAGGATTGCTTGAGCCTGGGAGGTTGAGGCTGCAGTGAGCCATGATTGCACCACTGCACTCCAGCCTGGGCAACAGAGTTGAGACTCTGTCTCAAAATAAATAAGTACATTAAACTAAATAATAAAATTAATTAAAAATTAAAAAATAAAATAGTAATATATAAAGTATATAAGAATCTATGAAGTATATAATCACTAAGTTTTGTTAGAATTAGCAAGCAAAAATGTCACTAAGTATACTGATTATATACTTCATATATCTGTTTCTCTTTCATCGCATTACCAAGAACTGGATACAGTTTAGTTTATATGAATAGTTTATATGAATTTGAAATAGCACAACAGAAATATTAATAAAGTCTAATTTTAGATGTTAATTTTTAAAAATGTTTTACAATTATGGAGAATTGTGTAATTATTAAGATTTACATAATGTCACAGCTGGTAGGCAAGTAAATAGTAAATGTTGTTCATGTTTTTGTCAGTTGAACTGCTCAACAGACATGCCTACCTTTGATTCTGCTGAGAGAGCGAGAGAAAAAAAAAAGAAATGCCTATCTATCCTTCATATGATATGAACACCTCCGTTCCATGGTTTAGAATTAAATAATTTTGGTGACTATTTTGCTGCTTAACATTTACCATTATTTTAATATAAAATTGTTTTTAATAGCTCAAACAGACCATCAAGAGCTGATGTTGGTGTTTGAAAACTCACTCCCATACCAGTAACTTTAGAATAGACGTAAAATGTGATAAATTACTCTGAAGAAGGCCAAACTTCACAACAGCCAGTATTGTTTGTTTAGAGTACGGACTGAAAAATATTAGAAATGATACTGAGATACTCAAATGCAGCAGATACATCTTTAACCTTTAAAATACCTCAGGTATCTGGGCAAAACAAAGAGGAAAAAACCTACTAGTGACTCAGCTGCAAGATCAATATCACTGTAATAGATTTATAGGCTCTGAAAAAGTACTCCAACCCCCATCACCATTTATTTTATATTTATTCCTATTGGAATATTATGCTAGGTCTTAAAGAATATATTATGTACATGGAAATCAACTGTCCTCTCAAATAGTACAGATACCCAAAACTATATTATTGTACAACAATATTTTATAGTATCTCTAAGATAATCAAAAGAGGAAAAGAAATTTTAAAAAATTGTTTTAATTTTAAATTTAAAGTAGCTTATTTGACAGTTTTCACAAAAGGAAAAATAAAAGTTAAAACATAAAGTAGCTTGTACCAACCACTTCATTTGCCAACCTTCTGTAGCTAAGTGTAGCCCTGCGACAAAGTTGGGACCAATGGGATGTAAGCAGAAATGTTACGTGGCAGTTTATAGGACACTCTCTATAAAATATCGGTGGTGTCTTTTCAGTAAATGGTGTGAGAAACCCGAATATCCATGGGCAAAAGAATGAAGCTGGAGCCTTAACTTACACTCTATACAAAAATTAATTCAAAATGGATCAAAGACATAAGAGCTAAAACCTGTTGAGGTCAAGTAAAATATACAGACAAATCTCTAAATTTAGAATGTTTTCTTTGGGAAGCAAGTATTGTAATTCAGGGCATACACACAGACCAGGTGGTCTCCAATATGTTTGAAGAACAAAGAGAAGGTTGGAGGTTTTATAAAAAGGAGAAATGTATCGTTTTGAAAGAAAGTTCATTGGCACTAGTAAAGTTTTAGGGAACTGGCAAGCTCTGATTAATGAGTGACAGTGGTGGGTAAAACTAGTCTTAGAGTCACAGCAGATTGTTTCAGTAGCCATTAGATAAAACCGGTTACAACAGGCAGTTTCAGCAGTCAGCCTTGCAGAGAATTATATTCTTGGAGCAATGTTATGTGTGCCTTGGTATTTTTTACCCCTGGCCTCTGGCCTCTGTTTAGTTGAATATGACAAGAATGATCTAATCCATATGATCACGTTTCACAAAGTATAACTTTTCTTTCTTTTTTTTTTTTTTGAGATGGAGTCTCACTCTGCCGCCCAGGCTGGAGTGCAGTGGCACAATCTTGGCTCATTGCAACCTCTGCCTCCCGGGTTCAAGAGATTCTCCTGCCTCAGCCTCCCAAGTAGCTGGGACTACAGGCGTGTGCCACCATGCCTGGCTAATTTTTTGTATTTTTAGTAGACGCGGGGTTTCACCATGTTAGCCAGGACGGTCTCGATCTCCTGACCTTGTGATCCACCCGCCTTGGCCTCCCAAAGTGCTGGGATTACAGGCATGAGCCACCGCACCCAGCCCACAAAGTATAACTTTTCTAGAAGAAAACATAGGGGGAAAATCTTCATGACATTGGATTTGCAAATGATTTCTTGGATAAGGCACCAAAAGCACCGACAACATATAAAACAGATAAATAGTATTATTTTATTGAGACAAGAGTCTCGCTCTGTCACCCATGCTGGAGTGCAGTAGCACAATCTCAGCTCACTGCAACCTCTGCCTCCTGAGAGGGTGGGGTTACAGAAGTGTAGTACCACCATGCTCAGCTAAGTTTTGTATTTTTAGTAGAGATGGAGTTTCACCATGTTGGCCAGGCTGGTCTTGAACTCCTGAGCTCAAGTGATCTGCCCGCCTCGGCCTCCTAAAGTGCTGGGATTATAGGCATGAGCCACCACATCCAGCCTGAAATAGATAAATAGTATTATATCATAATTTAAAACTTTTGTGTATCAAAGAGTACCATTAAAAGAGTGAGAAGGCAACCTAGAGAATGGGAGAAAATATTTGCAAATCATATACAGTCATGCATCACTTAACACTGGGAATATGTTCTGAGAAATGAGTCACTAGGTCATCTTGTCATTGTGTGAACATCACAGAGCGTACTTTCACAAACCTAAATGATGTAGCCTGGGTGTGTAGTAGGCTATATGGTATATAGCCTATTGTTCCTAAGCTACAAACCTGTATAGCATGCTGCTGTACTGAATACTGTAGACAACTATAACACAACGCTAAATATTTGTGTATCTAAGTATGTCTAAATGATATGGAAAGGAGACAGAGAAATACTGGGTAGAAGAGGGCAGTTCCCCAGCAAAGGCCTACCTGGAAACCTGAGGCCATAAATGGGTACAGGCATTCCTGTTTTCATGCCCAAAAGTTGCCTTTTGGCCCACCATGCCCCGCTATCCTATACCCATATAAACCCTAAAGCCCTGGCTCCATGAGGAGATGGACAGAAGAGCAGAAGGAGAGCAGAATGGCACAGGAGAGAGAAGAGAAAGAGCATCTATACACTGAGAGGAGTTCAGCTGGGGATGATTGGAAAGGAGATCAGCCACTGGATGGCCAAACTCCAGGAGGAGATCATCTCCCCACTCCATCCCCCTTCCACCTCCTCATCCACCCCACTAAGAGCCACCCCCACCACTCAATAAAACCCCTGCATTCATTTTTCAAGTCCATGTGTGACCTGGTTCTTCCTGGATGCTGGATAAGGACCTGGGTACCAAGAGGGCACTGAGATGTTTAACACTTAAGCCATCTGCAGACGGCAAGGCTAAAAGAGTGCACTGTAACACACACCCACTTGGGCTTCAGGAGTCGCAGGCACCCACCCCTTGACGCTGCCAAGGGGCCAGAGCCCAGGGGTGCTCGCCCCAGCTTCTGCACCTGCCCATCTGTGTGCTCCTCCTCCCGTAAGGGGTTTGAGTGCACACAGTGGCTGAACAGATGAGCCCTGTCACACGCCCTGCAAGGGGGGTCAGGGAACTCTCCCGATTCATAAACATAGAACAAGTGTTCATATAAAAACATAGTATTATAGTCTCATGGGACCAATGACATATATTTGTTGACCAAAATGTCACTATGTAGCACATGACTATATCTGATAAGGGGTTAATATCCAGAATATATAATGAACTCCTATAACTCAACAGCAAAAAAAAAAAAAAATCTAAGTAATCCAATTAGAACAAAAGGAGTTGAATGGACATTTCTCCAAAGATATGCAAATGGCCAATAAGCCCAAGAAAAGATGCTCAGCATCACTAATCATTAAGAAAATGCATACCAAAATCACAATGATATACTAATTCACAACTATTAGAATGGCTATTGTCAAAAAACAAAAAATCACAAGCATTGGTGAGAATATGGTGAAATTGGAACCCTTGTGCATTGCAAGTGGAAGTATAAAATGGTGCAGCTGCTATGGAAGACAGTAGGGCCATTCCCCAAAATATTAAAGACAGAATTACCATATGACCCACCAATTCTACTTCTGGCTGTATACTCAAAAGACTTGAAAGCTGCCAGCCACAGTGGCTCATGCCTGTAACCCTGGCACTTTAGAATGCCCAGGCAGGAGGATCACTTGAGCCCAGGAGTTAGAGACCAGCCTGGCAATATGGAAAAACCCTGCCTCTAAAAAAATTTAAAAATTAGCCAGGTGTGGTGGCACACCTTTGGTCCAAGCTACTCAGGAGGCTGAGGTGGGAGGATCACTTCAGCCTGGGAGGTTGAGGCTGCAGTGAGCCAAGTTTGTACCACTGCATTCTAGCCTGGACCCTGTCTCAAAAAAAAAGATTTGAAAAGGACTGAAACAGATACTGGTACACCCATGTTCACAGCAGCATCATTCACGATAGCCAAAAGGCGGAAGCCACCCAGTGTCCATCAACAAATAAATGGATAAACCAAATATGGTATATACATACAATGAAAGATTATTTGGCCTTAAAAGGGAAGGGAATTCTGATATATGCCACAATGTAGATGAACTTTGACCACATTCTGCTAAGTGAAATAAACCAATCACAAAAGGACAAACAATTGTATGATTCCTCTCATATGAGGTATCTGGAGTTGTCAAATTCATAAAGACAGCAAGTAAAATGGTGGTTGCCAGGGATGGAAGAGAGGGGAGAATGGAGAGTTAATGTTTAATGGATGTGGAGTTTCTGTTTGGGAGAAAAAAAATGTTCCGGACGTGAATGGTGGTGATGGTTATACAGTGGGAATGTACTTAATGCCACTGAACTAACCATACACTTAAAAATGGTTAAAATGATAAATTTTGTTACATATATTTTATCACACATACACAAAATAAAGGTAGTTGGTTCATCCCCTTGCTGCTTCTTCTTTGTTCATTCCCCTTTCTTGCTGCCTGGAATGTAGATGTGATGGCTGGAGCTGGAACAGTCTCCTTGGACTTCACAAGCTGTACCTTGCAATTCCAGGGGGTACCATTTACATAGAATGTATAGATTTTTACATAAGGAGAGAAGTACTCTGTCTGGTTTAACCACTGTTCTTTTGGATTTCTGTTACTTGCAAACAAAACTAGTTTTAACTGATATAATAGGTTCTATCTATGTCTATCTAGATGTATATCTTATAACTAAAGTATTCATAAACAATAACCTTTAAAGTCCAGAAGCATATAGACTATTATAATAAATGTGAACAAATTCCAAATGTATGCTAATTCTGAACATCAGAAAATCTGGCAGGGAAAAAAATTACATATCAAAATCCCATTTTTTAACTTATTTACTTTATAAGTAGTGACAAATATTGTGTAACTATGAAGTGATTTATCAATAGAGGCCTGGAATACTATGCAGTTGTTAAAAATAACAAGATGAATGTATATATAAGCAAGTGGCAGAACTGCTTGCCTTGTATGGTCCTGTTAACATGAAAATAAAAGGTGACTTGTGCTGCCATGTGTAGGAAAGACATAATAATAGGTAACAGTTGGTAGTCACTGTTCTAAGAGCTTTCTCTGAATTATCTCTGTAAGTTCTCAAATCACGCCCATGAAAATCACCCCTGTTTTATAGCTGAGGGAATTGAAGCACAGAGGGAATTACAGCTGAAGGAATCACAGGATCACACAAATATTACATGGTAGAGCCAGAATGTTAAGTATGGCTACCTGTGTGGAGTGGTGATGATGGAGAACTGGAGGGAAGGTAATGGTTATGCTCTTCCATTCAGTTTAATTTTCTTTTATTATGAGCATATATTACATTTTAATAAGTATTTGGGGGTACAAGGGAAAATGCTGAAGAAATGTAAGGTAATCACACCATGATTACACCTTAGAGAATTAGATAGGGTTGCATTCCGAAGACATATTTAAGATATTACAAAGGGAGAAAAGATCAATACAAACCCCTAAAAATGTAGTAAATGTCAAAACTCAGGGTCATGGATTTTGATATAATATTGTATAATGCAACATTTGTCAAACCATACTTGGACACTGAAGACTGCCTGGTCACCATTTAAAAAAATACAATACTTAATAGCTTACCCAGAAGACCTAAAATAATGAAAAGGAAAAATGAAATCGATGATATGGAATCTAAATACTAGGTTAAATAAAGACAAATAGATGTACAAGGCACCACATGCTGCTGTAAGTGTTACCTCTACACAATTCTAGGGGGCTGTAGGAGACTCTGTGGTGCCCCGGCTTCTTATTATGCTCTAGCTGACTTTCAGTCAGTATCCGAAACTCTGTCCCTGAAGACTCCTTCCTTCCACTCCCTACCCTATCCCAAAACCATAGAAAGCCCAGCCAATGCTTCTAGCAGACCAAAGGGACAAGCAATCAACACACACACACACACACACACACCTTAACAGATCTCAACCAGTGACTTACCTCAGAGCTGGCATAGAAATACTACAGCTTCCTCATGCCTTGGTTGGGATAATTCTAAGGCATATATTTTGAATTTTTTCCCAGTTTCTGCCATGAAATTAAGTTCCAGCCACTTATTGGAGTGTCTAACTTAATAATGCATCCTTTACAGCTATATTCTCTTCCTGGTATCACTTCCCCACTTTCTTACTGGTGTCAGTTAAGTGAGATTTGCTAGAACCACCCTGGATCAGGGAAACATGTGATTTAAGAAGATAAAGGATAAAAGGGTAGGTGATGAGGAACCTTTGATTTCTGTGTGTCCACATGATCACCCATGGTATGGAGCAGCAGCTGTGCTGTAATCCGTTACTAAAGGTAAAAATTATAAGTGGAACTTAGAGATGGATCCAGCTCCTGTAGTGCGTTTCATTTAATGCATAATGAAATACTACCTAATAAGAAAAAAGTGAAACATGCAATCTCTTGGTTATTACTACCTGTAATCAATAAAATTAAATTAAAAGAGTGCTGGGTTGGACCTTGATGCTAGAACAAGCTCAGATTTTAGTTGTTCTGACATTTGGCCACAAGCCTCAAAGCCACCCACCAAGGGACAAATTATGCAGAGACAACAGAAAGTACCTCTAAGACCTGTGGTTGCCAAGAAGGTAGTCAATGTTGGGGGAAGGGCAAAACCAAGAAACTACTGAAACTAGTTGGTATAGTGTTAAGAAACTGTTTTATTTTGTAGATTTGTATCATCAGCTCCCTGAGGAACTTTTACTAAAATGAATTGTGAGAGTAACTAATTTAGAAGCTGAAGCATTTTAAATACTACAAAATGGAAGAATATGTTTGGGTTGATGCAGAACCCACATTCACTATGGAACAGTCACAGATGGCTATATGTGATGTAGACACACAGGAGGTTATTCCCAAGGGAATAACCAGTCTGGTTGTTTTAGATTGTAATCAATTGCTTATAAGAGAATACCTAAGACTGAGTCTCTGCCTGGGCCCCCAGCCTTTCAACACATCCTTTGAAATCTAGGTGGAGGCTGCCAAGCCTCCTTCACAGCTCTTGCTTTCTGTAAGCCTGCAGAATTAGCACCACACGGATGCTGTCAAGGCTTATAGCTTGTATCTTCTTAAACTGGGGTTGATATGTACCTGGGGCTGCTTGGGAACAGAGCAGGAGGCTGAGAAGCACCACACTGAAATTCCAGGACTCTGGGATAGTGAGCCCGTGAAGAATGCCTCAGCCTATCCCCCAAAATCATTCTGCCCGATGAGAGGGTCAGCACTGAAGATCTCTGACAAGTCTTTGGGATCTTTCTTCCATTGTCTTGTGGAATAGCACCTGGTTACCTTGTATTCATGCTAATCTCTTTGGCAAAGGGTTGCTGGGCTACACCCTTGGTTTCCTCTCCCTAACACACTTTTTTCAAGCTAAGAGTTTTCCAGATCTTTCCACTTCTCTTTGATAATAAATTTTGTCTCCAAGTCATTTTTTCCCTCTCAGAGCTTAATGTAAGCGGTTAAAAGTAGCCACAAGCAGTTAAAAGTAGCCAGTCAGCAGCCTGAATGCTTTGTTGCTTGGATATTTCTTCCACCAGATACCCTAGTCCATCACTCTCAAGTTCAGCCTTCCACAAAGCCCTTGAGCAGGGCTGAGAAGTCCAAGGTGGAGGGGCTGCATCTGGTGAGGGCCTTCTTGCTGATGAGGACTCTGCAGATCCTAAGGTGGCACAGAGCATCACATGGTGAGGGGGCTGAGTGTGTTAGCTCAGTTTTCTCTTTCTCTTCTTATAAATCCACTAGTCCCGGTCCCGAGATAGCCCATTAATCCATTAACCCATAAATGGATTTGTTAAATTAAGATTAGCGTAAAGCTGCCTCCTTACATATTTTAAGTTCAGCCCAAAGATTTCTCACACTGTAACATAACTGGATATGCAAACAGACTATAACCTACTCTTGTAACAAGTAGCTGAATCTCAGCCAATCACAGCAGTCAAGTTTCAGCCAATCATGGGTTGTCAACTGTTCAGTGTTCAAATAAGGCAAATGCTGAGCAGTAATCAATCCAGCTGTTTTGTACCTCAATTCCACTTTCTGTGCATCACCGTCCTTTGTTCTGCCCACAAATGTTTTCCAACCATGTGGCAGCCCCAGAGTTGCTCTGAATCTATTCTGATTCTTGGCACTGCCCAATCTGTGAATTTTTGCTCAATTAAACTCTGTTAAATTTAATTTGTCTAAAGTTTTTCCTTTAAAATTAATCTATAAGAGCAGAGCCTTCATGACCTTATCACCTCTTAAAGGCCCCATGTTTCAATATTCTTACTTTGGAAATTAAATTTCAACATGAGTTTTGGAGGAGATAAATATTCAAACCTTTGTGCTGGGGGATTGGATAATAGCTACTGTGAGGTCTGTTTATCCTGAGAAGCAGAACTGTCCAACTTCACTTATAAACACCAAGTGGAACACCCCAGATGAGACGGCTAGTATGCTTTGTATGCAAGCCATGTGGGACTGGCTTTATGATGACTGGGATATTTACCTGTTGATAATGCCCATTACCTAGGTCATAGTTAATGCCACGGTTAATGTGGCATTTATCCCTTTAATGGGGACCCCTCATATAAGCTTACTGCTACAAAACAAAACAAAAGTTCAGGAAGCCTTATCAGATTTGCTCTCTCAGCTTCCCTTCGAGGGTCTTACAGATGCTAATAAAAACACTAAGTTAACAGACAATGGGAAAAGGTAAATGGGAGAGTCGAAGGAATGGTCTCAGGAAGGTGGACATTTTTAAACAGTTATTAAGAAATAAGGTAGACAAAGAAAACATTGAAGAAGAGAGGGAGAGTCACGGAACTTATCCCAGGAGGGTGGAATTCTTTAGATGGCGATTTTTAAATGGGATGAATAAAATGGAAACTGATGGAGTTAAAGGTCTCAATACAACACTATTGAAGGCTGTGTGAACCAAAGAAAGCCCCCGCTAGTCCCCGAACATTAAGAGTTTCCAAATATGTTTGCTGAATTTCCCAGCTTGGAGAAATTTTGAAAGTCAGAAGAGAAATATTACAATGAGAAATCCAATCTCAAATTGCCTGGGGCAATAGCCAGGCAGATTAATCAAGATGAAAATAGAAATAGTGCCAGGGCAAGACAGGGATGCCCTCGCTCACCGCTCCTATTCAACATAGTGCTGGAAGTTCTGGCCAGAGCAATCAGGCAGGAGAAGGAAATAAAGGGTATTCAATTAGGAAAAGAGGAACTCAAACTGTCCCTGTTTGCAGATGACATGATTGTATATCTAGAAAACCCCATTGTCTCAGCCCAAAATCTCCTTAAGCTGATTAGCAACTTCAGCAAAGTCTCAGGATACAAAATTAATGTACAAAAATCACAAGCATTCTTATACACCAATAACAGACAAACAGAGAGCCAAATCATGAGTGAACTCCCATTCACAATTGCTTCAAAGAGAATAAAATACCTAGGAATCCAACTTACAAGGGATGTGAAGGACCTCTTCAAGGAGAACTACAAACCACTGCTCAATGAAATAAAAGAGGATACAAACAAATGGAAGAACATTCCATGCTCATGGGTTGGAAGAATCAATATCGTGAAAATGGCCATACTGCCCAAGGTAATTTATAGATTCAATGCCATCCCCATCAAGCTACCAATGACTTTCTTCACAGAATTGGAAAAAACTACTTTAAAGTTCATATGGAACCAAAAAAGAGCCCGCATCGCCAAGTCAATCCTAAGCCAAAAGAACAAAGCTGGAGGCATCACGCTACCTGACTTTAAACTATACTACAAGGCTACAGTAACCAAAACAGCATGGTACTGGTACCACAACAGAGACATAGATCAATGGAACAGAACAGAGCCCTCAGAAATGATGCCGCATAGCTACAACTATCTGATCTTTGACAAACCTGACAAAAACAAGAAATGGGGAAAGGATTCCCTATTTAATAAATGGTGCTGGGAAAACTGGCTAGCTGTATGTAGAAAGCTGCAACTGGATCCCTTCCTTACACCTTATACAAAAATTAATTCAAGATGGATTAAAGACTTATATGTTAGACCTAAAACCATTAAAATCCTACAAGAAAACCTAGGCAATACCATTCAGGACATAGGCGTGGGCAAGGACTTCATGTCTAAAACACCAAAAGCAATGGCAACAAAAGCCAAAATCGACAAATGGGATCTCATTAAACTAAAGAGCTTCTGCACAGCAAAAGAAACTATCATCAGAATGAACAGGCAACCTACAGAATGGGAGAAAATTTTTGCAACCTACTCATCTGACAAAGGGCTAATATCCAGAATCTACAACGAACTCAAACAAATTTACAAGAAAAAAACAAACAACCCCATCAAAAAGTGGGCAGAGGACATGAACAGACACTTCTCAAAAGAAGACATTTATGCAGCCAAAAAACACATGAAGAAATGCTCCTCGTCACTGGCCATCAGAGAAATGCAAATCAAAACCACAGTGAGATACCATCTCACACCAGTTAGAATGGCCATCATTAAAAAATCAGGAAACAACAGGTGCTGGAGAGGATGTGGAGAAATAGGAACACTTTTACACTGTTGGTGGGACTGTAAACTAGTTCAACCATTGTGGAAGTCAGTGTGGCGATTCCTCAGGGATCTAGAACTAGAAATACCATTTGACCCAGCCATCCCATTACTGGGTATATACCCAAAGGACTATAAATCATGCTGCTATAAAGACACATGCACACGTATGTTTATTGCGGCACTATTCACAATAGCAAAGAGTTGGAACCAACCCAAATGTCCAACAACGATAGACTGGATTAAGAAAATGTGGCACATATACACCACGGAATACTATGCAGCCATAAAAAATGATGAGTTCGTGTCCTTTCTAGGGACATGGATGAAACTGGAAAACATCATTCTCAGTAAACTATCGCAAGGACAAAAAACCAAACACCGCATGTTCTCACTCATAGGTGGGAATTGAACAATGAGAACTCATGGACACAGGAAGGGGAACATCACACTCCGGGGACTGTTGTGGGGTGGGGGGAGGGGGGAGGGACAGCATTAGGAGATACACCTAATGCTAAATGACGAGTTAATGGGTACAGGAAATCAACATGGCACATGGATACATATGTAACAAACCTGCACATTGTGCACATGTACCCTAAAACCCTAAAGTATAATAAAAAAAAAAAAAAAGAGAAATAGTGCCAGGGTTCCTTGGCTCAACCCCCTGCTGGGGACTCAAAGCCTTGTGTACGCAAGGGGGTAATATGGTCAGGGGGTAGTAAAGAGAAATTCCTGTGACTCCTTGATACATGAGAGCCCCACATGCTATGGTACTATGGTCCACTGGTAAAGCCCTGACTTGGGCTACAATTAGCTTGAAAGAACATAAAAATATAAAGGTTGATAGAATTATGAAATTTGGAATGTTTAGTCAGGCTTTATGTAAAGTTTACCCTTTACCCAAATGTCTTATGTGCATGGATATTATGTCTGGCTGGGGAACACTTCTCTTACCTTGTCTTATAAAACAGAAGGCATGTAAATATGTCCTTCAAACAATATTAATTGGACATGCTAAATGGGAACCAGAAAGATTTCTTGAACCCACATAGTATAGAATAGAAGCTGGAGTGATGATATGAACAAATTCTCCATGCAATAGCCCTGTATGGAGCTTAGACGGGCTTATGGCAAAAGCCTATGTACATCTTCCAGTGACAACTACTGGGTCTTTGAACTAGAGAATTTTCACTTGAGGGGCATTTACCACCTTGTGATGGGACATCATTTGAAGCTACCTATGACTGAAGGACATAAAATAATCTTGAAACCTGAAATACCCATAATTTCTTGGTTGATATCAGAGAAATGCTTCAGTGGGGATGGCAGTGTCCAGAAGAGTTCCATAATATAATGGAAATGGTTTATACAGGATCATGCCACCTGAAAATATAGTCAGCCCTCAGTATCAGTGGGGGAACCGGTTCCAAGACCTCCAGTGGACACCAAAATCCATGGATGCCCAAGTCCCTTATATAAAATTGTGTCGTATTTGCATATAACCTATACACATCTTTCTGTATACATTAAATCAACTCTGGATAACTTACAATACCTAATACAATGTAAACAATTGTTATACTGTATTCTTTTTTCAATTTGTATTCTTGTTATTGTATTGTTTTTACTTAAACAGAATTTTTATTTTTAATATTTAAAAAATTAATTTTAAGTAGAGATGGGGGTCTCTGCCCAGGCTGGTCTCAAACCCTTGAGCTGAAGCAATCCTCCTGCCTTCACCTCCCAAAGAGCTGGGATTACAGGTGTGAGCAACTGTGCCCAACCTCTTTACTTTTTTCCAAATATTTTTGATTCATGGTTGGTTAAATCTGTGTATGCAGAACCCATGTATACAGACAGCAAACTGTAACCACAAGCAGGGAGCCTCTTTCCCATATGACTGACGCAGGAGCAGTGGGAGGAATTCCTGGGTTCTACAGTGCTCTATCAACCTCTCTTAACTAAGAGCTGCTTGGTTTGTAGATGGCAGTTCCAAGGTGAAAGGACAATATCAATATCATATTTGGAATGTTGCCACTCTGACTGAAGAAGATGAAAACAAATCAGCTTGGTGGGTTGAATTGCATGCTATTTTCCTCATAGTGACAGAAATGAATTGAACAGTGGTAAAAGCACATATGTTTTTTAATGACTCATGGACAGTGGACAGTGGCCTGGCCACAGGGTGAGGCAGGACAACAATGGATACCTGGCCTAACCCTGTGGGGCACAGCCCTACAGAAATCTGAGGGGTGCATTAAAGTAGGATAAATCAATGCCCATCAGAAGATTGTCCTTCCGGGTTCAGAAGGTGACTGAAATCTACAGGCAGAAACCCCTATGTGCTCACTGAAGGTGGCCACCTGCCTCCATAAAATGAGTGGAGATGAGGGTACTGCGGTAATGTAGAGACGGGCTAAATCTAAACATGTCCCTTTTGCACCCTTTTAGGCACATAATGCCAATAAGAATCATTCTGTCTTCCAGCAAAAGAGACAGAGATGGCTGTGGGGCAGATTCCCTCATGGGAATGCTCTAAACATAGCTGGCAAGGGAGACCGATGCTGGTAGCCCTGGGGATCTACAAATGGTTCTTGACAGGAATACACAGTGGTTTTGGACTGGGCTTTGCTTACACAGTAAAAGATGCAAATGCTCAGAGTGCTATAGAAAAATCAGAACAGAAGATATTGCATGGATTTGGAATAAACTTAAGATCACCAGTTTTAGCACTGTTATCAAGTATAATATTTATTGAGCATCTATTTATAACTGTGAATCTGGCACTATAATTTGAGTATTTGGCATGCAGAAATTCTTGGGCTCATCCATGAACTTAGGGGAAAAAATAAATAAATATAAAGTGCTTAAACAGTTAAACCCTATGTTTAGAGTTTAACTAAACAAGGGTTTAGTTAGGGTTTAACTTTGCTAAAGCCATTTTGTTCATAAGGAGGAAGGTGAGTGAGACATCTGCCCTATATATGCCATTATACATGCCACTATACAAAATACGGACACACAGTATTTGAGACTCATGTATCTTAAAGAATCAAAATGAGGACTTTGATGTTTTGAGTTTAATGTTTTGAAAGTGTTATTCCAAATATAGCAAATAGCCAATTAATAAGCAAATAAAAAGAAACACTCCAGATAATGGCAGCATCCTTCAGAGCCCTTCAGAGTTAAATATATATATTTAAATATATAAATTTATATATTTGACACTTAGCTAAGCACCTACTCTGTGCAGTGCTGTGCTGGGGTGCTGTGCAGAATATAAAAAACAATAACACATGTTCTCTGTCTTTACATTACCTAGAATTTTTGTTAGGAATAATACCATTGTAGAACCTCCTTCTCAGATATACAAGCCAGATCAGCATGCCAGATTCTTTCTTTTACGAGAAATCACTTGCTAATAGACACTCTTTATGTTCCTGTAAAATTTAATGTGTAAATCAAACCAAATACTGTACTTATGTGTATTTTTAGGTCTCTATGGATTAAAAAAAATGAACTGTATTTTCATCAGGTACATTTTGCATATCAATGTAGAACTCCCTGTCAAATCTTATGGGTCTAACATGCTTGACATCATCAGGGAAATATCTGAGAGTAGAAGGAACAGATTTAGGGTATGTTAGTGATATTGGGCCACTAGCCATTTTCAGTGACTTTTCTTGCAACTTCTCCCGGGTCTATGAGTACAAAAAGAAAGGAACAACTTTTTCCACTGAAACAGGTTTTGGGGCTGTGAAGGAGTGTATATTTCTCTGCAAAATAATCAAGTCATAGCTACTTTGAAGGAATCCTTCAGATACCAAACCGAGGAAAGAACCAGAGATATAATTAAAAGAGTATGATAGGGCAGGTGCAGTGGCTCACGCCTCTAATCCCAGCACTTTATGAGGCCAAGGAGGAAAAATCACTTGAGCCCAGGAGTTTGAGACCAGTCTGGGCAACATGGTGAGACCCTGTATCTATTAAAAAAGAAGAATAAAGGCCAGGGTCAGTGGCTCACGCCTGTAATCCCAGCACTTTGGGAGGCCGAGGTGGGTGGATCACTTGAGGTCAGGAGTTCAAGACCAGCCTGGACAACATGGTGAAACTTTGTCTCTACTAAAAATACAAAAAATTAGCTGAGTGTGGTGGTGCATACCTGTAGTCCCAGCTATACGGGAGGCTAAGGAAGGAGAATCACTTGAACCTGGGAGGCAGAGGTTGCAGTGAGTCGAGATTGCACCACTGCACTCCAGCCTGGGTGACAGAGTAAGACTCTGTCTCAAAAATAAATAAATAAATAAAAATAAAATAAATATGTTAAAAATGCATGGTAAATACATAGAGTTTATTATAATACACTACAGGGGTTTTTTTGGTGTTGAAACAATATTTTTAAGGCCTCTTTAATAGACATGAAGTTACTTCTTATTAAAATACTGTGTACCACAATGTGAGTCTGAGTATCTTTGTTTTTGTTTTGTTATATTTTAAACAAAATGCTACTTTTAATCTCATCAAGGAGTTAAGGCGTATAATACAAGCTCTAAAAATTAAGTGCCAAAGTAAGAAAGAATTAAAAACAATATATATTGTGCACTTACATAGTTTTATATGCAAATCTCTATATAGAAAATTATGTTTAAATAATATCCCTGTATTATGGATTTAAAGTGTATGTACCCTGGCAAAAAATATGTATCAGTATAACATGCATAAGAAAACATATGCAACAATAGTATAAAGGCCTAGAGGGGAGAAATTGAAGGGAACAATTGTGAGGTTCTCATACTTATATTCCCCCAAAAAATTATAAAATACTATCCAACTGATACTGTGCCAACTCTAGAAAATTCTAATTTGGGAAACAGTGCTACTTGGCATTGATCCTTTAAAGTCATGAAGGACATTAATTGTAACACTGAAATATATCCTATTTAAGTGAAAAATAAAGATTAAAAATGACGTTATCTAGCACTTCACCTTCAAACAGTGGCCCACATTTTATTAACAACTGCACACACTCAAATATGAGGTAGTATTAAAGAATTAACCTTATACTTTGAGACTTGAAAATCCTATTAAACACACATACAAATGGCTTAAGGAAAACAAAGCATAAAATTGTCCCCCAAAGTTCTTACTAGACAGTTGAAAATTTGCAAATCCCAGTTCCACTACTACTAAGGGTGTGATACTGGGTAAAATGCATAACCATCTCTAAGACCTACTTCCCCATGTGTAAAATGGAGATAATTACAGTACCTCCCTGTATGAGCTCGTTCTCACACTGCTATAAAGAACTGCCTAATACTGGGTAAGTTACAAAGGAAAGAGGTTTAATTGACTCACAGTTCCGCATGGCTGGGGAGGCCTCAGGAAACTTAGAATCATGGCAGAAGGTAAAGGGGAAGCAAGGCACCTTCTTCACAAGGCAGCAGGAAGAAGTGCCAAGCGAAGAAGGGAAAAGCCCCTTCTAAAACCATCAGCTCTCGTGAGAACTCACTATCACAAGAAAAGCAGGGGGGAAACCGCCCCCATTATTCAATTACTTCCACCTGGACTCTCCCTTGACACGTGGGGATTATGGAGATTATAATTCAAGATGAGTTTTCGGTGGGGAGACAAAGCCTAATCCTATCACTCCCTCATAGGGTTGTTGTGAGGATTAAATGAGAAGATTAATATAAAGTACTTGACACAGTGCCTGGCACATGGTAAGTGTATAATAATTATTAACTGGTTACTATGTTTGTTGTATGGATGACCAGCTTTGGTGGAGAGACAAAATGTCTCTTCAATTAGAGAAAGAGTTTGGTTTAGAAACACAAACGTCTTTACAGAGTCAATAGTGACAACTCTCAGTCACAATTTTCAGCCTTTATTATTTTAAGTCCTGCTAATCCCTTCAATTAAGAATTTAGGTTCTGCCGTGAACAAGAAGAGGGAAAATAAAGTCACAGCAGATTAATAGTAAAGCCAGGACTATGCATTCTTCAACCTGTCATTATAACTATACTACACAGGGAAAGACAACTTTATACATTGTAGGCAACCCATCTGCCACTGATTTGTTACATTTACCCCATTTAGCAAATATTTATTGAGAACTTAATATGTTTGAAGCAATATTCCAGGTGCTGGGGAAAATATGGGCAAAAATCTAGGTGAATTTAGCTTTTCTGGAATAGGAATATATGCCATGAAATTATAATACTTAGAACTTACATTAGGTATTGAGAATGTAGGAATAAACTCAGTAGGAATAAACAAACTCAGCTTTCCCCCTATACTCTCACAACATGCTTTGGAGAACAGATGTGTGAAGGTTTTCCCCCGTATGTCCATAGTTCTGTAGTGGACACCAGCTGGGTGTCCTCTAATTCAATTCAATTCTGACACTATCTCCTTGGACACAGCCTCAGATTCCACAGGTTACGGGCTCAGTCCCACGTGACTGCTCTCCACCTCCAACACAAATCTCAAGCTCCAGGTTATTTTACCTGTGCACTGACCAACCAGCTATAAATCAGAGTTTCCGTGACCCCTCCCTTGGGTTCAACTAATTTGCTGGAGCAGCTCACAGAACTCAAGAAAATACATTTACCAGTTTATTACAAAGGATACAGATGAGAAGAGATGCATAGGGCAAGGTATGGGGGGAAAGGGCATGACACTCCAGGAACCTCCAGATGTTCAGCTATCTGGAAGCCCCCCAAACACAGCCTTTTTGTTTTTAAAAAGAAAAAAAAAACTTTATTATATAGGTGTGATTGATTCAACTCAGCCATTGGTGATCAACTCAACCTTCAGCCCCTCTCCCTTCCCAGGAGATTGGTGGGGGAGTGGGGCTGAAAGTCCCAACCCTCTAACCCTGCCTTTGTCTTTCCAGTGGCCAGGCCCCATCCTGAATCTACCTAGGGACTGCTAGCCATCAGTCAACTCATTAGTATAAAAAAAGACTCTCACGACTTTGGACATTCTAAGGATTTTTAGATTTTTATGCCAGGAAATGGGACAAAGACCAAATAAATATTTCACAATATCACAGATACACACAATAGAAATAGATGTGGTGTGCTTAGGATCCAATCTGTAGCCAATGTAACTGAAATTCTCAAAGACGCAGAATTAGTACACTGTACCGATAAGTATTGTTAAATTAAGTTTAGTCTATAGCTGCCTCTTTACATATTTTAAGTTCGGCCTAAAGGTTTCACCATACATGGCGAAGTAACCTAACTGGTTGTGTAAACAGGCTGTAACTGACTCCCGTAACAAGTAGCCATGCAGTCTCAGCCAATCGCAGCAGCCATACTTGCACCACTCACAGGCACAGACTGTTCAAACCCTGTTCAAATAAGATAAACGCAGATTGTCTTATTTCTGTTTCTGTACCTGACTTCCAATCTCTATACATCACATTCCCTTTTCCGTCCATAAATCCTGACAACATGGCAGTGCTGGACTTGCTCTGAGTCTATTCACGTTGGGCTGCTGCCCAGTTGGTGAACTCTTCTTTGCTAAATTAAACTCTCTTAAATTTAATTTGTCTGAAGTTTTTCTTTTGATAGTATATGTATCAGTACAATTTGGTCTTAAAATAGGTTTTTAAAAAATTAAGCCAGCCCCAAATAAAAATTCATTGTGTACAACCAGTTAAATTAGAATAAGAAGCATCTCTATGCCTTTAAGATGCATATTGCTGAGACAAGTCATAAACCTAGAGTACCCAATACTAAAGTGTAGGTAGTATCAACTGAGGAATAATGAGGTTCATAATTTTGGAAACGAGAGCAAGGTGGCCATTCTGACAGGCTGGGGAGGATAGCCTCTGTCTAGAAGCTGGAAGCAGACACTGAGAAAGGGGCAAAGGGAACAGGAATTTATGCTGAATGGGGTGGGAAGTGGGGTCAAATATACATACTCAGTAAGTTATAGGAGTCATATTTATGAAAGGAGAAACACGCACATGCATAATTGAGCTTCATGCCTCTCCCTGAGACCCAAGTTCAAAAATGGCTGCATTAGCATGATCAGATGATGGAGTTGTCAACCCTCTGATGTCAAAAGGTGAAGTAGAGGACATGAAAACCCTCATTGCACATTCTCCACACTGGCCAGAACCATTCCATGGTTGGTGGTCTCTTACTTGGAAGAAATGCTGGCTATTTTGTCATGAGACACTTACGGTGTCGCTTTGCCAGCCAGAAACCTCTGGGCCAGAGGGGCCTCTGCTTGGGCTTTGCTTGTGGCTGTTGGGCTTGTTGTGGCCACTTGGCTGGCAGGCTGCACTCGGCTGGCACTACCGGCCAGAATCCCACACCTGCCAAGGGCGAGCCAGGTGCGGAGCAGCAAAGTGTGAGTGAGCGAGCACAGGGTCTGGCCGCTGCACATAGCCAGGTGTGCTGGCTGCAGCAGGGCTCCAGGCACCAGCACAAGTAGGGCTCTGTGCAAGGCTGCGGCTGGACCAGATGTACCATAAGCGGCTTCCCCTGTGAACAAGGGGAACGTGATGGCGCCCAGAAGCTTGAAGATGCCTGGAACTGCAGAGCCCCAAAGAGGGTGGTACAGTGTGTCACAGCCCTGACTTGGGGAGCATTGAGTTCTGGTCTCCCAGAAAGGCCACAGCAGCTCTTCTCTCTTTCTCTCGCCTGTAGTGTGGTGAAAGGGGGGGTGTGTTTCAGCCCTGTTTGTGTTACAACTCTTTCAGTCCTGCCACTTGGCAGGTCCCGAGTTCTTGTCCCATGTCCAGGAAGAAAGAGGTATGCAGACAACTGGAGAGTGAGCAAGGCAGAGAGGAGCTTCAGTGAATGACAGAACAGCTCTCAGGAAACCAAAGTGGGTGGCTCCTTTCCACAGTCAGGTTGTCCTGACAAGTCAAGGAGACCCAAAGTGGTAGCTCCTTCTGGTAGCTGGTAGTCCTGACATCTGTGTGAGTCTGGCTGAGTCTGGGGGTTTTTAATGGGCTCGGAAGGGAGGAAGTGTGTGCTGATTGCTCCATATGTGGCCATGGTGGGCCTGGAAAAAGCATCTAAGTTCTCACTCTCTGGACTGGACTCCAGCTGGAACTGACAGCCTGGCCCCCAGGTTTCAGGCTGTCCATGGCTTGAAGGTGGGGCTTCACCAGAGACCTGCCCCTTTCCGCCCAGGAACCTGTCTGCCTCCCATGGTCCTCAACATGCTGTCCAGGGCGCCCAGGCTGTTTGTGCCAAGGGGTGCCTGCAGACTCATGCCGAGCCACACTCAGATCCCCCCCAGCCTCCCTGAGCTCGTTGGTGCCCAAAGTTTCAGAGGGGGCTGAGGCAGTTGAGGGGCTACTATGTCAGCGCTGCCTCGAACATGTGCACACCCATCAGGGTCACGACAGTGCCTGGGCTCAGCTTGCTTCAACTTTGCTCTGAAATCAGAGCAGGACCTGGGAGTTGGGAGAGGCCAGGGAGTGGGAGCAGGCACTTCCAAGCCTGTGGGAGAAGGGGGGCTTCCCGGGTCCCTGAGAGTGCAGGGATGCCCAGGTCCGGATCCATGGCTGGGTGGCTGCAGCTGCACTTCGGAGCCTGGGCACCTGCCCTGCCAACTCGGTAGGAGGCAGGGCTCTCGCCTGTTCCCAGCTCCCACTGGCTCCACGGAACTTGTGACCCTGGCTCCACCTGCCCTGCTGTAGCCACCATCTTCGCAGTGGCCACTCCAGACAGGCCACTGCTGCTATCAATTTGTTGTCCTGAAACTGCAAAGGAAAGGGGTAGCATCGGGCAGTTGGTTATCAGTGATAAAGTTGTTTAAAGGGCTGGTTTCTGTTTAGCCCTTAGGGAAGAAAGCCTATGGTGGTTATGGAGGGAGCGAGTATAATGAAGCATGTTCTACCCACATCCCATCATGGTTGGGAACTCAGTTTTCAAGGTTTCTCTGGGATGCCCTTGGCTGAGAGATAGTCTGTTCAGTTGGTTCGGGGGCTTGGAATTTTTTTTTTTTAATTTCACAATACCAAATGAGTGGTAATAAAAATTAGGTTATTGGGCATGCAAAGGAAGAGTTGTATGACCTACAGTACTCTATACTCTATATTAGTAACCCATAAAGTTTGAAGTGGAGGAAAGTAGGGGAGGAGGAGGAGCAGACACATCTGTGAATCAAATGAAAGCTATGGATCCTCCCTTGCAGAAAACGCACATGAAGCATGCACCCAAAGGTTCACATACAATTAGTTTTATTGCACTGAATCTAGATTTTCTTACATAAAATTAAAAAAATACTTTTACTAAAATTTATGTCTTCATTTTTACATACAAAAATTAACAGTTTCATTCTGAAAAACAAATAGGAAACCAAAACCAAATTGTTCAGAGAGAACAAAAAGTTAGCTTTAATTCTGCTTAAAATTTCATTGAGAAGGCTGTGTTTGTCTTGATTGTGAAGTTGACACAGAGGAGTTGTCTTTGCCTTAGCCACATATATGTCATCTGTAACATCTGTAATTGTAGTGTTTCTTGTTTTTTTGGATCTCTGCCTACTGGGAAATTGATAAAACTTTATCAATTCAAGTTACATGATGAAGTTTTATCACCTTAGTTGCAGAAGCATTTCCTCCATCACTGGACAGTTTATGTGGTTATCCTCTCAAATCTCCTCTTCTTCAATCTTAAGCTACATCAAAAATTTACCTCAGGTATTTATCAAAGCCATGAATGGGCTTTTCCCTGTTGTTCTAGAATGGGCGTTTGTTTTCTTTCAGCAAGCGACAAAAAAAACTAAAACGTTTGTCTTAAATTCAATCAAGCTCTTCAAGATTTGCTCTTGGGATGCCCAGCCAATTTCTTTGTAGCTGAGTAGAGTGTCATTTACTCACCGTTCTTGGCAAAATTATTTAAAAGGCTTGCTCACTTTCCCAGCAACAGGCAACATTTCTTTTGGGACTGTTGACTGAGATTTTGATGACAAAGCCTCAAAAACACTCATTGAGGCCAGGCGCGGTGGCTCATGCCTGTAATCCCAGCACTTTGGGAGGCTGAGGTGGGCAGATCACAAGGTCAAGAGTTCGAGACCAGCCTGACCAACATGGTGAAACCCCGTCTCTACTAAAAATACAAAAATTAGCCGGGTGTGGTGGCACGCACCTGTAATCCCAGCTACTCAGGAGGCTGAGGCAGGAGAATCGCTTGAACCCGGGAGGCAGAGGTTGCAGTGAGCCGAGATGACACTACTGCACTCCAGCCTGGGTGACAGCGCGAGACTCCATCTAAAAAAAAGACTCATCTATGCATGGAACTTTGTTCTTTGCCAAACACCATGGCTATTCTGGAGTAGAACATCCCAACCTTTGTGCCTGAATTTCTTACAGGTGTTCCAACCTATTGATCCCCTCTGTCCTTGGGGAAACTGGGTGGAAATGGTCTTCTCTGTAAGCAAGCTCCTATGTTTATCCCATTTTACAGCACAAAGATTACCATTTTTGCCATAGGCTGTGGATATAACTGGAAAAAGTTGAGAAGCATAGTTGTTTTGCTTGACAAAGATGTTTTACTATTTCAAAGATATCGATGGCTTTTAAAGATTCCAAAAGGGGTTCTTAAAATAGAATTTTTTTGTGAAGGTGTGGTATGCACATAATGGAGACATGGAGCTGGCTGTCTTCTGAGCCATCAGTAGTTTCATTCAGCAGCATGCTAAAGGAAACTGCAATAGCTGGAAATTCCTCCATGACATATTCCAACCACCTCCCCCCACCACAAAAACAAACAAACAAACAAACAAAAAGCAACATGCAGTCCTGGAGTGGATGACATCATTCAACAAAGATATTACTTAAATTTTCTTTTTCAGCTCCAAATCATAAGCCAGCTTTACCATTTCTAGGGCACAGGACTACTGTAAAGTTTCGAAATTGTATTTCTTCTTTTGTTTCATAACCTTTTTTTTCCTTCACGGCACAATTCAAATTTGATAGAGTATAAGTTTTGTCACCCTTTTTCGTTTCTCTCTTAAAAAAAAAACCCACACAAAGTTCTTCACTTATTCCTATTCTCTGGGGACTCTGAAAAGAGCGCTTTTCAAACACTAACATTAACTCCTGCTAATTAGAAAACTATAGGAGTTGTCACTTTGATTTAGAAAAGATGAAGTGCAAAAATATAATGACTCGTCCAAAGTAATAGTTAATGGCAAATATTTATTAAGCACCTCTGTCCTTAGTATTGTGTTTGATACCATACTGGTGTTTTTTGCTTTCTTAGCCAATCCTTTATTCAGAGACTTAGCCTATCTTTCAAATTATCATTATTAAATGATATATTCTTTTCTATTTACTGAGTGTCAATACTGTTCATTGTAAGCACAATATATAGTATTACAGGTCTTAAATTCAAAAGGCTCAAAGTAGCTGTCTTTTGCCATCACTTTGTCCAGGAGCCCAAATTACAGCTGCAGCCAAGGTCATGGTCTGAAATTTGAAAGAGTAACCACATCAACTGTTGTACACTGCTGCCCTATACTTATGTTTTTTCTGTTTACTGTTAATATTTTGCTTATTAATTTCCCTAGCCTCTTACTGATGTTACTAGGGCCTTGAAAGCTTAGAGTCTTCATTGATGATGCTAAAAAAAAACACTGTTCTATGCTATATTACATATACTATGTATGCACCCTGCCACCATAAAATATCTCCAGTCATCACATTCAAGTGAAAGAGTAATTTTTTATATAAAAAGATACAAAACTATCTTTGCATATTTCCCCTTCCCACTGAGATATGCATATAACTTCAATAATAAGAAACAGGAGACACTTTTTTATTCTTCCTTAAGAATAGAAAAAATTCTTTCTCCAAGAATTTTACAGTTATCTAAAGAATTATCTAAATATACTAAGAATAGATGAATAAATGGCTAAATGTTTAGCTAATACTAAGATCATTACTTATCTCAAATGAATGCTTATCTATCATGTTTTTCAACTGAAATATTGAATCTAACTACCTTGTAAATCTACGAGGACAAATTTGATATCATTTTCCTGAGATATTGCCATATGTATCATTCTTGATTGCCTGTGGAACCAGAATATAAATTTTGCATAGTATTCTATAGATTTAATGTCCTATATTTATATTGGTCTAATATAATTTACTGGTCTAACACTGGGCTTTTAAACAGAGATGTTAAAAGAGGGCATCACAGCCTCCCACAAAAAGCATATGTTAGAAAAATTGTTGTAGGGAACATGCATCCTGACCAAAAATTTTCCTCTTCTTTCCCATTTTCACTGTGATTTTTAGAAGACACAATAGTTCCTAACTTTCTAGCTAGTACTATTACAACTTAATTTTGACTTCCTTAAAATAAGGACTTTCAGCTATTCAAAAAGTTCAGTTTAATTGTTAAAATTTCAATTATTCTCTT
The DNA here is from genome assembly GCF_028878055.3 of Symphalangus syndactylus. NCBI lineage: Eukaryota > Metazoa > Chordata > Mammalia > Primates > Hylobatidae > Symphalangus > Symphalangus syndactylus. Next base: position 46,810,809 of record NC_072439.2, read on the forward strand.
GACCATACATAAAGAAGGCATGCAAGGAAATAGCTATTTTCCTTGTTGTTTTTGTTATGCTTAGAACTTTCAAATTATAGTATTTTTGTTTGTCTGGAAACATCTTTATTTCACTATCATTTTTGAAAGATGGTTTTGCTGGATACAGAATTCTAAGTTGGAAGTTATTTTCTGTTAGTATTAATATTTTGAAGATCCTTCACTATCTTCTGGTTTCTATCGCTGCAGTTGAAAAGTCTGCTGTTAGTCTAATTGTTGCTCTTTTGAGGGTGATTTTTTTCTCTGGCTATTTGCCAATATATTCTTTTTTTTTTTTTTTTTTTTTCTTGCTCTGTCACTCAGGCTGTAGTGCAGTGATGCGGTGGTGCGATCTCAGCTCACTGCAACCTCCGTCTCCCAGGTTCAAGCAACTCTTGTGCCTCAGCTTCCTGAGTAGCTGTGAATACAGGTGCGTGTCACCATGCCCAGCTAATTTTTGTATTTTTAGTAGAGATGGGGTTTCACCATGTGTGGCCAGGCTGGTCTTGAACTCCTGACCTTAAGTGATCTGCCCACTTTGGTCTCCCAAAGTGCTGGGATTACAGGTGTGGGACACCATGCCCAGCCTACCAATATATTCTATTTGCTTTTGTGGTAGTGCAGTTTCACTATGATGTGTCTAACTGTAGATTTCTTATTTTTAAATCCCACTTGGATTCCCTGGGTCTCCTGACTCTAACAAATATTGTTTTCCTCAATTTTGAAAGATTTATGGCATATATGTACAATAATTTTTTATATATACACATATATATGCGATTTTTGTCTTTTTAACATTTTTTTAAGTTCACGGGTACAAGTGCAGGTTTGTTACATAGGTAAACTTGTGTCACGGGGGTTTGTTGTACAGGTTATTTTATCACCCATGTATTAAGCCTAGTATCCACTAGTTATTTTAATGTCTACATTAGTAATTATTTTAATGTCACATATTCACTGAGGCTGTAGCCTCCTCTAGTATCTGTTTTATTTAGTGAGGGTGGAGGATGTCTCAGAATTAACTCCTCCAATGTATATGTGCCTTGGGACCTGGTTTCCTGCACCGCATATGCTTCCTAGGACTCTAGGTTCCTGATCTTGGAATATATGCCTAAAGCAGCCACAGTTCTTCACTTAGCTACTTCTCTGATTTCAGTTTGGTGTTTTTTTTAATTTTGTTTATTTTTGTTGAGGGTGGCTGGAAATCTTGGGGGTTTTCCTTATTTTCCTGCAAGCTCCACAATACATTGAAAAGTATGTTTGTATATTGTGTTTTATCCAGTTCCTTGGCATTTAGCTCTGGAAGAGCCAAAAATACCTATCTTGTTATGCTGTCAGTAGATGTCACAAATAATTTAATTAAATGATGAGAACACATAGACACGTGGGGGAGAACAGCACACACTGGGGCCTCTTAGGGGGTGGCAGTTGGGAGGAGGGAGAGGATCAGGAAGGATAGCTAGTGGATACTGGCTTAGTACCTGGGTGATGGGATGATGTAAGCAGCAAACCACCATGGCACAAGTTTACCTATGTAACAAATCTGCACATCTTACACATGCACCCCTGAACTTAAAATAAAAGTTGGAAATTAAAAAAAAAAATTTCTAAATTTTAGTTAAAAGAGAAAAAGTGGCAGAATTCTTACGAAATGCAAAATCCTTAGTGTTAAGTCATTTATAAATTGTAAAGATAACAACAATAATAACAACAATAATTTACTGAGCTTCTAACTCTATGCCAGCCATTTTATGTAAATTGTCTCATTTACTCAAAGAACAAAGTAATATTATCTCTAAGCTACATGTGAAAGACCCGAGACTTAGAGAAGGTAAAGAATTTTTCCAAAGTCACATAGTAAGTGGCAGAGATAGGGTTTGCCGATTATAAACTGTTATGTAACTTCTTTCCATGAAGCCAGATTGCCTCCGTATTCTGCCTCCCTATTCAAGCTCTGCAATCATAGAAGATAGAGCCATTCAAAAAATGTTATCAGCAATACTTTGAGGTGGCAGACTGTTCAGAGATCAACTTGGAAGCACACTATCTCCATAGCCTTAATAATGCATCTGATTTGGCCACAATCTGACAATCCCTTCAAAAGATATCACGGATCAAAAATTAAACAAAAATTGGAAACAGTTAAGCTGAAAATGAGCCACTCTTCAGTCATCCAATAATATCAGATAAGTTCTAGAAGTAGTAATTTTTTGTTTTGTTTTGTGCTTCTTTATTCACTCCCTTATTTCAAAGAGAATTTAAGATAGCTGACAAGGATACATAAAATTCAAGATATAAATGAGAAATAGGTGAGGAACAAAGGAACAAGAAGAAAGAAAAGAAGATTAAAATGAACATGTATTGAGTTCTGTACAGTTATGATGCAGGTGGCAGATTTGGCCCTAAGCTTGTGTGTGTGTGTGTGTGTGTGTCCGTGTGTTTTAGACAGGGTCTTGCTCTGTCATCTAGGCTGGAGTGCAGAGGTGAGACTTTGGCTCACTGCAGCCTCAACCTCCCAGGCTCAAGTGACCCTCCCACCTCAGCCTCTGGAGTAGCTGGGACTAAAGGCATATACCATTACAAACGGCTAATTTTTAAATATTTTGTAGAGACAGGGTCTTGCTATGTTGCCAGGGTTGGTCTCGAACTCTTGGGTTCAAGTGATCCTCTCCCACCTTACGCTCCCAAAGTGTTGAGATTACAGGTGTGAGCCACCACACCAGGCCTCTTTCCTTTTTTGTTTGTATGAATTTATGGGGGACAAGTGTAATTTTGTTAAATGCATAGATTGCACAGTGGTGAAGTCAGGGCTTTTAGGGTATCCATTAAATAATTTCTCATCATCCAACACCCCCTCCCTCCCAGCTTTTTAAGGCCAACTTAGAAAGGGAAACCTGAGCAGTTATGAGTCACCATGTGTATATAGTAAAAACAACCCAATTGCTCAGAAGGAACACAGATATGGCTGATGCCTATGAAGATCAAAGTTACAAAGTTCCATAAGAGGACATTGTATCATGAAAACAAAAACATACTGATCATATAATAACTGACTTTTCTTAAGAGTGAAAGGGGAACTATTAGACATTATTCTGGGACAACAGGTGTAAACTGGGACTACCTCCCCAAATGAAAATGTATGCCTACTTTGCATATAGTAATCATAACTACATGTTTTATGAAGATGTTTTATTATTGCACCCCATAATACAAGCCAATCATTGAACACAAAATAGTACTTTAGTAAAAGCAGCTCTATTTGAGATTAACATACCCTGATTGGGTATAACTTTCAGCTGATCTAGTCAAATGGTAGCTTTTAGAGCACCCTAGATTTCTTCAGGGTCTAGGGAGTTATAATTGGAGTGTCAACCAGGTGTAGGATAAAAGGGAATAGTGAGTGAATATGAACAAAATCCATCTATTGCTGAATTTTGTTTCCGACTGACTAACCGGTGGGTATAATGGCATATACATAATAGTATGCTTATTTGATGTCTATGCCATCTGCATTAGACATTCAACAGATGTTTTTAAACATCAACTGGGCCTTCATTTATCCAACTAATTCTTGCTTGTGTTTGTCACTATGTTGAAACTATTTAGGAAGGTATCCAATTACATTTTAATAATTTCTGAATTAATTCCTGACTTTTATAACGTAAGTAGTTCATTCTTTTTAACAGTAAACATTACTGACTCAAATTTTCCTCTGTCCCTGGCTTCTGGATAAATTCTTTTTCTCGATCTTTTAGTAGAAAGAGCTATTAAAAAATAGCTCATTCAATCAGAGGCTACATTAGTGAAAGTACAGAATTCCAAACAAGGAAACTAACAGTTGAAGGAAGACAATGGGTCTCACCTTTGGTCAGATGCCATCTGGTGCAGGTCACTGTGGATGTCTGTTACTAAAGTGGGACGCTGACGAAGCACTGGGCACCAAATGGCAACACTGCCATTGCTCATAATTTCCATGCCTCTTTTCAAATTCCCATACCTCAATCCCACCACCCCCTTTATTGCTGCTGTCAGATGACTTGGCCTCAGAGAACTCATCAATTACTCCAAATCCCTTCAGATGTATCTGTGTCCACTTTGGTTAGTGAAAGAGGTGTTCCCTCTTCCTTTTCAAGACACATTCCTCCACTGGATGTCACCTCTTCAGCCTTCTCAGGAATCCTGTTTTATTATTTGTTTACACTCTATTCTGTATCTTCTCTCCCTTTTTCTAGGCTCTTACTTGTCAACATAGAAAGGAGGTCAAGTGTCCTTTATCTTTAAATAAACCAGGCCCGCCCTTTACCCTCCAGCTTCTGCACTATCTCTCCTCTCCTCTTCACAGATTCTAAAAAGGGAGCCTCCAGGGATTATCTTCCTCCCTAACCTCCCATCCATGCCGCCAATCTCTTGCAATCTAGTTTCTGGTCCCTTTCACTACTCTGAAACAGCTCTAGCCAGGTGACTTCCTAGTTGCTAAATCCCAAGAACAATTTTCTCTTATCCTCTCATAGCATTTGTGACTGTTGACTTCTTTTAAAACATTCTTCTCTCAATCGCTTGAACCCAGGAGGCAGAGGTTGCAGTGAGCCGAGATTGCACTACTGCACTCCAGCCTGGCAACAGAGCGAGACTCTGTCTCAAAAAAACAAAACAAAACAAAACAAAACAACCCCCCAAAAAACAAAACACCAAAAACAAACCACTTTCTCCTCTCTTAGTGTCTGGGACAGTACTATTTCTTGATTTTTCCTCTAACATGCCTGGGCATTCTTTCTCAGTTGACATTATGAGCTGTGTTAAAAGACAAAATCAACAAATTTAGCTTAAATACTTTAATTGCCTTTTATTTGCAATTTTATAATTGAGCAACACTGCATTCTATAAAACAAGAATAAGTGTTCCGATGAGCTGAGCAGAGGAATTGGCTTTATAGACAGAAACAGGCTGAAGAAAGCAGAAACAGAAAAAAAGCAGATTGGTTGTTTCAAAGTTACTTTCCTTATAGGGTTAAAATAGAGGGAAATTCTTCAGCATGCCAACTCAAGTAAACCGGGCCCATTTTGATTGGTTGCTATGAATTTCCTGTTTTTTATTTTTATTTTTATTTTTACTTTTTATTTATTTATTTATTTTTGAAAAACTGGCCTGTTTTACAGTTCAGTTTGATTATGTGGCACCTAGCATGATTGACTCCATTATAGTTTGGTCTCCTCTGCTGGGGCACAGTGTAGGATGCTAGTCCAAAACAATGTCTCCTATAAGTTTTATGTAACAGTGATTTGATCATCCCTTAATGTAGGCCGTCCTCTATACACGATAAGCATGATGGCTTCAACTAAAACCTGTCAACAAATCCCAAATCTGCAGCTTTGGGCCAGTTCTAGTCTCCTGATCTGAATATTAAAGTGCCTAGCCTTCCTGAAACTCAACATGTCTATAACCGAACTTACTGGCACCCTCTCCTCCATGCATTTTCCCTATGAACTAATGTCATCACCTTTATTCACTTATTCAAGACAGTCATTTGAGAATTAATTTTGATACTTCCTCTTCCTTTCCTCCTACATCTACATCTAATTGGTCATTAAGTCTTAATTCTCTCTTGAATCAGTCTCCTGCTCTCCTACATCATTGCCCTAATTTAGGACATTTCTCAGTAGGAACATAGTAATAACATTCTAACTGGTTTTCCCACCTTTCTCCTGCCTTCTTTGTCTATACCACTGCCAGGGAGACTTTCCAAAGTTGAAAGTTTAATTGTGCAGAACCTTTTCAATCATTCCCCGTTACCTTCATGACACATTCTTAGTTACTTAGGATGGCATCCAAGGCCATTTGTATTCTAGCTTTGCTGAAAGTAGTCAATCTAAACTACTGAAGTCCCCTGATTAACACCATGCTCTCTAACCTCTTTCCCTAAGTTGCCTGTGTCTTTCCCACCCCCACAATTTAGTCCAAATCAACACTGAGTTCAGAGTTCACCTCCTGTAGAGTGTTTCCTTAGCCTCCCCAGCCACGATTAGGTGCCCCTCTGGTATATTTTCACAGCACCCTGTGTTTACTTCTGTTAGGGCGCTCAAATCAACCCTGAAACTGCTAATTTACATATCTGGACCCCAGTTTTAAACCATATGAATAATAATACTTAGCGTTTGTTGAAAGCTGTGTACTAGGCTTTGTATTAAGTACACTGCATGCATTATTTAATCCTCATGACAAACCTTAGAAAGTAGGAACTAATACTAGCCTCAACTTGCAGGTGAAGAAACTGAGCATAGAGTGGTTAAGAAAATTCCTCAGGTTGCATAATTATATCCTAATGTTTTTGGAAAGCAAGGATCATGTACTATATGTGTATGAGGAGAATGTGGCAAAGTCTGGCACATGGTAGTGCCTCAATAAAGGTTTACGGGTCAAATAAACAAATGAAGAGCTCAGAGGACAAACCTGTGACAAACGAACAGAAATTAAAAAGCAGCAGATTTTAGTTTAACATAAGAAAAAACTTGACCGGGTGTGGTGGTTCATGCCTGTAATCCCAGCATTTGGGGAGGCTAAGGCGGGAGGATTGCTTGAGCCCAGGAATTCAAGACAAGCCTAGGCAACATAAGGAGACCCTGTATCTACAAAATATTTTTAAAAATTTAGGTGGGTATGGTGGCACATGCCTGTAGACCCAACTACTCAGGAGGCTGAGGTGGGAAGATTGCCTGGGCCCAGGCAGTTGAGGCTGCAGTGAGCCAAGATTGTACCACTGCACTCCGGTATGGGCAACAGAGCAAGACCGTGTCTCAACAAAATTTTAAATTAAAAGAGAAAGAACTTTATATTAGTTAAACCACCCAATGGAATGGATTTCTCAAAAAACAGGTACGTATAACACTTACCATACTGAAGAGTATTTATACATTTGCATTCCCCCCCTTGTGAGTAGGGGGTATTTCAGCTTTTATTTTTATTTTTATAATAATTTTATTTTATTGCTTTTATTGCTCAGGATCTAGCCAAGGGCTAGAGATGCTCAGCAGTGTTTGTTGAACTGAATTGGTCTGAATTTAAAACCCCTACAAACTAAAAGTGGGCATTTTTAGTAGAAGTTTAACTCTCATTGTTCTTTATTTCTTCCCACTATTCTGCATTTCTTTCAAAAGAACTTTGAGAATAAAGAGAGGACAGGAAAAAAGTTTAGAGACTTCATTTGCTGCTAGCAAAATTTCCATTAGAAAGTCAGTAAGGGCAGGGAATGTGTCTTTTTATCACTGTATCCTTAGCCTAGCACATAGTAGCCAACCAATAAATACTTGTTGGATGAAACACACACACATACAGACAGACACACCCCAACAGTGTGCTCTTTACTCCCAGATGGGACCCATGGAAATATATCCCATAGAAGGAATGTCTAATTAGGTGAGAGATTGGACCAGATCAGTTTTATCACACTGGAAAACTAGTTAAATTATTCACATTGGATCCCAAAAGTGAAGGAAAAGAGAAGGAAAGAGAAGAAAAGTACTAAATCTCAATTGTCATTCCCAAAGCTGAGCAAGACTTAAGTAGTAGAAATCTTCCTCAAATACCCATAGGCAGGTAGTAAAAAAAAAGCAAGCTGCATGACCTCTGCAGTCCCTGACAAATTTAAGATTATTTGATTCTCATTTATTGATCCTAAATATCCAACTGAGAGGCTGTATTTCAAGACACTGATTGCTAGGTCTAGAATTCTTTAAAAATTATTCTCAGCAATAAGGATATAGCTGTAAAAACAGAGACAGAAGCCTGGGCAACATAGTAAGACCCTGTCTCTAAAAAATGTAAAAAAAATTAGGCAGACGTGGTGGTGCATGCCTGTGGTCTACTCCGGAGACTGAGATGGGAGGATTGCTTGAGCCTGGGAGGCCAAGATCATAACACTGTATTCCAGTCTGGGTGACAGAATGAGATCCTGTCTCAAACATAATAATAAAATAAAATAAAAATAGAAAGAGAGAAATTACTAACCAAATGGAGTTTATATCATTCTAATGGACTATGGGTTGGGAGACAAATGATAAACAAGCTATTTTAGATAAGAGTGTCCAGAGAAGGTACCAAGAGACCAGGAAGTGGCAAAATTAAAGAAACATCATGCTAGGCTCTGCAGTTATTGGTACTAGTCAATGGGGCCTTAGAGTAATTTTTGACACTAACTTGTTAACACTTTGAAGATCTATTAGATCTATTCCTTTCTGAGTGTCCTACTATCTAAATTCCCCATATACATTGTTTCTAACTCCTCCCGCTTCTTCACTGGTTTCCAGCTTTCCTCTCCTCTGGGCATATACAAATGACTAAAATTTTCCCTTTTCAAAAACCATCAACAAATCTGTTAAGAAGCGTATGTCAGTTTTCTGTCATCTATCTAATTTTTGTTCCTGTTTTATCTCTCTCAAGTCTACTGCTAAACTATTCTAACCATTCATTACAGTCTCTCTTCTTCATTCCTTCAGTAAACCAGAATAATCTCTTTTTATATTTACCAAGCACTCTTCCTCTCCTCATTTAAAAATCCCGATTTTCTTTTTCCTCCATGAAATTTTTCCTAACTTAGTAGCAATAAGGTTAAGCATTAACATATTAGCAATTATACAATTACAGCCAGGATTTGAAAGTTATATAATAAAACAGTAAAATATGGAGAAAAGGATTACAACTAGATTTTACATGTTTTATATTCAAATTGGTTTATCAATGTTTATATTTCTCTTTAGCTTGACTACAAGACCTCAAGACACAGACTATTTTTTTGAGCTATATTTCATGATTTCTAGCACAGGCCCTAATTAACATTAGATGTCTTGATAGGCTTCAGATCCAAATGATGGAGATAATTGTCTGCCATTATGGAGTCAATATATAAGAATCACAAATACCTCCATGCGGTATTATTTCCTCGCAAAGAACCCTAAAGACCAATATTTGCTTTAAAAAATGTAGCTCTTAAGTAAAGGCTTGGTGGATACTCTGGGCACACTGCCTATGTAGTAGCCCTGCTCTGTAAGGAGCAGTTAAAAAAATTAATTAAAAAAAAAAGGCTATCACTCATAGCAAAAAAATATTTTTAGAAGTCCAATGAGGCTGAATGTTCTTTATGACCACCATATGTATATCTTCCAACCTAAACCGTTTCCCTCTAGGATACACTTTCAGTAGTTATCACTTCAAATTTAAGCAATACTTTGTATCTACGGTTCTCAATTAATCATATTCAGTAGAATATTTTTTCCCAATTTTAAAGATAAATAATATTAGAAATATGAAATCACTCATTCAATATTTCAAAGTAAAGTAGTATTGGAGCTAGTAAGATCCAGAACTCCTATTTTTGTTTTGGACAACTCTTGTATATTTAAATATTTACTATTCTTAAATATTAACTATTACTATTGTATATTTAAATATTTATATAGTATAAATGATATACAAAAGAAAGCATTTAAGCTCTAGGGTTTGATCATATTGAAATAAATATAAATCCGCTTACTTTATGCAAGGAGCATATGAGAAATATTCAAATGTTTTATAACATTTTCCTTTAACTGTAATAAATGACTATGCTGGAAAAAAACAATTACAGTGCAGGGTCTCAGGGAACATTAATCTTATTTCAAGTAAAAGCATTTTATCTTTTTATAGCTGATTTAATAATCTGTGAGTGACTAGATGAAATACCATACACAAATGTGCCTGGCATAGGGGAGGTACTCTGTGCACATGATCAGATCTAAATGTAGAATCTATTCTTTATGGATAAGTCACATGATCCAGGATTTCTTCTGCTCAGACACCCAGATCCCATGATGGAATCCAGAGGTGATTACAGTTAGATACCAAATCAATAAACATCCAAACGTTTTCAATGTTTCTCACTACTATGTGTGTCTGAGCCAACTTTAAAACAAATAGATACTTTTTCTTATACAGTCATGCATCACTTAATGATGACCATACATTTTGAGAAATGCATCATTAGGCAATTTTGTCATTATGGAAACACAGAGTGTACTTACACAAACCTAGATGGTATAGCCTACTACCCACCAAGGCTATATCGTAGCGCCTATTGCTCCAAGGCTACAACCTGTACAGCATGTTACTGTACTGAATACTGTAGGCAATTGTACCACCATGGTAAGTATTTGCACATCTAAACATAGCTAAACATAGAAAAGGTACAGTAAAAATATAATAGTATAATTTCTTGGGACCCTGCCATAAATATGGTCCATAATTGACTGAAATGTCACTGTGGGACACATGACTGTATATATTTATCATAAATGATAGTAGTTTGCAGTTAGTTTCTGTAACACCTACATTCTATCTGGGTCAAGTTCATTTAAAAAAATACAGTCATGCATCACTTAATAACTTTTGGCTTACATAAATTCAAAGATGGCTGGCATCTTAGATTAATTAATTAATTAATTTATTTATTTAAAGACAGGGTCTCACTCTGTTACCCAGGGTGGAGTGCAGTGGCATGATCATGGCTCACTGCAGCCTTGACCTCTTGGGCTCGAGTGATCCCCACTTCTCAGTCTCCTGAGTAGCTGGGATTACAGGCACACACCACCACACCTGGATGTTTTTATTTTTTGCAGAGACAGGGTCCTACTATATTGCCCAGGCTGCTCTCGAACTCCAGGGCTCAAGTGATTCTACTGTCTTGGCCTCCAAGGTGCTAGGATTACAGGTGTGAGCCACCGCGCCTAGCCTATAATGCTTTAATACTCTAGTTAGGGTCAATCCAAGTGGAGTTTTGTCAAAATATTTTTTACCTAAATAAACATGGACTTTAACAGATGACAGAAAATAGTGTTTTCATTTGTTTGAGATGGACCTGCTCTGCTGCCCAGGCTGGAGTAGAGCAGCGTGATCATGACTCTGTGCAGCCTTCACCTCCCAGGCTCAAGTGATCCTCCTGCCTCAACCTCCCAAGTAGCTGGGACTACAGGTGGATGCCACCACACCTGGCTAATTAAAAAACTGTTTTTGTAGACACAAGGTCTCACTATGTTGCCCAGGCTGGTCTTGAACTCCTGGGCTCAAGTGATCCTCCTGCCTCAGCCTCCCAAAGTGCTGGGATTATAGCCATAAGCCACCATCTTTAATAGTTAATTTTTTTTAATTACCAAGTAAAATATGCAACAGAAACTCATCCTCACTTCTCAAAATTGTGTTTCACTTTTTTTTTTTTAAAGAGATGGAGTCTCGCTATGTTGCCCGGGCTGGCCTTGAACTCCTGGGCTCAAGGTATCCTCCTGCCTCAGTCTACCGAGTAGGTAGGACTACAGGACTACAGGCATGTGCCATGTGTTTCATCTTTTAAATTCAGGGATGCAGTGAAGCATGTGATCATGAGGGATATGGAATATAAGAAGGGTCAGATTTTTTTTTTTTTTTTTTTAGTGTGTGTTTTAAGCAGCCAAGTTTTTTTTGGGGGGGGGGAAGGGTTTTTTTTTTGAGCCAGGCTCTTGCTCTGTCACCTGGATGGAGTGCAGTGGTGCAGTCATGGCTCACTGCAGCCTCGACCTTTCAGGTTCAAGTGACCCTCTTGCCTTGGCCTCTGAAGTAGTTAGGACCACCAGTGCAAGCCCAGCTAATTTTTAATTATTTTTTGGAGATGGGGTCTCGCTGTGTTGTCCAGTCTGGTCTGAACTACTGGTCTCCAGCGATCCTCCCGCCTTAGACTCCCATAGTGCTGGAATTATAGGCATATTGTGCATGGCCTAAGCAGTCATTTCAAAGAGGCCCCCCATGGCAAAACATTTACTGGAATATGTCCTGTCGTAACAAAGAATGACCCACACATAGAGTATGTTATGAGTCTTGGAAATCGGTCAAGTTCTCTCAATTGTACTTCTGCAATATTCCTCATATCTACTCTGTTTTCTCATTCTGTTAATGAATCCCTTGCTTCCAGTTTCCTGTTTTGTCATGATAGTGGTTTACTACATTCCTTACAAGTCACCTCCTGTTCTCAATCTCTGTCAAGACAACTGTTTTCACCAGTTGTGAACAAGTAATAATTCTAAAAGTTAAACATATGTTTAAACAGTCAAATCTGTATCTATCTGCAATTATCTATAATAGTGTAATTCCCCTTCATGTATTTTCATATGCTTGAATGGGATGGAATTCACTGCAGAAAAGCCTAGGGCCCAGGAATTGTACATATCCCTGCACATGTGTATGTCTATCATTTGTGAAGCACAAGAAAAATGACTGAGAATAATATAGGCTTTGGGAAAAAAGTCCAAATCCCAGATTGGCCTCAACACAGCTTTCTGGCTTCTTTTTCACCCTCACTCCCACAAAATGGGCTCATTCAGTGGGCCATTCACCATTCCCAAATCATGCCATACACTTTTGTGCCTCTGGGTCTCTGAATATCCTAGCCCTCCCTTCCCCATTAATCGTAACAATGAACATTCTTACTTTAAGATACACTATTCTTATAAAGCTTCCAGAATTCTCCAGGCAGAGCCAATACCTGCATCGTACTCCTTGATCATACTATAGTAGAATTACTCCTATGTCCACTCCTCCTTCCCACCACTCATGAACTCCAAAACTTAAGGCACTGTGCCTTCTTCAAATAGCTTCTTATCTTAGCACATTGCTTGGCTAACAGTGTTATATCCATGGTAGTTTGAATGGAGATAGAAAAAAAATAACAGCAACAAAACATTTGGTTCTAAAGGATATTAAAGAACCCTCCAGTTGTTTATAAGACTTGCTCATTTAAGCTACTGCATGAACCTCTAATTTAAAAGGCTGTCAAGGCAGGAAGTCTTGAAATTTCCATTAGTAACACTTTTCTGTATCAAATAGTCCTTGTTAAAAGTTTTCTTTTACAAAGAAATTCTCATGAAATTCTGCAAAAAGGATGCTCAAATTGCCAAAATATGAGTTTCACAATACCTATTAAGGGTCCTCTAAAAGGCATTATAATCTAATTAACAACATGTTTTACCAGACATTCCCAATGTGTCTATCTTAAACTGATTTAATGATTAGATAGCAGTATTCTTGCTGGTTTTCTTTTCCTCTAAACTCAAATAATTCCTTCATATATTTTCTATTTCCTATTTGCTTCTGACACTTTATTAGTTTATGGTCTACAGTATGGATTAGATCCCCAACTGCAATATACAAAACTCTTTGATTATCTTAAACGCCCCTAAATCTCTAAGGAATCTGCAAATTTCTCTTTCTACTAATAAGAAAGATGGCAAAATTCTCTACATTCCCCATAAATAGGTATCATACTTGATAACTGAGACTTCCCCAAATGTCCTTGCTTCATGGGTCTGAAGACCTGTTACTACTTGCACAGCAGTGGAGTTCCTTCATTTCGGTAAGTGTGTACTTAAATACTCTTTAGCACATCCAGTAAATTCTGAAGAACTCCAAGAAGTCTCTGGCAGATGAGGCAGGAAACCTATGGGAAAGCATTTAGAGAAGCTCTATAACATGAAGTAACAGGAAAGAGTGGGGGAGGTGCCGCAAATTCTGGGAAACTATATGTACTCTAGAAAGCAGTGGGAACATAAGTAGATAAATTATCTTTTTGGGACGTAGGAGTTGAGAGTGAAGTAGAAGGCTATGAAAAAAGTTTCAGATTCCCAGAGGGGTAAATGTTGAAGTGAAATGAAATGAATCAGAATACCCTGATTTCTATACCTCACAGTTTTGAAATGCTTCATGGTCTATGAACAGATCTTTTATAAGGTTAGGCCTACAACTTTTCAACAGATAAAAATAGCTGATCGCCATCTTAAATATGAACCTGTAAAATAGTGTCCATTTTAAAATATTCTATTTCTTCCAAGTATAGAGAAGAAAAACAAATATGCATGAAAATACACAAGTGATTTCATAATAATTAACTTTATCAAATCAGGAGCTTACTAGGTTTGCATTACAAATTGACTCTCAAGGGTTATATTAAATTTATATTAACATATTCAATAATATATACTGAGCATTATATTGGTTATATGCAAGATGGGATCACAAAGAATGAGTACAGACCCTTGTCCTCAAGAAGCTCACACTCTAGTAAAGGATTGGGCACTTTTGGTTTTAGACACGTGTGTTCAATTTTTAACAATATTTAGACCAGCATTTTCAGTATTTTCCTTGGAACACCAATCCTAGTAAAAAGGTAGGTTGATTTAGAAAATAGAATATCCCCAGAGGATAACATAGGAGGACATTAAAGGCACTGAGAAGTCTTGTAGTAAAGAACTAACTTGGCTTAACTTGGCGTTTCTCAAAGTTATGTAACTGCATATATATATATATATATATATATATATATATATATATATTTAACCCAACACCTATAAACAGATCATGGCACATTTTGGGAAATACTGGTTTGGACACGCAATTTAAAAGATGCATTTTTAAATGTTTCCAAAGGCACTGAAAACACAAACTTTTAACACCTTTCACATTTTTGGAATACAAAAGAACAAGCTAGTAGATTCATTGGGAAAGTATTCTGAAATAATTTGAGGCATGGGGTTAAGGGATACGGAGAGAATAACAAATAGAATAGCTTCTAAAACCACAACTATCTATAACTGTAAGTTATGCTTTATAAAGACTAAAAATGGCCCTAAAATTTTTGAAACAGATGACTGACATATATAATTTTATTAAAATCTGTTTTATCTGAATATAGACTGTTGAGACTGTTTCAAAAAAAATCTTAATCGGAGATAAATTTTACTTCTATTCTTAATTACATGTAGAGGCAAGACATTATATGCTCCATATTCCATTTGTTAGCATTATCTTTCTGTACTTCTTTTCTTTATTTTCTGATACAGGGCCTTGCTGTGTCATCCAAGCTGGAGTACAGTGGTGCCATCACAGCTCACTGTAGCCCTGGACTCCTGGGCTCAAGCAATCCTCCCGCCTCAGTCTACGGAGTAGCTGGGACTACAGCTGCGAGCCACCAGGAATGGCTGATCTTTCCGTGGAGATTGGGGTCTTGCTTTGTCACTCAGGCTGGTCTTGAACTCCTGGCCTCAAGCAATCCTCCTACCTCAGTTTCCCCAAGTTTGGGATTACAGGGATAAGCCAGTACGCCTGGCCCTTTCTGTCCTTTTCTGAATTTTAAGTTTGTACCTACTCTTCTCTCTTGATGCTAGCTAATGGAAATCTGATATTTAGACACTTCTAATTGCTGTTTCCTTAAAATAAAAACAAACAGCAATATCCAAAGGGAAAATGTTCCCTCTTCCCTAAAGCTGAAGAAAAGCAAATAGAATTCTATTCTATATCATAAAACTGGGTCTAAAAATATTTCAAGTAAAATAGTCTTCCTAGACACCTGGATTTCAGTGTTGCTATATTCTGTGAAAAATAACATAAGTTTAAAGTCTGTAATTCTGATTAGTTGTCTGATTGAATAATTTGCTGTCTTGTTAATAATATTTAAAATAACATTCTGATTCCTAAAAGTTGCCTTTGCAAATTTGTTAAACTGAGAAAAAAAGATTCATGGCACAACCCCTTTCTTGCAAATATTTGGTCACACATGTATTTTGTTATGTATTATTTATTATTGAAAGAGTTTTGTTAAATCTCGTTTAAATTAGTAATGGTGCTATGACCAAAACAAAACACTGTATAATATTGAAGAGGGAACTGGCAGCTTGGAGAAAAAAACCAAATTGGTTTCTAGACATGTAGTCTGTTCTTAAGAAAAAGCTGTAAAAAAATTTTGCTTTCTCCATATTCTTCCTAGGTGGCAGAAAGTGCTGTCCTCACCTGAGATGATACTTTAACTTCCGAAAAGTCATAAATGACTGATGCTCCTCAAGCTTTTGGTTAGTTCTTGACTGTAGACAATTGTAGCAACAATAAAGATTCCTCGCTTCTGGAGGAGCTAAAATATCTAGTCCTTAGTCTCCTCTGCTGTGGATATTACAAAATACTGTTATCGTTACTAAACTAAGGCTGTGGTGATTTCATGTTTTCATTTTTAATTTTACTCTTAGTAGAGACAAGGTCTTGCTATGTTGCTCAGGCTGGTCTCAAACTCCTGGGTTCAAGGGATCTTCCCACCTGAGCCTACCAAAGTGCTAGGATTATACAGACATAGGCATAAGCCACTGTGCCTGGCCCATGTGGTGACTTCTTCACAGACATTGTTTCTCTTATATTTATTAACTGATTTCCTCTGCTAACTCATTCACTTGTTACTATTAAGATCAGGTCACAAACTAAACAAATAAGAGAATTAACGTAATAAATAAAATCATCCCTCCTGGGAGGTCTCTGTAAATATTCAGGTTAATATCATATATGTGTTGTTCATAAGTTTTAGTGATTATGTATACTTTTGTAGGATGGGTAGAAAACATACTTATTTGAAAGCTGAAACAATGAGTATTGGCAAAAGTCTTTATTGTTAGATTTGGAATAGCATTTTGCCTATTTATAATAACCAGGGAATACACTTTATAAGACAGATTGTAAAAGTGGTTTATAACACCTTGAGATTTTGTAAAGCATTTGCTACCTCTCCATCTAGAAATAATAGGCAAAGTGTAACACCAAGATGGGATTCTAAAGACACTGAAGTGGCCAGGCACACTGTTCATTTTTCTTAAGAAATCTTCAGCAGCAAGGATTGGATTTTGCAGGTTCATGAGTGGAAGACAGAGCCTGAAACTCACCTGCAGGGGCCCTTTTCAAGTCCTCCTGAGTACTTGTCAGGTACAAAGGCCCTCTGTCTTGAATCTATGCTTTATATTTAAGATGTTCATCTTATCTATCAAACAATTTCTTATTACTAACCTTTGGTTTCTCGCAGTGTCTAGGACACTTCCTACTTGAGTCACCAGACTAGTAGTAGAGCTTACAAATAGCTTCTGGTAGTGTTGAGACTATCTAGACAGCTGGTCGACCCCCTGTCCTAACCCTGGCTTGTAAGGAAAATTCAACCCCATGTTTTAGACATGTCCAAAAAACTTTCCAGATATGCTCCAAATGAGTCCATCATGAAGCAACTAAAATTTTCAGAAGATAGCATTTAACTTGTCCATCTGTCAGTAAGGTCTTGCCTCTGACCTCATTTGACGGTTCCTAACTAGTAATTTGTCTCCCTTAAATACAGTCTAATTTTACTTTCATGCATTGAGGATTGGCCTTGGCCACTTCTGAACTGGATCCAAAGACTATATTAGTTTAAGGAAGATCTACTGATCTGAAAATCTTTCTGGAGGGAATCTATTTAGTCACTTTCTTTCTGGAAAATAAATCCTTACCTGAGACCTGTCACTCAAAACAAGAGAAAGCAGGACTGCTAATTTCTTTCATAAACAAAAAGACTGGCAAATGATCACCACTAGAATGACAGGTGCATGACATTAAGCAAGCACTGCGAGGGTTGCTTCTTGTTACCTTAGTTTGGGCTATTATAACAAAATACCATAGACTGGGTAGCTTATAATTTAATAAATTTATATCTCTCAGTTCTGGAGTCTGGGAAGTCCAAGATTAAGGCGTTGGCAGATTTGGTGTCTGGTGAGGTCCTGCTTCCTATATAATGGTCTTTTTGCTGTAACCTCACAAGGCAGAAGGGGCAAACCAGTTATCTGGGGTCTCTTTTATAAGGGTACTAATTCATTAGGGTTCTGCCCTCATGATCTAATCACCTCTTAGAGGTTCCATTTCCTAATGCCTTGATAGTTAGGATTTCAACATTCAGACCACAGCACTACCCTACCCTTTCTGAACTTTCTGGCTTTGTTATTGAGTCTGAATTATAACCTGAGAAGTATCTACCATCAAAAGCTAACTAAAATTAACTTTACTAAAAATAATGGACTGTACCTAGTTATTACTCTTACATTCTTGGCTATGGAAACTCAAAAGTTACAATAACAATACATTCCATAAATGCTGGATCTGTTGTTAATTACAAGACACTAAAGGAGAAACTCCTACCATACCAGTGCCTTTACCTGAATAACATGCACAATGTTTGGACAGCTGGAGGTAAAAGCCTTTAATGTTCAGAGTATGGCACTCGTTTGTCACAATAAAATTTTTGGGAAATTACAGAGGTAACTGGTTTACATTTAGCAAGTGATATCCCTGAATTCTCGTACTGTGTTAATGGAAACTGAGCTGCTTATCCTAGGCTGCACTAAAATGCTACCTGGCACTTTGATTCTGGGTGAAACCTCCAGCTTTAACTTGTGACTTCAAGAAACAAAATATGGACCAAGTGCCCTGGCTCACGCTTGTAGTCCCAGCATTTTGGGAGGCCAAGGTGAGAGGACTGGTTGAGCTCAGGAGTTCAAGACCAGCCTAGGCAACACAGCAAGACAGTGTCTCTACAAAAATAAAAATAAAAAAATTAACTGGGTGTGGGGCTGCATGCCTGTAGTCTCAGCTACTCAGAAGGCTGAGGCGGGAGGATCACTTGAGCCTGGGTAGGTCAAGGCTGCAGTGAGCTATGATTGAGCCACTGCACTCCAGCCTGGGTGACAGAGCCAGAACCCCTCCCTCTAAAAAAAAAAAAGAAAGTATGTTTAAGACACCTATATCATCGCTGAGCTCACGTTCAGTCATACATATCTGGTCTGGCTTTTTTTTTTTTTTTTTTATCTTCCTATACTTCCTGGGGGGAAACAGTCATAACAATCTGATCAAGTGAGGTTACGCACAATATAGAAAGACCAAAAACTATTGAAATAAGGTAACAATGGGATAACTTCTCTAAATCTGCTTACTACTGAAAGGATGGCCACGACACTAAGGTCCTATAGAATCACATAGCTTAGCCAGCAAAGGAAGGGTATGTGCTCTTATCAGCAAGGAATGATACCCCTATATTCCTGGCAATTCATATCAAAAATAATTTGCCAAGCTACACCAGATGGAGCTAGGACCTTTTTTTTTTTTTTTTTTTTTACATAGGTGGGTAGCCTTCTATAGGCCCTTTACCAGTTAGTTATAAATTGTACAAGGTATTATTGTGAGGCTAAAAAAATGTTAGTCCATTATGTGTGTAGCAGTAATATTGATAAAATGTTACATAAGTTGTAGCCTTAAAAGACTCATTTGATGTGTCTTACTTGGTTATTAAGTATCGCACACTGGCAAATAATATGTAAGAATAAGTGACAAGAAAGTTCATGCAGATTCTTTATTTAAATCCAATTTTATTTTTTAAAAAATACAGAGAGGGTCTTGCTATGTTGCTCAGGCTGGTCTCGAACTCCTGGTCTCAAGGGACGATCCTGTCTCGGCCTCCCAAAGTGCTGAGATTATAGGCACGAGTGACCCCACCCCACCTCATGCAGATTCTAATTTAAGATAAAATATCACCTGAGAAGTCCCAGACCCTATATTTGAACTCAGTTTTCCAATTTCCCTGAAGAAGGGCCTTTCAGCTTACTCTATTTTTATTTTGCTGATTTTCCATCACTTTTACAGATCAATGATTTCTGTTGAAACTTTTAGATACTACTCCTTAAATTAGAAACAATTCAGATAAATTTATGGTTTTATGCATATTTGCTTAGCAACTAACTTGATTCTGAAAATTGGATTTTTTTAGCAAGATAGAAAGAATGTTTAGTAGAAAAAGCACTGATTTGGGAGCCAGGAGGCTTAAAGTCTTTATTATACCTTAAGAATGAGCTAAATGTGTAACTTAAATCAAGTGCATCGGCTTAATTATTGGAACCTGAGTAAAGCATATGTTTTCTCTCAAATACACCCTTTCCCTTCAGTTCAGTAGGGAGTGGGCCAAAAAGGAAAATCTGAATGCTAACATATATGTAAAACATGATGGGAAACTACCCTCTCCCTTCCACCAAAACAATGCATGGAGTCGTGGATTTTAAATAACAGTAATTATTCATAGGAGACTCTACACCAAAAAGGGCACAAAAATAATTCATGTATTACTAATACCCACTGAACAATTGGAATATGCACAGATTAGGGCAAAACTAGCATTTTTTTTTAAAGGTTATGCCACACTGCAGTCTGAAGTAGTATCTTTAAAGTTCAAATTACACATTGGGCCCACAGATAATACATAAAAACTGATTTGGGATAAATTAGCCCTATGCATGATCTCTACAAAAGCAAGGTCTGGGCCAACACCTACATACACTCGCCAGAAACTGCAGCAAATACAGGCAGAGGAAGTAAGCACAAAGGAGAACAGGAAGATGGCAGTGTAACCTGGCTACACCATTGGAAACATTCTGATGAATGTCATCCATGAACACAAGCACACAGTACTACTCACAAAAAGGTAACAAATTCATATACATCCCCAGGCATTCCCAATTAGTGAAGAATTAAATTTGAAGCCTACTTTAAATTAATATGGGCTGACCATGGTGACTCACGCCTGTGATCCCAGCAATTTAGAAGGCCAAGACGGGCCGATGGCTTGGGCATGCAGATTGCTTGAGCTCAGGAGTTCAAGACCAGCCTGGGCAGCATAGCGAGACCCGTCTCTACAAAAAATACAAAAATTAGCCAGGTGTGGTATGGTGCATGCACCTGTAGTCCTAGCTATTCAGGAGGTTGAGGTGAGAGTGTTGCTTGAGCCCAGGGGACAGAGGTTGCAGTGAGCCGAGATTGCGCTACTGCACCCCAGCCTGGGCAACACAGTGGGACTCCGCCTCAAAAATAAATAAATAAATACATTAATTAATGTAATCCCCCATCCATCCATTTTCAATACATGGCAAACCAAAAAAACAGTTACGTGCATTTAATCTAAATTTTTCTGTAAGAATATATTGTATGTAGTTCTTTAGAAATAGATTTTTGCTTATTTGCCATAATTTTTTTAATTTGATGAACTGAAGTGGTATTCCTTAACTACAATTTCAAAATGTTTTTCCCTATAGGCCAACAACCTACAAAATAAAATGCTGCACATGAAGCAATCCTCCAAACTTACTATCTGTCGTTAGCAAATAGAGCTTTAACCTTTTGGGCATCACAGGGTCTTTAAGATGCCCATGCCTGCTGAGAACTTCTCCCTAGAAAAATGCAGTAAACACATCCTGTTTCATAGGGCTCATGGACTTGTTGAACACTATACATAGGCCACAAGTAGAATATATTGTCTAGCTGGGAATATACTATTATTTCAAAAGTCTCTTACGAATTGGCAGCAAGAAGTGTATGTGCAATGGGTACAAATCCACCCAGGGTTTTGTAGTTGTGATATTACTACTATTTTTGGTGGCCTCAACTTTAATGGAGCAGAAAAACAATTGAGGTTAGCAAATAGCAGTGTAAAGGATAGATTCAGCTCATTGGGAAGAAAAAAAATTCCTGCATACCCTAAAGAAAAAGAAGCTTCTTTTCAGTTTCCAGAGAACCAGAAGGACCATCATTTAACTTCTGATTAACTTTGAGTATGATAAGTAGGAAATGTCTTTAAGTGGGGTTAAAATTAATAGACATTAGAAACAGAAACTACACTCTTATTTAAGCTATCAGTAATCATTAATGGCTAAATGTTATTAGTATTGTTAATAAGAGGGAAATTCAGCTATAAAAATATAGCACAATACTCTAAAAATTTCATCTTCGTTTAAAATACTTAGAGGCAGTGTAGTTAAATGCAAAATATTATGTCAGTTATTTTGTACACCTGAAGGACTGTTTATAAACGTTTCCAATGTACATTATCACACAAAGATTATTCTGGAATACTTGAGTTCTACATACTACAAATCACGTTAAAGCACCTTTAAAAAATTGTTTACACTGAACTGTTGGATAGAATTTCCCTTAATGTATAGCAATAAGCTTCAACAATTTACAGTGGCTCAGATTGAATATCTATATTGATGCTATATATGAAGAGTTTGATATGTTTTCAGAGAAAAGCAAAAGCTAAATAATTATTAAGTCAACACTACTGACTCATGTAGTTATTAAGGAAAACTATACTTTTATGAAACCTAATTATTACACAGTTTTGCATTTCAGCTTAATTCCTATTTTATTGTTTTGCCAACAAGACTGCCAACTCCTTAAGCATTACAGCTAGTCAAGAATTAAATCTGCATTAAATACAGAATTAATTTGTCTTTAGGGTTTAATTTTTTTTAATTAATAGCAAAGTGCCATGTCAAGAAGAGTCAATGTACCAAAAAATTAAAACAGAAAATCAAAATTCATTAAAACAATTTGTTTGCTCAGTAGTATATTTTTTTACATTCACTGAACATTCCCTTGCCTTTCCCATAATTAAAAAGTTAATTATTGGAATCATATTTTTTGTAGATCCCAGTTTTCAAACAATGTGATTTAAATGCTTGTTAACATTATTACAACACTTTGAGTAACACTGATCCTAACACTTAAGTGATGCTGTTTTGTACATAATTAAATTTGTTACCATTCTAAACAGAATTTTAAATTTAACTCTGTGGTAAAGACCCTGCTTAAATATTAAAACTTAGGAACCCTCCAGTCTGAATATTTTTATAACTTTTTTTGTTTTAAGAGATAGAGCCTTGAACTCCTCGGCTCAAGGGGTCCTCCTGCCTCAGCCTCTTGAGTAGCTGGGACTACAGGTGTGTACCACTGTGCCCAGCTTCATTATAACCTTTTAAAGGTAGCAGTTAAGTTTCTTGAGGATCAAGTCATTCGCCCTCCCCCCCATCTCTTGTCCAAATATGCAAGAAATATTTACTCAGTGATTTAGTAATCTACATTTAGTTACGAATATATTAATAGTTCCTTGGTTTAGTATGTTCTCTTAAAGTTTTCAGAAGCTATTAAATACTATAAACAAAGTATTAAAATACTATATACTGTGTATAATGAGCACAGTTTTTAGACAACTTTTCAGTGATCAAAACAGATGAAATGAATAAGAATGGACAAATGTAGCAAATTAAACCCATAACAGTTTTAAAAATTCTGGATTAAACAACCCAAACAACTAATGAAATCAACTCCCTGTCAAAAGCACATCTGGGAATGCTTCTCCAAAAAATATTATTATAATTGTCTAAAATTTAATTGTTTAGTTGTCTTATTAAAAAACCTTTAATTGAAAATTATCACTTAAAAATCAAACTGGATTTAATGTACAAAGCATAATCTCCAATATCTACTGAAAACAATTTTTTAAAAAATCCCACATTTCTGATTTCTCTTTAAGAGAAAAAAAATTTAAAAATCCCCCAAAGCTTATCAGACATTTTTGGCCCAAATCATTCAGAAATCTATCTATAAAAGATTCAGGGTATATTCAGGGCATTAAAATTACCCTACTCTGAAGTAGAATAAACTATTTCCTTATCTTTAAAAGCTTAGTTATCAACACTGCTTAGAATTACCATCAATGTCTGTATTAAGGTTACCCTAATCTGCAGTAGAATAAACTATTTCCTTGCCTTTTAAGAGCTTAGTTATCGGTACTCCTTAGAATCACCCTAAGAATGGAAGGGCTTCATCTAGGATTTGATATTGTAATCAAATTTTCAAATAAGACAAATTAGTCCGCAGAAAAAAGTATAGCAGTAGGTACAGGCAAGAGAAGCCATGAACGCATTCTCGAATCTCGCCAAGGAATTTTTCTCTAAAATTATCTTTAAGGAAATATCAATTTAACTTCAATAGCCTTGTTTAACGAATCAAACTATTTTTTTAAATCTTGGAATGACCTAAAATCCCAAAATTTCTCCACTGAGTTGGCATACCAATTCCTCAATTTATTTCAGCTGTTGTAATCATACACCTGATAATGCTTGATTTGAAACTGGGTACAGTTTTTTAAGGTTTAGTTGAATGAGGGAATTTTTAATTTATCACAATTTCCTGACTAATATTAAAGAATGAAAAATTCAAATAAAATAACATAAACCTCTAATTACGGCGTGCAGCGTTTGCAGTTACAAAAGCAACACTACATTTTTCCCATCGTAAGGGCTTTGTCATCAAAACAGTAAACTATACAAATTGGATTGCAACAATTTCCACTGTTATTGGTAATTTTTTAATAGGAACACTTTCCATTAATGCTTGAAAACTACGAACTACATTTTATTTTATATCTCGTCAAATTAGTTGGAGAATATCTATTGTAAAGCTGTCAGCACATCTCTAACATTACTTTGCCAGGATCCACTTGCTCTATGCTGCCCACTATAGGAAATGCAATATGGTAATAAGAAATGTAATAGAAGGTTACTTTAGCACAATCTCATAAAAAACATACTCTGACTCTACTTGGATGCTAAATGTGGTGTTTTTGCAAGAGATACAGACTGATTAGTGGAAATCAAATTTATTAACTTTAAAGGACATCAGTAAGAACAGACAGGACCAGAAATTGTATCTTGGTGATCCACATGCCAGGAGTAGCGCGGCAGAGGATGGACAGTGGAACTTAGTGATTGAGGCGCAGCCTGCAGAAAGCTGCACTTCTGCACTAGAAATTAAATAAGAGGGTCAAAATCAACATAAACTAAACCCTTTTTTAAAAAGTCATGTAAACACAAATGATTGCTGCAACTGGAAAACAACATTTAAAATAAATTATTCGTGTGATGCACATCTATTTCAACAAACCTTTCCTTAAACCTTTACGTTACTCTTACAAGCAAATACCGTTAATAGCTTACTTCTGTCTTAATTTTTCTAACCACAGGAAAATTGAAACGTAAGTAATCTGATAAACATCAAGTTTTACGTTGATGCTTTTGACCACAGGGTATACAGTGTTAAGAATTTAAATTCTATCCATCAGATATACTTTAGGACTCCATTTTGAAGATAGCCTCTTCTACAGAAAAGGAATTTTTAAAAGTCAATTCTCCAGTTTCTCATCACATCTTAATTTTTTTTTTAAAAAAAGGCTTTTAAACACTAGTATCACTCCAAGTCTTTAGCCTTTGATACTTGCTCTGAAAAGCAAAACACACTATTGTATATGTTTATGTACACACACACACACACACACACACAAATAACAGTGACTTAAAAGTGGCAACCGCCTCTTGAAAAGTAAAAATATGTCATCCCTGCATTCTGCCCTTAAATGAGAAATAAAGACAATAGATTTGCCCACTGCAGACTGGGATACCAGAAAAGACGTTCTAAGTCTCTCCTGAGACAATATTAACCTGCTATCTTAACTCCCAACTCGGACGACTTAAATTTCAGTGTACGTGCCTCCGTTCCCACTCTTGCCCCATCAGCGACATCAGCACCGTCATGCCCGGCTCGGATCCCGGCCGCGACCCGCCAGGGCCGCCGGAGTCCGCGAATACCGCCCGCTCCCGGCAACCAAGCTCCCTGGCTCCTGGCCGACCGCGAGCTCCTGGAGCAGCAGCCTCCAGGATTCCCGAAGCCCACGATTCAGGCGAGCGGTGCCCACCGGGCCGTGGACTGTGGCATTTTAAAAGTACAGAAAAGTCTCATTGCAGGACTGGCGCGGTCGACGTGGCCCAGGAGACCCTCCAAGAGATTCTGGTCAGCTGCTGGGAGCGTGGAAGAGCAACCAAAGCTACCAAGGCGCCGCGGCAAGTCCCCGGAGCAGTCACCTCAGCTTTCCGTTCTCCCTCTAGTTACCATTACCCCACAAGCTTCTGGCGCTTCCTTCGAGAAAATGAAAAACTAAAAACGCGTAGAGGTGGTAGAAGTCGTTGGCATTTTCCGTTTAATGTGATCCCCCAGGCTGCATCCCTTAAGTGGGGTTTCCAAACTCGGATGCATCCTCAGCAGAGGTTTTCCATGTTGACAGACCTCTCGCCTCCCACAAAATGGGGCCGGGGAGGCGGCCGCTGTCTCCTCTATGGGCGCCGCCATTTTGTGAGGCGGCGGCGGCGCCGCGGCAGGAGCCCGGGGTGTGTATAATGGTTGAATAGAATGACCCCCTCCAGGGAATCCCCGGCACTGACGGTTACGTAAGGGGCTGTGCGCAAGTGCGGCGTTTAGGGAATCCGCACAGCCCGGGCCACGCAGCTCCGAGGCCCACATCTCCACTCCCCCTAAGAGGACCGGTGGGGGAAGGGACAGCTGACCGGGTCTTCCTCGCAGCAGCCTCACCCCTAGTCTCCCGTGGCCGCCGAGCTTCTCCACCTCCCCGGGCCGGGTCTCCGCCCCTCACAGGCTTCCGAGACACTCACTGGCCCTGGGGTGTCAGGAACTTCCTAGCCACAACCTTATTCCGACCCCACTTAAGAGACAAACTTTAGTTGGGAAATAAGTCCGTTTCCTAGAGTGAGCACCGGAAGCACGCTGCACTATATTACATAATTTTTCACCTCCAAAGCAATGTTCCCATTGGAACGACTACCTGAAATAACCCATCCAGACCCCTACTACCCTGTGACCTTGGGTTAGGCAGTGACTTTGCCCGTGGTGGCCGTCACTAAAATGGGAATAATCATACGTTTCACGTACTGTAATCTTAACATTTGTAGCAAAGAGCCGGCTCCAACACCCCTCGTAAATGCAAATTTAGGTGGTAGTATTTGTTGAGATGTTTTGACTCTCATTTAAGCAAAGGGTTTTTTTAACCTTCAAAAATATTTTAAACGAGGATTACATTTAAGACATTTGAAAGCAAGGAAAAACATGTTTTATTCGATATTTATTTTAAACGCAGCAATCTTGAAGAGACCTTACTATAAAAATGTAAACGTTAATTATTATTGTCGAAGTTCGACAGATTGTTTCCCAACCAGTTTAGTTAGTTTGCATAACTTTGGTCATAGAATACTCCAGTTTGATATGTGAAGCCAACCAGCGGCAAGATGAATTAAGAGCATTACTCTATTTCCACAGAACTAGGACAGACACTTCACATTGTATTTAACGTATAGTTTGCTAAAGTTAGCGTGTGGATAATTCATAGAAAATGTGCTAACCAGGCCCCAGAATACTAGCATACGGCTCATAAAAGCCGATTCCTTTAGATTTTACAAAAACATAAGGTAACAAATTGACTTTATTCTGATCTGTGAATGTTGCGTAGCGTGAGGAGCTAACCCGGTGAGCTTCCTTTCCCTTCAGAGCGCCACACCGGTTCTGTCGGGCGGGCGGGGACTCCGAGGCGGCCCTTCCAATAGCCGGGCCGGGGACGCGAACATCGCCTCCACCCCTAACCCTGGAACAACCGGTAGTGGCCGTTTCCCCGCGCCGCCCCCCTTTCTGCCGGCTTTGTGTGCGTGTGAAATGTGCGGCACATTGCAGACGAACCCTAAGCCCGGCGAGCCGAGTCTATTGTTCCCCGCGAGGAGCTGCTGGGGCGGTGTGGAGCCAGGCGCAGTGCCGCGGCCAGCCCTCGGGGGTCGCTGTGTGGCACTGGCTGCCAGGCCGTGGCGGCGGCAGAGAGGGAGGCTGGCGGGGAGGGAAGCAGGCGGGCGGCGCGCAGCGGCTCAGCTGCCGCCGGTGCTTCTGCCCGGGGACGCCCCGGCCTCCGCGGCCGAGGCCGCGCGTGAATGTGTGCGAGGGCCCCGCGGAGCCGGGGCCGAAATACCCGCTGTCACCGCGCTTTCCACAAACCACCACACAGACCTCCCCCTCCCCACCCCCAGCCCCGCCTGCCCTAGCCCCGCCGCCGCCGCCGAAACTCTTGGGCCTCCGGCCGCCCAGACCCCTCACCATCGGCTTGCCTTGCCCCTCGCCCGCTCGCGCGCCCCCGGCAGCAGCACCATGTTGAATCGCGTCCCCGGGCTGAGCCGCCTCAGCCGGCGGCGCTGAGAGGCGGGCGAGAGCCGGGCCACGGGGAGGGAGGGAGGGAAGGAAGGGGTGGGGGCCGCGCTTGCCCCGCGGCTTCGCGCGGATCCGGCAGTCGCCTGCCCTTCTAGTTTCGCTCCGATTTCTTTAAACTTTTTTAGAAATTCCCCTCCCTCCTTCCCTCCTCTCCCCCTGGCCTCCTGCTCCCTCCTTCCCCTCCTCCTCCTCCTCCCCCTCCCTCCCTCCCTCCCTGCGCCGCCGCCGCCGCCGCCGCCGCCGCCGCCGCCGCCGCCACCGCCGGCCCATGACTGAGCCCCGCCGCCGCCGGCCGAGGAATGGGCTCCGGGCTCTGGTAGGAAGCGCTGGGAGCGGGGGGCGCTTTTAAAACACCGATCTGGGTTTTTTAAAAACCTCCTTTGAAAAAATAATGGCAAACTCGACGGGGAAGGCGCCTCCGGACGAGCGGAGAAAGGGACTCGCTTTCCTGGACGAGCTGCGGCAGTTCCACCACAGCAGAGGGTGAGAGCAGAACCGGGGGGGCAGCGCCGGGGCGAGCCGGGGCGAACGGGGCTCTCCCGCCCGGGCCGGGCACGGGGTCCCGGCTGACAAGTGCGGGGCTTTCTCTCTCCCGCAGGTCGCCTTTTAAAAAAATCCCTGCGGTGGGTGGGAAGGAGCTGGATCTTCACGGTCTCTACACCAGAGTCACTACTTTAGGCGGATTCGCGAAGGTGAGTGGAAGTTTTAATTTGTATTTCCCTCTCGCTGGCCTCCTCCAAAAAGTCTCCTTTGACCCCGGAGTGGGCGCTTGGGGCTGAGGGGGTGGCCCGCGGGGGCAAAAGGCGTTCTTTTCGCTCCCAGCCGGTGGCACGGAGGCGGACGGCGGCGGGGCTGTTTTTGGCCTGGTGGCTCGCGTGCGCGCGGCGGGCGCGGGGCTCCGGCGGGCGGGCGGCCCGGCGCCGGCTCGCGCCCTGCCCGGTGCCCGGTCGGGCCAGCGGGGTCTGAGCGCCGCGGCGGGGAGTGCGGGCGTGCGGGGCGCCAGCCTGAGCCCCGCGCCCGCCCCGCGCCCGCGCCGCCCGCCCGCTCGCTCGCTCGCGAGTCAGCTCTGCCGCCGCTGCCGCTCTAGCACAGGCGGAGACACAGAGACACACAGACTCTGAGAGCAGTTTTCGTGCAACTCAAAATTAGCGCGGGCAGGTTTAACATCGATAATCGGCTGCGAAATGATCCCGGCAGCCGGGGGCACAGCCTCGGCCCCGTCGCCCTCGGTTTATACAGCTAACAAAAGAAACCAGGACCTGTCTCCAAATAGCCATCTTAGGCTTCAAGGCTAGGCAGAAGCTGTAGGCCTCAAAGAAGGGCCTATGGAGATGGATAGATCTGGGAGAGGGATCGGAATCGGCCCCGGCCTTGGCCCCCCCCTAACCCGCGGACGTCGCTGTCCGGAACTGTATTGATCCTTTTGAACTTTTTTTTTTTTTTTTTTTTTTTAGTGTAAACGGACCGCGTTGAGATTTAAAAGGGGGCGACAGAGGGACTTGCGATTGGTTATTGTCCGGGCTTCAAAAACAAAACAAACCCACCAACCCCCCCACCCCCAAACAAAACAAGTGATATTAAATACAGGGCTCTCTGGTGAAAACACAGTGATTCAAGAAGCCCTTGCTTAGTAACTCTTACCGATCGATCCGAAACACCCACTGATGCCTTAGGTATCTACAGATCTCTGTAGAATGGGTATTTATTTCATAGTTAGGTTAAGATTTTCTTAGATTGTTCACGTTCAGACAAGTGTGCCTGTGTTTTACCAGGTTTCTGAGAAGAATCAGTGGGGAGAAATTGTTGAAGAGTTCAACTTTCCCAGAAGTTGTTCTAACGCTGCCTTTGCTTTAAAACAGTATTACTTGCGGTGAGTAGTAGTGACTTTTCCATAGTATTTGGAAATAAGGGACTTATGGAGAGATTTGTTTTTAGCAAAAACAAAAGCACCAAACAGTTCTTAAGCTCTTGGTCATTTCAGAGTGAGACACATTTAATATAAATAAAGTGAGATTGTAGGAAGGTGAAAGTTTTCCTCACCAATTTCAGGATCGTTTAGGTTTTTCATACAAAATCATTACAGGTGACACCCCAGCCCCAATCTTGGTAAACATTCTTTTGTGACACTGTTATTGATCGCTTGATACCCACTGAGGGGCAGAAAGGTGAAGCTTAGTAAAAGACTTAAGATAGTTAATGAAACTTTGTAACCTTTGGGAAAATTTTTTTCTTTGTTTTGGAAACTCCTTTAGTTTTAAAAATTCTGACTTTAAGAATTTTTTTTTTAATGAAACTTCTTGTTTGGAACAGTGTCATTGAATAGGTTTTTCAGTGGAGTATTCCTACATGGCATAACATGTTGGTGGCTTAGGTGACCAGGATTGTTTTGATAATTACTTTTTGTTAAATTTCCAGTGACTTAAAAACGTTCAAAAGGATTATTATATCTTTAGGAAAATGGGGATACTATGAAATGGGATACTATAATCTGGATTTTCTTTCAATCTTCCTCTTCTTTTTTGACTGCTTATTCGACAAAGTTAAATTTCTTATTCAATTGGTATGTGATACAGTCTAGATGATATATTTTGTGATTTAGCGTTTGTTTTTTTTTTTGCCTCTAGTTTTTGTTCTAGGAATACTTTTATATTGTAATTGATCATGAGGCTGTGTTTTATTTTTAAAGTACTTACGTTAGAGGATCCTAAGTTGGTGTTATTTAAAACTAAAATGATATTCTTTGTATTTATTGCTTTTTAATAGTGATATTACAGGCCTTTTTTTGTAAGGTGGCTTCTGCATAATTTGAGTTTTGCATTTATTATTGCTTCAGATGCACTCAGTTATTGTGTATTACGTTCAGCATTCTGAAATAGGAAATGCAGTAATCGCACAGGTGTACTTTCTATTGGCTATCTTAGATTGACTTCAGGCTTGAAGCTGGAGTTCGCAGAACTTTGTGGAGTAGTTATTGAGTTACACAGGAAGTCTAGAAAATACTAAATATGGTTGTCATCTATTGTGTGTGTGTGATGGCATTTGTGTCAGAGTACATTTTAAATTAAAGGGCTAAATCAAAAAGCAAAATTAACCTCCAAAACTATTGAGTTAGTAGTGGGGTGAGAAACAAGAGAGTTTTATATTCATTGTGACATTCATTTGCTCATTTCTATTTATGATATTGAGAGGAACATGTTAATACATATTCTGGTTTTATGTTTTTATCAGTTTAAAGCATTTGAATTTTGGACTGTTTGAAATACATATTTTTGAAGTTTTGCTTCATATTCGTTAGATTGATTGACTTAAATTTTATAACCAGAAAGTACTATAGAATATACATGATTCATAAGATGTATATTTTTCAGAAGAGTTTACATTCATACTAATAGTTTTAGCATAATCAAATTAATATTTAGGCTTCCAGTTTTTTTTAACAAAAGTTAATTGTAAGTATCATTTTTCCAGTTGTCATTTTTATCTTGAGAGGATATCATTAATTATAGGTACTGTTTTTAACTATATACTTTCAACATTGTAAGTATTTACATGGTCTTCAGATCAAATTAGGCTTTTTGCTCTTATTAGAAGCTGCTTTTTGAACTATGTCCTTAGTTAAACTTGTTTTTCCTCCATATGTCACTCTCTAGGTTTGTTTTTGCAGGGTTGTAGCTAGGCTACTAGGAAAAAAGTTGGAGCATTTGTTTTGGAAAATAAAACCATGTGAAGATTTGCATGGCTTGTAAAGAAATACAAAAGACATATGCTGGTCAAAACTTAGGTACTACCAACCTTGAAAGAATTTTTTCCTGGTGGTCTAATATTGCACAGTAAGAAGATATATATGATGCTAGCTTTTACACCTTCCTCTGAAAAATCTTAATTGGCAGACAAGATGCCAAGTAACAGTAATTCTGTTACCTACCCATAAGATTGGCTCTTCATAGTAAGAAATAGTAATCGAGTGACTTGATAAGTTACCTCTTTGCTACATCAGATTGAATATCATCATTACTGATGAGCAGATAATGCAGTGTGTTTTTTAAATTACAAGTGGAATAATTTTTTAATATGAACTGCTTTTTCATTTGACCTGTTGTAAGACTGTCATTATATGTGTTATTCCTCCTTTACAAGTTTAATATTTGCTCACATTCCCCTGTAAGTTTGCTATTAATTGGATGGATGTCTGTTAGCCTAGTGTTTTATGATATATCTTCATAATATTACAGATAAATTAGGAAGAGCAAGCTAGTATGCTGGCCATGTATATTCTAATAGTGTTTTGTTATTTTTGATACAAATATTGACAGTCATTAAATATAGACTTGAGTATTAATGGTCTGCCAGAAGTTAGCTTGATTTTCTCAAACATACATTTATGCAGTTATAGCTTGTCTACAAAAATTTCTCAGTCTAAAATTGAAAATGCAGTTGATTATTTTAACATTGGCATTTAATTTTTACAAATATAAGTGCCTGCCTGTATCAAAGTATCTCACCTACTCCAGAAATACATACACCTACTGTGTACCCACAAAAATTAAAAATTAAAATTAATTTTTTAAGTGCTTACAGATAATGTGTAAAAGCAGTCTATTTAAAAATTGGAGGCCAGGTGCGGTGGCTCATGCCTGTAATCTCAGCACTTTGGGGGGCCAAGGCAGATGGATTACCTGAGGTCAGGAGTTTGAGACCAGCCTGGCCAACATGGTGAAACCCCGTGTCTACCAAAAATAGAAAAATTAGCGTGGCATGGTGGCGCATGCCTGTAATCCCAGCTACTTGGGAGGCTGATGCAGGAGAATTGCTTGAGCCTGGGAGATGGAGGTTGCAGTGAGCGGAGATCGTGCTACTGCACTCCAGCCTGGCCGACAGAGTGGGACTGTGTCTCAAAAATAAAATAAAATAAATAAATTAAAAATTGGATACTAATCATCTGTGATGTTTATGCACTTTATTTTCATGTAGTTCCTTTTCTTGGCATGTACCTCTCAGTGTGTTCCACAAATGTTTATTATTAGGATATTCCGATAGTATGAAAGGATAAGGTATAGTTTCCCACATTTTGTAGATAGAGAAATTAAAGTGCAAAAAAAAAATTAAATGGCTTAGGGAACATTCATTAATTGGACCAAAATGTTGTGTTCATGACATGTGTTCAGTAATATTTGGAAATTACTTATGGTTAAATTTATGCCCAAGTATATCTTTGCCTAATGTGTTCCATATTTACTTGGTGGATTTTAATTTTTTGTTCTGTTTTGTTGTTGAAATTGGGGGACAATTTGCTAGTCTTATCTGGGTTAAGAATTTGAAGTTTTGGTATGAAGATTTGGGTGAATATTTCAAATATTTTAAAATTTTGTTTTTGCTTACTGATGCCAATATTACAGCTATAGTCAAGGTTAACTTCATGTTTCCTTTATAAAACTTGATTTTTTGGAAAGGGGGTGAAATATCTTGGACATGAAAAATTCATTGTACAAAACTATATGTTACTAGTTTTCTGGCACTGAAATACTCATTTCTATTTATGTGTACCTACCTTTAGAATGGTCAGAAACTTAATTGTAGAGTTATGTTTACCATAGTACATTTTCAAATTGCATTGTGAATTTATTCTATGTTTTTTCTTGGTGGGTAAAGCTCTTTCTTAAATTATACCATTTGAGGGAGTTTACATTTGTTAGTTAAATTGAATGAATACACTCATGTGTTCTCTAGTTAGTGTCCACCATATAGATCAATTCTTTTAAGAGAAAGCCTTAAGTAAATAAGCACTGAGTGTAAATTGCTAAACGGAACTGAATAAACTGATTGCCCTTCTTATTCAAGGGAGGAAAATAAAAGTATATGGAGATTGGAAGACAAATATATCAATAAGTTATTCATACATGTATTTCAAATTTAACTTTATAAACTGTATCGTGTGTGTGTGTGTATAGACAGGGGTCTTGCTTTGTTGTTCATGCTTGTCTTGAATGCCTGGCTTCAAGCTATCCTCTCGCCTCAGCCTTCCAAAGTGCTGGGATACAAAAGTGAGCCACTGAGCCTGGCAGTGTATCCATTTTAAAAAACAAAAAACTTGATTTTGGTATTTTCTGATATTCTGTTACATTTTTAAAGGACATGCAGACTTGTTGAAAGGAATAGCAGAAAGTGGAGAAAGTTGAAAGACTTATCAAAGCTCAGCTAGGTTAGTGTTATGTCTTAGAATCCATGTTTTTAGAGCTTAAATTGCCCAAAGTAGAAATAAATTGAGTTCTTTCTAAGACAGTTTTCACTGAGGATGCAAATTTTCCTGAGGATACAAAATGAGAACATTATAAATTCCCAAAAATGTTTATATGCTTTTTTTTTGCAGTTAAATTTTCTACCTTAGCTGTTAACTAAAAATGTCCCTGAATAGAAGCACTCTTTCATAATCCTATCTCTGCTTTGTTGTGGATTCAGTATTTTCATAGTTGATCGTGTGTGAAATCTATAATGTCTTTGATAGACAAGTATATTGCGGCCAGGCGCGGTGGCTCATGCCTGTAATCCCAACACTTTGGGAGGCTAAGGCAGGCGAATCACGAGGTCAGGAGATCGAGACCAGTCTGGCTAACACAGTGAAACCCCATCTCTACTAAAAATACAAAAAATCAGCTGGGCGTGGTGGCATGTGTCTGTAGTCCCAGCTACTCGGGAGGCTGAGGCAGGAGAATCACTTGAACCCGGGAGGCGGAGCTTGCAGTGAGCCGAGATGGTGCCACTGCACTCCAGCCTGGGTGACAGAGCGAGACTCTGTCTGAAAAAAAAAAAAAGTATATTGCTACTAGATATTTTATATTCTCAAACTGAATGAAATTAGAAGTTAGAAAGGAAGGAAAAACAAAGTTTTAATTACATTTCATTAGTCAGTGAGCAGGTACTTAATATATATTTTTAGGTAAAGTATTTAAAAGTTTTAATTATATTGTGAAGGTGCTTATTGAGCATTTTCCAGACCTACTAAAGTTTACTGGTAAAAATGAATTTTGTTTGAATTGGGAAGGACATAGAGGATAAATGGAGCAGACGGATGGGGATGAGGGGATTCTCCTTTTGCTTCTTTGATCACCACACTCTTTGGTATTCAGGGCCAACTAGAGTTTGTGCTCTAGAAACACTAGTTTTCCAGAAGTGTTAATACATTTCCATGAAAAAAAGACCAAATGAACTTGAGCAAAAGGCTAAACTTGGGTTACTTTATTGCAGGACTTCTTAGAGACTTTATTTTGCTAATGTGTATTGTGGATCTCTAGAAATTTTGGGGAAACATTATTACTTCTCTTCCCTTCCCCATTCTACATAGTGTTTCACCAGCATTTCACCCCACAGTAAATAGTGTAACACCATGGCCAAAACTGCAATTGTGCACCAACCTAAGAGATGCACAACTGTACATTTTCTACTGTTTAAACTATAATGTGATAAAAGAAATAAATTTTTTTTTCTGTTTTAAAACGTAAATTTCACTTGTGCTTGGATACTTTCTGTGTATTCTTTATGTTGTGAATTGATAATTCATTTGACTAAATACATTGCAATAAACTATTGCTGGAATGGAAATCTCTTAGTGATGTCTAGGAATAGCTATCACATTCTGAATTGTTGACCAAAAATGATAGACCCATATTCCATGAATATCTAAGTCAGTGTTTACAGGGCTTCACTCCCATCTTACTGCCATAGAAATTTTTGGTGCTGCCCCAGGGAGAATGTGCTGATTTTGATGTTTTGGCTGCTGCCTTCCCTCTCCCCCCATCCTTTTTTTCCTCATTATACCATTGATTTGGAGTAAAGGGGTCAATTTGTTCTTTAGACTGTCTTAAATTCTGGCTTTGATTGCTTTCTTTTGGTGTCAATTGACTTGTTCCTCTATCCCTCATACATATTTGCTGAAAAGTGATCTAAAGGTTAATATTCAGATTCAATATTTTAGGCATACTTAATAGGTAGTGCTGTGCTTTTCACCATATCATGAGGCATATAATGTTTAGTTGTCCCCTTTTAGTGATGCTAAGATTGAACAGTGATTTTAGCTATTAATAATGTGATTAATACGTATTTCTAAAAAGAGTGCTCCAGGTGATTCTTAAGTACACTGAAGTTTGAGAACAGTTGATCTAAGTATTGTAATGAAACTAAGTATTGTAATGAAATTGCTGAGATGACCAGTTTAACATGGCATGAACATGTTGGTCAGGGTTACATCCAGAACAAAACCTCTAGGTGACATCTGGTCTAGGGGCACCTGCTCAAGCTGCACCTGTCATCTCTGACCAGAGCTTGGACACACCTTATACTTTGTCTCTGGACTCCAGAGAAGGTAACAAGGGCTCCACTTTAGTTAAGGGAAAAAAAGAGTAAATGAACTACCAAATTCTAACTTATCCTAAGTGTGTTTGTGTAATTTGGATTTAAAAAAATTAATTAAAAATAAGTGTTCCTCAATTATTCCTAATTGGAGAACTTTATATATATGTATGTTTTGTTTTTTTTTTCTCATAGAACTTTACTATATTCTTTCCAAATAGGGTACCATTTGTTTTACTGAATTTACTGGATGCTTGTTTGTGAAAATTTTGTTGGTCTGTCCTGGTATTTCATAGTAGAGTTAACATGTATAAATTCCTGTGAAAATAATAATACTAACAATAACCTGTTTTGTTTAATGTCCACTAGCTTTGTTTTTCAAAATATTTTCATATGGGAGATTTTATTTATTTATTTTTGAGACGGAGTTGCTCTCTGTCACTCAGGCTGGAGTGCAGTGGCATGATCTCGGCTCACTGCAACCTCCGCCTTCCGGGTTCCAGTGGTTCTCCTGCCTCAGTCTCCCAGGTAGCTGGAATTACAGGCGTGTGCCACCATACCCGGCTAATTTTTGTATTTTAGTAGAAACGGGGTTTCAGTTGGCCAAGCTGGTATACAAACTCCTGATCTCAGGTGATCCACCTGTCTCGGCCTCCCAAAGTGTTGGGATTACAGGCATGAGCCACTGCGCCCGGCCGGCTGGAGATTTTATTTTTATCATTTCAAATTTCAGAAGTAATTGTGTTATTTAATCTTAGAAAAAATAACAACTAGGAAAAATATTCTATCTTTTTTTTATGTATAAAAGCAAGGGAAAAAATTCTTTATGCCACCCAAACTTTTTTCTTCCTGGGGCATATGGGCTACTTTTTTTTTTTTTTTTTTAAGGCTTTAGGTTATATCCAACTCCCAGCCTTAAGTGTCAGCCATAATTGCTAGTCAGGAAAGGATATTTTACATATTTTCAGACCATACTTTCCCTGCTTCACCTTCCCATTCCCTTCCCTGCTGATAGACCTGCTGTATATTTTACAGAGTATTGTCTTTTTTTTTTTCTTTTTATTCTTTTTGAGACAGTTTCGCTCTTGTTGCCCAGGCTAGAGTGCAGTGGTGTGATCTTGGCTCACTGCAACCTCCACCTCTTGGGTTCAAGCGATTCTCCTGCCTCAGCCTCCCAAGTAGCTGGGATTATAGGTGCCCGCCAGCATGCCCAGCTAATTATTTTGTTTTTTTGTTTTTTTTTTTTAGCAGAAATGGGGTTTCACCATGTTGGCCAGGCTGGTCTCAAACTCCTGACCTCAGTTGATTCACCCGCCTTGGCCTCCCAGAGTGCTGAGATTATAGGCGTGAGCTACTGTGCCCGGCCAGAGCATTGTCTTACAGATAATCCTACATTATCCATAGTTGCTATTCATCTTCATGCAGGTATATTCCATGTTCCAGGTGTGCTTGGCTTTTATTTCGATCAGTAAATAATTTTTAAAACTACCATATAATTGGGATAAAATATAAAGTTACTTTTTATGCAGAATTCAAATAAGGTTGTGTAATCTATTGTTTGGATATACGTCTTATTGTAAAATATGGCCAGGTTCCATAATTCTGGTCTGAGTTCTTACTGTCATACTTGATAAATATTTATGTACAGTGCCCAGTGGTCAATTGCTGTGTGCACAAAATGATGTTTATTATATAATATGTATCTTTCATGGTGAAGTGTTTTTGGGTGAAATTTTATTCTGTCTCTATGCTAGCCCAGCGATTAATTTTAAATAAATAAAATATTAATATAAACATACGTGAGATCAGTGGGAACATTCTTCTATTAAAATAGGTCAAGGAAGAGACCATAGCTAGGGCCCTGTCCAGAAAATACCTAATTTGTAATATTTTAAAAATGGGATGAATTTAAATTTTTCAATAGTAAGGCTCAGGTTGATCACACTTTCCATAATGGTTCATAGATTAAGTGAATTTGCAATACGCTTGAGCTTAGATCAGACCGCATAGAACTTCATAAACAGTAGTTAGTGGCTTAGAGTAACTTGTACCTCCCAGTGTGCTTGCAAATAATAGGTGGTCTATCGAGTTCTTAAGTGGTTTGGTATAATTTTTAGTTTACACCATTAACGAGTCAAACTTTTGAATTTCTGAGTTGTCTTTTCAGGTAGCCCCATATTGCAATGTAGTAATTCAATCCAGTATTAAAAATGTATGTGATTTTTTATATAGTCCAGTTGAGAGAGAAATGGTGAATCCATTATTTTCTTCTTTTTTTGCCATGTTTTTCCTTTTCAAAATTGTTAAATTTCTTTTGCTATCTATATGTGAACTTTTGCTTACACTTCCTGTAGATCAACCAATTAATTGTTTTGCCACATTTGCTTTATATTTTTCTTTTTATATGTGATGGTGTGCACACTCATACACACACTATCTCATATAAAAAGAAAAATATAAAGCAAATGTGGCAAGTGTGTGTGTGTTTATATACACATACACACATTATCACTGTCGTTTATTCATTGGATATTATTACAGTATAATGTCTTTTATATATATGTGTTATTACCTAAGAGTAAAATCATTCTCTAATGTAACAATGGACAGTTATTACATTCAGAAACCTTAACATGAATAAAATTGTATTCTTTATTATGTAGACCTTAAATCAAATTTTAGCAATTGTCCCAAAGATGTCTTTTATAGCAGTCATATCCCCCAGCCCCATTCATTATCTTGTATTGCATATAGTTATCATATCTCTAGTTCTTCAGCCTTTTTGTGTCTTTTGTGATGTTACATTTTGAACTGTACAGGCCAAAAGTACTATAAAGTTTGGTTTGTCTAGTATTTTTTCAGGATTTAAGTTAGACATTTTTGGCAAGAGACATGTCATGTCACTTTGTCTCATTATTGCTGAGATTAAGGTGGTATCCTGATTTCTCCACTGTAAAGTTACCATTTTCTCTTTTTGAATTAATAAGTAATCTGTAGCGACATACCTTGAGACCATGAAACTATCTTGCCTACCATCAAACTTTTACCCAGTAGTTTTAACATCCACTGATGGTTTGGGCTTGAATCAGTTATTAATGTGATACTTGCATTTATTTGTGCTTGAATCAGTTATTAATATGATACAAGCATTTTATGATGCTTGTTTTCTAACTCTATCATTTCTTTTACATTTATTTGTTTTTTGAGACAGGGTCTCACTCTATCTCAAAACACCCAGGCTGGAGTACAGTGACACAATCATGGCTCATTGCAGCCTTGACCTTCCAGCTCAAGCCATCCTCCTACCATAGCCTCCCAAGTACCTGGGACTACAGGCGCATGCCACCCTGCCCAGCTAGTTTTTTGTAGTTTTATAGAGATAGGGTTGTGCCATTTTGCTCAGGCTGGTCTCAAACTTCTGGGCTTAAGCAATCCATTTGCATTGGCCTCCAAAGCGTTAGGATTACAGGCATGAGCCACTGCTCCTGGCCCCTTTTACATTTATTAGTTGATAGTCTACAGTAAGGGACATATTTTCATTCTTATTTATTAGTTAGGTTTTTATGTTATGCAGTGGTTAAAATCTATCCTTTTTATGCATTTTGCTGCTTAGATTTGGCCAGTGAGAGCCCTTTTAAGCTGGCTCCTTTATCTTTTTAACATATGTCTATTATTCTTGAGTCCTTCCTTTTTGACAAAATAAGATCTTCCAGGGTCTACCTGTATTTTGCCTACCCAGCTCTAGGATCATCTATTTCTCTGAAAATCCTGGTTCCATTTAGTGTGGAATGGTACATAGAAACCAAGATCGAGGTGATAGGTGTGCTCATTGCTACTGGGTTATTTTTTCTTCTAGTCCCTTTTAGAGAACAGAGCTGGGGAAAAAATCATTTTGTCTGTAAATACATTTATTTTGAAAATCAGAGGCTATGCTGATACTTCTAATTGCACTCCATACTAGCTAGTTCTTTTCCTTCTTCCATTCCATGTATCTCCCTTAACCTTCCGTAAGAATCCTAGTTCTCTACGATAGTATATATGTTCATCTTCTCAGTTCTGCAGTACATATAGAATACTTCCAGAATTGTTATCCCACAACAAACAAAAAACCTACCAAGTAGCTACAGATTTGTTTGAAGTTCTTTTTGTGTTTAGACTGAAGATGTATTGTTAAAAGTACAGACATGTACTGTATAAAGTGTTTTGGTAAATGATGGACTGCATATTTGACTGTGTTTTCATAAGAATATAATACTATATTTTTACTGTACCTTTTCTGTGTTTAGATATGTTTAGATACACAAATATTTAGCATTGTATTGTAGTTGTCTGCAGTATTTGGTACAGTAACATGCTGTATAGGTATGTAGCTTAGAGCAATGGGCTATGCCTTATAGCCTAGGTATGTAGTAGACTATATACGTATCATCTAGGTTTATGTAAGTGCGTTCTGTGATGTTTGTTGAATTATGAAATTCAACAAATTTTATTTATGAATATGTAAAACACGTAAGATTAAGATTAAGCCTAGTTTCCCTTCCTAAAATAAAGCTCATTAAAAATATATATTTTGCCTTTTTTCACTTCATATATCTTGAAAAATCACTAAGTTCATAGAATCCCATTATTATTTTTTTAACAGCTGCATAATGTTCCATCATGTAGCTATATCCTAGTTAATTCAACCAATTCCCTACATAATGGCACTTAGATTGTTTCCAGTGTTACTGTAGTAAATAATGTCATCTGAATAATCTGTAAATCTTAGTAACTTTATGCAAACCTATTTTCAAATTGTTGCAGTGGTGTCTTTAGAGCTAATTACTAAAGTGGGGATTGAAGCAGCAATCAAAGAATAAATGCACATGTAGTTTTGTTAAATGATGCCAAATTCCCTTTGTAGGAGAGAACTTTTTTGCATTTCTACCAATGGTATATGAAAATACCTGTTTTCCACAACTTTGCTGTGTTGTCTGGTTTGTTAAATTTTTCTAATATAGGAGATTAAGAAATGGTATCTCACTATATTTTAATTATTGAGACATTACAGCATGTTTGTTTGTTTTTTAAAGAGATTGAGTTGGCTGGGCATGGTGGCTCATGCCTGTAATCCCAGCACTTTGAAAGGCCGAGGTGGGTGGATCACGAGGTCAGGAGCTCAAGACCAGCCTGGCCAAGATGGTGAAACCCCATCTCTACTTAAAAAAAAAAAAAAAAAAAAAAAAAAAAAAAATTAGCCAGGTGCTGTGGTGGGTGCCTGTAATCTCAGCTACTTGGGAGGCTGAGGCAGGAGAAACACTTGAACCCAGGAGGCGGAGGTTGTGGTGAGCTGAGATCGCAGCACTGCCCTCTAGCCTGGATGACTGAACAAGACTCTGTCTCAAAAAAAGGAGAGACAAATTTTACTGTGTTGCCCAGGCTAGAGTGCAGTGGCTATTCACAGGTGTAGTCATAGTATATGACAGGACTGAACTCTTACTTTCAAGCAATGAACCTGCCTCAGCCTCCTGAGTAGCTGAGACTACAGACTTGCACCACTGTGCCTAGACTTTTTAACATGTTTTAATCTTTGATAGTGCCAATCCCATCTCATAGTTCTTTTTTACAAGGTTATTCTTTAATGTTTGTTTTTCCATGTGTACTTTAGTATCAGTTTGTTCTAGTTCCAGAAAAAAAAGCATGTTGGTCTTTTTATGGGGGTTGCATTAAACTTATAAGTTGGAGAACTGATTTTGTGATGATACCGAGTTGACCTGTCAAAGAGCAATGAGTCTTTCCACTTGTTCACATCTTTTTGTGTCATTCAGAGCCTAAAGTTTTCTTTATATAGGGTTTGAACATTTCTAAAGTTTATTCTTAGGGATATTATTATTGTTGTTGCTATTGAAAATGTGGTTTTCTTTTTCATGTTTTCTTATTTGTTATCATTTATTTATATAAAAGCTGTTGAACTTTTATGTTTTCTAAACTGCTGCCTTACTAAATTGTTTTATAGTTTTGATTTTATGATTGATTTTCTTTTTTTTCTGTTTTTTTTTTTTTTTTTTAATTTTACCTGTATGCTTGGTGTGTCATCTGCAAATAGGGATTGTTTTACTCTTCTAAGTTATGCCTCAAATTACTTTCTTTTGTCTAATTGCATTGGCCAGTATATCCATGCAATGTTAATTAGTAGGGAAAATGGAAACATCTTTTCTTTGCCTTGTTGCTGACCTTAGTTTGATGCTTCTAACATTTCCTCATTGAGTAAGATACAGCCTGCTATACGTTTTGATGCAATCTTAACTGTTGACTTTAATTTTAGTAATCCTATGATATATGAAAGTAATCATCTGTTTATTTAATGAGTGGTATTATTAGACTTAGAAATCAGATTTAGTGATATTTTTTGTGTTGTCTACTAGAGTTTAGTTTCTTTTTTTTTTAATCCACAGGTATTATCTATATTTAAGAGAGGGGCTAATGATGAACATTACATTTTTAAAATTCCATTTTTGCACCTTATATTTGAATATGCGTGTTTCTTATGTTCCAAGGATTTAACACAAAAATATAAGTCAGCTACAGTGCTAACTGATAAATTTGGAGGAAAATTACCTTTCTTGTTCTATCTATGAAACAATTTTTGCTCTTTTGTTCTTTGCTGGCCATTGATTACATTACTTGATATTTAATAATAAGGCAATAATTTAAATTATTGCTTGATTTTTATATTCTCAAGATGAGAAATAATTATTTTAGTCTTATAAGTCTTCATTATAGGTTAATGAACCCCCAAAGAAGAAAAGCAAATTTGTACTTTAATCACAGTCAGAGATCTTATGTTTGTTTGGGTGAATCCATTTAAATTCATCAATGCTAAATTAAATGTGTTATGGTTTTACATAGTATATTTGATTCTCACCATTAATCATAATTTGGTTATTGAAAAAATCTTCCTAGTTCTGAGAATTGCTTGGAACATCCTTCCTTCTTTGGCTCCCTCTTTATAAACTATGGAGGTTAGCTTAAATGTGTGTGTTTGTGCAGGCACATGTGTGTGTGTAAGCAGCACT
Organism: Symphalangus syndactylus; assembly: GCF_028878055.3. Taxonomy (NCBI): domain Eukaryota; kingdom Metazoa; phylum Chordata; class Mammalia; order Primates; family Hylobatidae; genus Symphalangus; species Symphalangus syndactylus. The sequence goes on from NC_072439.2 coordinate 46,854,017, forward strand.
CTTTAGAGTTTTAAGCAAACTGGTGATTTATTGATCAGTTCTTGCTCATAACCAGTCTTGTAGAAATTTACCAAGCCTTACATATTTAAAGGGCTAAGTTGAAGTGGCTATTAGCTATTGTATACAAACAATGTTTTGTAGAAGCCCAGTAGTATAGCTTTCAGCACCTGAAAATTTAGATTCCTAAAGACAGGAGCAAGAAGTGTGTAGTTAGCCGTAATTGGATATGGCTACTGAATTTATTTATTGATTTGTAGTATCATCAGTCTTAATACTAGAAGGGATTTTAAGAAGATGGTCTAGCCCTCTGCTTTCTAGAAGGGTAGAAATAAGGATACTTTTTCAGGTAGGCCTGCGTGGGGATAATTTACTTGCCTAAGATTATTACTACTGAATGATGGAAGGGAAAAGTAGAAACCAAATCAGAGCTGCATTTATTACACTAACCACTCCATTCTGTTTTAAAAGGAATAATTTTAGAAGACTATCAGAGATTTCTTTGCTATATAAAACGGGGCCTTTATTTATTATTATTATTTTTGAGACAAAGTCTCACTATGTCACCCAGGCTGGAGTGCAGTGGCACAGTCTCGGCTCACTGCAACCTCCACCTCCTGGGTTCAAGTGATTCTCATGTTTCAGTCTCCTGAGTAGGTGGGACTACAGGCACACAACAACATGCGTGGCTAATTTTTTTGTACGTTTAGTAGAGACAGGGTTTTGCCATTTGACCAGGCTGTTCTCAATCTCCTGGCCTCAAGTGATCTGCCTGCCTTGGCCTCCCAAAGTGCTGGGATTACAGGCATGAGCCACCGCGCCTGGCCTGGTTTTATATTAAGGTGATTCTGCTGACTTATACTAAGAGAGAAAAAACACTTTTTACTGCAAATATTCTTTATATTAAGTATTTTACTCATAAAAACCTAAACTTACATATTTGATAAAGCTTATATATTTGATAGTTGTTGTTTTTTTTTTTTTTAATAACCAAGGATACTCATTTAAAGGTTAGTCTGGTACATTATTTTTTAGATGGAGACCTCTACTGGAAGTATGAAGTAATAGATAGATTCTGGGTTTTTTTGTTTTTTTTTTTTCCTTTGGAGACAGGATCTTGCTCTGCCACCCAGGCTGGAGAATGAAGAGTAGTGGTGCAGTCATGGTTCACTGCAGCCTCAACCTTCTTGGCTCAAGTGATCCTCCTACCTCAGCCTCCCTAGTAACTAGGACTACAGGTATGTGCCACCATACCTGGCTGATGTGTAAAGTTTTTGTAGAGACCAGGGCTTTCTGTGTTGCCCAGGATGGTTTCCAACTCCTGGCCTCAAGTGATCCTCCTGGCTTGGCCTCCCAAAGTGTTGGGATTGCAGACGTGAGCCACCCACCCAGCCTGATTCTATTACTGTAAAATACCTAGACAAAGGGATGGTAGGGAGATATGTTTTAAAAACAGTCAGTGTAACATATGCTAAAGTTTTTTTTTTTAAGTATTTTTCTTATGAAACTTTAATAGTATACTTTTGGTTTATGATACCATGTTGAATCTTTTAAAAAGCAGACTATTAAGTTTATATTTTTTTAGCTAACGTTTATTTAATTTGCCATGTGCCGGCCACTGCACCGAGTGGTAACTCATTTCCTCTTCACACCTCCCTATGACATAGATACTGTTAATATCCTGATATTATAGATGAGAAAAAAGGACAAAGGGGTTTAAGAACCTTGCCCAGGGTCACACAGTAAGTTCTGGACCTAGTATTTAAACCTGGAACCTAGGCATGTTATACTGTCTTCCCCCAATTCACATGAATATAATTTTATTAAAAAGTATTTGAAGATAAGGACTTGAAGGGAATAAAAATATGAAAATGGTTAGGGTAGTTGTGGGATTGTGGCTTTTTATTTTTATTTAAAAAATTCTTTAATGTATCTTTTTGTAATAACGTGTGTGTTGCTGTACAGTTTATAGTTTATTTTTACAAATATTTATCTCAGTGAATTTTTGCAACAACTCTAGGAAATAAGTATTATCCTCTTTTGTAGATCAGGAAAAAAGCCTGTAAGTACCATTGCTAGTGCAGAATTAGAGTTTAGTTTTGTGAGTTACAATGTACTGCTCCTAGTTTACTATCAGAGTCTTGGGGTCAAGGATTTTTTTTAAATGGTTATGTACTTTTTGGCATCTGATACATTGTAGCTGAACTGAATTAGGATCTCCTGTCACTTGGGGAGCTTCTTATGAACTCAGGTGGGTATGGTAGGCCTCTCAGCAGATGGGAAATCTAATTTGGGAAATTCTGAAAGAATTGAAAATTTCTAACTTACAGAATTAATAGTATAGCATTTCATTCGTCTGGCCCTAAAGCTTAACATTTTTTTGTGTGGTTTTATTAAACAAGTATCAAGAGTCGGTTATAGTTGTAGAATATTAATTAACATTGTGGTAAATGTGTTATTTTGTGCAATTCTATGCAGTACTTAAAGTTGTTTTTAAGTAAAATAAACACTAATATCTCCCTATCTGTCTTTACAAGCTAAAATATGAGACTAGAGTCTTGTGTAGGGTAAGATTTGACAGAGTAATACAGACATACCTGAGAGATGCTGTGGGTTTGATTCCAGACCACCACATTAATATATATTATAGTAAAATGAGAATGAATTTTTTGGTTTCTCAGTGCACACAAAATTTATGTTTACATTATACTGTAGTATATTAATTGTTCAATAGTATTATGTCTCAGATAACAATGTATGGCCAGGTGTGGTGGCTCAACGCCTGTAGGCCCAGCACTTTGTGAGGCTGAGGCAGGAGGATTGCTTGAGGCCAGGAGTTTGAGACAACCTAGGTAGTCTCAAACTGCCTAGTGAGTTTGAGACATAGTGAGACCCTGTCTCTATAAAAGAAAATGTTTTAAGTAGCTGGTTATGGTGGTGCATGTCTGTGGTCCCAGATACTTTGGAGGCTGAGGTGGGAGAATTGCTTGAGCCTGGGAGGTTGAGGCTGCAGTGAGCCATGATTGTGCCACTGGACTCCATCTAGCCTGGACAATAGAATGATACCTTGTCTCAAAAAAAAAGAAAAAGAAAATACTTTATTGCTGAAAAGTGCTAACAATCATCTGAGTTTTCAGTGAGTCATAATCTTTTTACTGGTGAAAGGTCTTGCCTTGATATTGATGGCTGCTGACTGGTCAGGGTGGTGGTTACTGAAGATTGGGGTGGATGTGGAAATTTCTTAAAATAAGACAACAATGAAGTTTGCTACATCAGTCAACTCTTCCTTTCACGAGAGGTTTCTCTGTAGCATGTAATGCTGCTTGGTAGCAAATTACCCGCAGTAGAACATAATTTGAGTCAGTCCTCGCAAACCCTGCCACTGTTTTATCAACTAAATTTATATACTGTTCTAAATCCTTTGTTGTCATTTCAGCAGTGTTCACAGCATCTTCACCCAGAGTACATTCTATCTCAATAAACCACTTTCTTTGCTCATTTCTGAGAAGGAACTCCTCATTAATTCAGGTTTCATCATGAGATTGTAGCAGTTCAGTCACATCTTCAGGCTCCACTTCTAGTTCTTTTGCCATTTGCACATCTGCAATGACCTTCTCCATTGTAATCTTGAACCCCTCAAAGTTATCTACGAGGATTGGAAACAATGTCTTCAAAACTGTTAATGTTCATATTTTAACCTCCTATGAATCACAAATGTTCTCAATGGCATCTAGAATGGTGAATCCTTTTCAGAAGGTTTTCAGACTACTTTGCTCAGTTCCATCCAGGGAATCACTATGGCGGCTATAACTGTACAAAATGTATTTCTTAAGTAATAGACTAGAAAGTCAAAATGACTCCTTGTTCCATGGGCTGTAGAATGGATGTTGTGTTAGCAGCATGAAAACAACATTCATCTCCTTGTACATCTCCATCAGACCTCTTGGGTGACCATTGTCAGTGAGCAGTAATATTTTGAAAGTGATCTTTTTTTTTGAGCAGCTGGTTTCAACACTGAGCTCAAAACATTCAGTAAACCATGCTGTAAACAGATGTACTGTCATCCAGGCTTTGTTGTTTCATTTATAGAGTACAGACAGAGTAGATTTAGCATAATTCTTAAGGACCCTTGAATTTTCAGAATGGTCATTGAGCATTGGCTTTGACTTAAAGTCACCAGCTGCATTAGCCCCTAACAAAAGAGTCAGCTTTTCCCTTGAAGCTTTGAAGCCAGGCATTGACTTTTCCTTTCTAGCTATGAAAGTCTCAGATGGCATCTTCTTCCAATAGAAGGCTTTTTCATCTATATTGAAAATCTGTTGTTTAGTGTAGCCAGTTCTGTCATTTACCTTAGCTAGATCTTCTGGATATCTTGCTGTAGATTCTCTGTCACCACTTGCTGCTTCACCTTGCACTTTTATGTTATGAAGACAGTGTCTTTTTGTAAACCTCACAAACCAAGCTTTGCTAGCTTCAGACTTTCCTTCTGCAGCTTCCTCATTTCTGTCAGTCTTCCTTGAATTGAAGAGAGTTATGACCTTGTTCTGGATTAGGCTTTGGCTTAAAGAAATGTCTAGCTGGTTTGATCTTCTGTCTAGACCACTCAGACTTTCTACTTACCAGCCATAAGGGTGTTTCGCTTTGTCATTTGTGTGTTCCCTGGAGTAGCACTTTTATTTTTCTTCAAAACTTTCCTTTTACATTCGCAACACAGCTAAATGTTTAGTGCAAGAGGTCTAGCTTTTGGCCTATCTTGGCTTTTGAAATACCTTCCTCATTAAGCATAATCATTTCTAGCTTTTGATTTAAAGTGAGACATATGCAACTCTTCCTTTCACTTGAACACTTAGAGGCCGTTGTGGCCTAATTTCAATATAGTTGTGTCTCGGTATAGGGATGCCCAAAGAGAAGGGAGAGAAATGGGAGAATGACCAGGCAGTGGAGTAGTCAGAACACACACAGTATTTATTGATTAAGTTGCTGTCTTATATGGGTACATTTTGGGGTGCCCCCAAGCAAATAGAATATTAACATCAAAGATTACTGATCACAGATCACCATAATGGACATAATAATAATAATGAAAAAGTTTGAAATATTGGGAGAATTACCAAAATGTGACACAGAACTATGAAGTGAGCACATGGTTTTAAAAAATCATGCTGATGGACTTGCTTCAACTTGTTAAACCTTCAGTTGGTTTTAAAAAAGATAATATCTAGAAAGCGCAATAATATGAGGTATGCCTGTATTGACTTTGTTTTAAACTGATATGTGAGGATCCAGGGATTTTGCAAAGTAACTACTATTTTTGAAAACATGGATACGATTAATACAAATGATGTGATTACTTGGTTGGAGGCATTTTGGAGTTGGGAATGTTTATTATTATAATAGATAACATTTATTGAACACTTATTATTTGCCAGGTACTATGCTCAACCTGCTTTATTTTAATCCCCCAAACTACCCTATAAGAATACCATCATCATCATTTTATAATGAGGAAACTAAGATTTAGAAAGGTTAAGTAATTTGTACAAGGTGACCCAAGTACAAAGTGGTGGGGCTAGAATTTGACCCAGGTCTTCTGCTTCCAGAGACCAAACTTTTACCAGCTATGTAGAATACTGCTCTTTATTCATTAATTTTTTTTTTTTTTTATTATACTTTAGGGTTTTAGGGTACATGTGCACAATGTGCAGGTTTGTTACATATGTATCCATGTGCCATGTTGATTTCCTGCACCCATTAACTCGTCATTTAGCATTAGGTATATCTCCTAGTGCTGTCCCTCCCCCCGCCCCCAACCCCACAACAGTCCCCGGAGCGTGATGTTCCCCTTCCTGTGTCCATGAGTTCTCATTGTTCAATTCCCACCTATGAGTGAGAACATGCGGTGTTTGGTTTTTTGTCCTTGCGATAGTTTACTGAGAATGATGTTTTCCAGTTTCATCCATGTCCCTACAAAGGACACGAACTCATCATTTTTTATGGCTGCATAGTATTCCATGGTGTATATGTGCCACATTTTCTTAATCCAGTCTATCGTTGTTGGACATTTGGGTTGGTTCCAACTCTTTGCTATTGTGAATAGTGCCGCAATAAACATACGTGTGCATGTGTCTTTATAGCAGCATGATTTATAGTCCTTTGGGTATATACCCAGTAATGGGATGGCTGGGTCAAATGGTATTTCTAGTTCGAGATCCCTGAGGAATCGCCACACTGACTTCCACAATGGTTGAACTAGTTTACAGTCCCACCAACAGTGTAAAAGTGTTCCTATTTCTCCACATCCTCTCCAGCACCTGTTGTTTCCTGATTTTTTAATGATGGCCATTCTAACTGGTGTGAGATGGTATCTCACTGTGGTTTTGATTTGCATTTCTCTGATGGCCAGTGATGAGGAGCAATGAATAATAATTGATCACCTATCTTGTGCTAGACTCTAAGCACTGGACATATATCAATGATGAGAACAGAGAAAAATTATTTCCCCTTTAGAGTGAGGGAAAGGAGACAAATAAGAGTATACTAGCTAATAGCACAAGGAGAAAAATAAAGCAAATGAAGGGAGATGGCTTTCGCTTGAGTAGGGTGTTACATCTTTAGACAAACTGGACTGGAAAAGTCTTAGCAAGAGTTGAATACTTAAAGGAGAGAAAGGAGCAAACCAGGTGGATATTTGGGATAAGAATGAACAAACAGCAAGAGAGTATGCTTGGTATGTTCAAGGAACATTTAGGAGCCCATTGTGGCTAGCATTAGTGACCAGACCAGAGGAAAGCCATGGAGATGAATAGATCAGAGAGGTACAATCTGGGAGCAGATCTTGTAGGGCCTCTGGAAGGTCTTTGCATCTACTGAAGCCATTGGAGGATTTTGAGCAATGAATTGTTATTATCTGGATTTGTCTGGATGCTTTGTTGTGTATAGATGTTGCATGCTCAAGGGTAGAAGCAAAGAGTCTTGACAGAAGTCTAAGAAAATACAGTTAGTTCTTGCTTTATGACTGGGATAGATTCTAAGAAATGGGTCGTAAGGTGATTTCTTCATTGTTTGAACAACGTAGAGTGTACTTACACAAACCTAGCTGGTAGAGCCTACTACACACCTAAGCTATATGGTATGGCCTATTGCTTTAGGCTACAAACCTGTACAGCATGCTACATACTGAATACTATAGGCAATTGTAACCCCATGGTAAGTATTTGTGTATCTAAACGTAGCTAAATATATAAAAGGTACAGTAAAAATATGATAATTATAATCTTATGGGAGCACCATTGTATATATGGTCATTGACCTAAATGTCATTTTGCAGTGCATGACTGTAATCCAGTTGAAAAATGATAGTTTGTATGAGCAAGGTTCATAGCTCTTGAGACGGTAAAAAGTAGTCATATTTAAGATATATTTCTAAAGTTTCAAATATAAAACTTTGAGGACTTTAATTAGCAGAGACCTCAGATATAACCCATTAGGTGCCAAGTTTTATACTTTTTCCATTTTAAACCTAATTTTCCTCTGTTATCAAAGTCTATAATATGTGTTAATAGTACACAATTTAGAAGATCCATGAAGGGAAAATAACAAGCAGTGTAATATCCTGGCATATGCAGATAAAATTATTGAACACTATGAACAAACATCTTGGCGTATTTTTTTCTAGTCTTTTGGCATAGGATTGAACGTTAATAAATGCTGTCTACCATAAGCTAGCTCTCTGTCTCCCCTACTAAAATCTTAGCTCCTTAAAAACAGAAACTGTGTTCTTTATTTCTCTATCTTAGGTACAGAGCACGGTGTCTGGTTCATGGTAAGTGCTAGTACTGCTTGTTTTGTTTGAATTAATTGTGCCAAATGCTATATGGGATTCAATGGTTTATGTTTAGTCAGGGAGGAATTACTCAGTAGGTACACTTGTAAAATAATAAGGCTGAGTTTTCTGTCTTGTTTTTTTTTTTTTTTTTTTTTTTTGAGACAGAGTCTCGCTCTGCCGCCCAGGCTGGAGTGTAATGGTATAATCATAGCTCACTGTAGCCTCGAATTCCTGAGCTCAAGCAGTCCTCCTACCTCACGCTCCTGAGTAGCTAGGACTCAGTCTCATACCACCACACCCAGCTAATTTTTTATAGAGGCAGGATCTCACTATGTTGCCCAGGCCAGTAAGCAGTCCTCCTGCCTTGGCTTTCCAAATTGCTGGCATTACAGGCGTGAGCCACTGTACCAGGCCAAGGCTGATTTTTCTTAAGCAAACATAACAGAAATTAAGCTAAAACAACCACTGCAGTTATCTTGGGAGGAAGTCATCAGGGTTACTGTTGTTCTGTAAAGACATCATGTAGTTTACCCTTAAGAGTCAGTTTGAGTCATGCTATAAAGTTAGTTTTATTAAATTTGTTCATTAAAAGTTTTTTTCCGGCTGGGCGTGGTGACTCATGTCTGTAATCCCAGCAGTTTGGGAGGCGGAGGCAGGCAGATCACCTGAGGTCGGGAGTTCAAGACCAGCCTGACCAACGTGGAGAAACACTGTCTGTGCTAAAAATACAAAATTAGCCGGGTGTGGTGGCGCATGCCTGTAACCCCAGCTACTCGGGAGGCTGAGGCAAGAGAATCACTTGAACCCAGAGGCACAGGTTGCAGGAGAATCACTTGAACCCAGGGGCAGAGGTTGCAGTGAGCTAAGATCATGCCATTGCACTCCAGCCTGGGCAACAAGAGTGAAACTCCATCTCAAAAAAAAAAAAAAAAAAAAAAGGTGTTTCCCCCCTCATGATGGTCTGTAGCATAGTGATTTAGGAGTTGGCTCTGGAGGCATACTGTCTGGGTTCAGATTTCACCTTCTCCATTCAGTCAGTTTTGTGACCTTGGGCAAGTTACTCTGCACCTCGGTTTCACCTGTAGAAAGTAGATAATAAAGTGTGTACCTTATAGAGTTGTTTTGAGTGGTAAATACATTAGTATATATAGTGTCTGGTATATAGTTTAATCTATAAATGCAAATTTTTATTATTTTCTGCTGATCCCATAATTGATCTAAAACATAATCCAGGTTTCTTTTTTCTTTTTTTGAGACAAGGTCTCGCTCTGTCACCCAGGCTGGAGTGCAATAGTGTGATTGCGTCTCCCTGCAACCTTCGCCTCTCGGGGTCAAGCGATCCTCCCACCTCAGCCTCCCGAATAGCTGGGATTACAGGCACGTGCCACCATGCCTGGCTAATTTTTGTACTTTTTGTAGAGACGAGGTCTCCCTGTGTTGCCCAGGCTGGTCTCGAACTCCTGGACTCAAGCGATCTGCCCTCCTTGGCCTTCCAAAGTGCTGGAATTATAGGCATGAGCCCCCATAACTTAACAACAATTTGCTTACCCACCTCATTTGCCAAATTTAGCTCTTAGTGACTTTTGCCATTTTCAACATGATGAAGTACTAAGATTTGTGATGCTTCTGGCTGTATCTGATGTCATTTCTAAAGCAACTACTAAAAAGTTATTTTTAACTAATAGCAGTATCATTGAAATACATTTATGATTTCAACAAGGTGATTACTTGGAAAATAATGGTCATTGTAATGAATACATTCTGGTTTAGTTGTTTAATCTTATAGAAGCATTTCATTCACTTGAATGCATAAGTAATAGTATCAGGCAAAAAAATAATAAAAAAAGAGGGCTGAGTGGTGCAGGTAAGTGCTTAACATTTCTTCAGTGGCTCTCTATTGCTAAAGAAGAAAGTCCAAATATATTAGTAGGTCATAAAAGGCCCTTCATTACTTGTCCATTCTTAATCTCCTTTCCATACCCTTGCACATTTTTTGAAGACAGATACTATGTCTTTTTTTCTGTTTTAAGGCTTGGTTAATGAATAGTCAGTACACGTTAGTAGAATTAGTTAGTAGAATTAGATCCAGCCATGCTGATCCATTTATAGTTCTCCAAGCATGCCAAGTTTTTCTCACCTTTCTGCCTTTGCATGTGCCATTTTCCCTGCCTGGAATTCTTTTCCTTTTTTCATTGCCTGACATACTCCTACCTATCTTTGAAACTGAACACAAATGTCACCTTTTCTAAAAAGCCTTTTCTTATCTCATCAAGCAGCTTGAAGTAGATCCTTCTTTATAATCCCACTTTCCTCCTCATTTATATCTCTATTACAAACACTACTATAACAAGTTTTTTATTGTCTGTTTCTTCTGTGAACCGTGAGCCTGAGGAGGCAGGGACTTAGTATTGTGTATTTTAGTAGTCCTAACATCATAACACAATACTAATTAGTGCATAGGAGTTACCTAATGTGTGGCTAATAGATGCAATGAATGAATGCTTGCAAGGATAATTGGAAATAAGAAAAGTAGGAAATCACTTTTGTTTGAGGTAGAGAGGGGCCCATGGAAGAGCCCTCAAGCTTGACATTGAAAGACTGGTTGGATTCAGATAGAAACAAAAAGATAAAAAGGAAGATGGGGGACTTTTTAGATATGAGGAAAATGGAAAATAAGAGTCTGTATAGTGTATTTTAAACATGTAGATGAACTCTGCTGCATCAGAGGCGTTACGCATGTGATTGGTGGAATATAAGACCTGGACCAAAAATTGGTGTTAGACTGTGGAGGATTTTGAAAATCAAATTAACATATTTGAGCTTTATTCTACATATAGTGAGGATGTGAGGTTTGGGGGAGGTTTTGTAGTTGTTATTTGTTGTTTTTTAGCAGAACACTGTTTTGATGAAAGTGATGTTTTGGGAACATTAATCTTACATTGGTGTGTGGGATAGGTTTGAGATAGGAGGAAGTAGTGGCATGAATGGCAAACACACCTGCCCGGCTTGGTCAGAGAATGAGATTATTTTTATAGAATATTAAGATAAATGTGAACTAATACTTCTTTAAAAATACTAGACAAGGAAGTCACATTCAGAAAGTACTTCAGAATCTGTGATATCTTTAGGCTTATTGTTGTAAGTATCAGTTGTCATTGAACTGTTGATTTACAGAAGAGCAGGTTAATAGAGAATTCTACTTACTAGGAAATTGGATAAAATGTTCTATATTTGAGTGTAGGTCCACCATTGTTCATAATCATGTAAAATTTTAGATTACATGTAGCTTATTAATTCAATTTATCTTCTACCTCTATGCTGGAAGGAACTTTTTACAGCTTCATCTCTGAGCTCACTTTTTGTTTTAAAAAAGCTCTGGAACTCAGCACTTCTCTTTGAATAATTTGGCAACATTGTCTTCTATTCTTCTGAACCATGTGAGATAGAGCCTAGTGGGATAAGTATATCTACACATGACAGAAACAGGCTGAACAGAAGATAGATACACATATTTGAAACCTTCAGAGTTCTTTAGAATACTTTTTGTTTTTTCTTGTTACAGAGTCTCACTCTGTCACCTACGCTGGAGTGCAGTGGCGTGATGTCGGCTCACTGCAACCTCTGCCTCCCAGGTTCAAGCGATTTTCATGCCTCAGCCTCCAGAGTAGCTGGAATTACAGGTGTGTGCTGCCACGCCTGGCTAATTTTTGTGTTTTTAGTAGAGATGGGGTTTCGCCATGTTGGCCAGGCTGGTCTCGAACTCCTGGCCTCAAGTGATCCTCCTACCTCAGCCTACCAAAGTGCTGGGATTACAGGCATGAGCCAACACGCCCAGCCTAGAATACATTTTGTAACTTTGGATATTCCTGGACACACATTTGTGTGGCTAGTGCATGTGGTTAAGAAAAAGGGACTGTTCAGGAAAGATACTTGGGAGTGGGGAGAATTATCTACTGGGATGTACTTAGCATCATATCTTATTAAAATTCTTCTGGAATAGCTTTTCTGTTACTTAGAATCTTATTTTAACAGTAAGCTGATTTGATTTGGTTTGGACATTTCTATATTTTTTCCCTTTAGAAGTGATTTTTAAATAGCTATCACAAAGGTTGAGACTAATAAAAATTGCTTCCACTCTAACTCACCTTCAATTAATATGCAAAGAATATGTAACTGACAACATTGCAACCACAATTAGAGGACAGATATTCTCAAATGATGAAAATCCAGCATTTAGAATGAAGTTAATTTTTCCCAAACTTCCCTACCTATAACATTCAAGGCATGGGTTTGCTTTTGCTTAGAAGAGTGGAGGAGGCTGGGCACAGTGGCTCATGCCTGTAATGCCAGCATTTTGGGAGGCCGAGGCGGGAGGATTGCTTGAGCTGTGTGTGGTAGCATGCACCTTTATTCCTAGCTACTTGAGAGGCTGAGGTGGTAGGATCCCTGGAGCCTGGGAGGTTGAGGCTGCAGTAAGCTGGCATAGTGCCACTGCACTCCAGCCTGGTCAACAGAATAAGACTCTGCCTCTAAAAAAAGAAAAACAGAGCAGAGGAGGTTGTGATATAAACAAAATGTGGAGCTCTTTTCATGGTATTCACAGCAAGTTCAGGAATAGTCTCCTTGCAATGCAAGGGCTATTCATCTTTGTAAACTGCAGCCTGAATTAAGGGAAAAATCTCAGCCTATTCCTTTCTCTGAATCGTTATTACAAGGAAAAGGAGTTTAAGCTCCTAATGAAGTATCAAATCCCCTTTCATTGTACAATTTGGGATGATTGACTAAGGACTGGTTTTCTTTGCAAAGATCCCTAGGCCAGCATTCCCAAACTGTTAAGTAGGTGGACTGTGGAAAATGTGTTCTGTACTTAAATACTATTTGGAAAAACAGTTAAACATTGTTCTTTTCTGCAACACTTCTCAAACTAATATGCTTATAATGTGTCTTCTGACTGTCCACAGAATTTCCCAAATACATTTGAGCACATATTGTCCCATCTCTGCCCACTCCTGACCTCACCAGCCCCTAGCATACATATCACTCACAGGGTAAATGTGAAGTTTTAGGAAATGTTGCCATCAGTACACAAACTTGCTAGATAAAATGAACCCAACTGGGATAGTCTTGAAAAATGTTTAACTTACTGAGACAGATGTGAAAGCCCATTGCCCTTCTAGTTCTGGGATGATTGATCATGATCACAGAGAGCTTGATTGAAAAAAAAGGAGAAGCCAAGTTTTGGTGGAATTTATTTACAATGCACTAGAAGAGTAAAAACAGTTAACATTCATTACTAGGGCAGAGTAGGGTACCTTGAGAGGAATCTTTTTAAAAAGTCTGAAGATTATGAACCCTGATTAGTGAATTAGCAAATATTTCATACGGTTAGTTCTTAGGATTAGATTTCAACACTTCGGTGCAAATTCTTCACACTTTTGTCATGTGAATGCCGTTTGAGAATGCATTTCAGTTAGATCTGTAAGTTGTTGAATTATCTTTTATTCTTGAACTGGTGGAATAGACATGGTGCTTGCTTCAATTATCCGTTAACTCTCCAGTATTTCTCTAAATATTTGCTCTCCGATATTTTCTAATAAATTCCTTTAGGTGAATATGCAAAGATCACAAAAACGATTAGTCATTTATGAATTCCTTATGAAGACAAAAGAATTCTTTGAGACAACAAAGCGATTTTTCGAGACAACGAAGTTTTGTTTCTCTGGAACCTAAATAAGCAGGATGCTTACAGTTTCTCGACATATTACATACTCTTTTCTTGAGAAAAATGTAAAAGATAAATAGGTGGGCATTTATTATGAAATTATTAATACGGAAAACAAACATTAAAGGCATTTCATTAAGTAAGGGTGGATTTAGTCCAACTTCATAGACTTTCTAATACTCTATACAACAAGCTTGTCCAACATGCAGCCCCGTGGGCTGTATGAGGCCCAACATAAGTTTGTAAACTTTCTTAAAACATTATGAAATTTTTTTGTGTGTGTGATTTTTTTGTTTAAGCTCATCAGGGATTGTTAGTGTTAGTTTTATGTGTCACCTAAGGCAATTCTTCTTCTTCCAATGTGGCCTAGGGAAGCCAAAAGATTGGACACCTCTGCTCTAAGATAACAGTTGATGTTCCAAATATTAGGTTACAGGTTTCATAGCTGCCACAAAAATTAAGTAACAATGGCTTAACAAAGCTTACATTTGTTTCTCTCAGTTATAACAGTCCAAACATAAGTAGTCTAGGACTGATAATGTAGCTTTGTGGAGCCCTTGGGCCTTATTCTTTCCTATCCTCCTCCTTAATGGTTTCCATCTCATGGTCTAAGATGCCTGCTGTAGTATTTGCCAGTACATCCTCCTTCCAGCTAGCAGGACAGAGTAAAAGAGAGAAGAAGCACTTTTTCTAAGGGTATACCTTGAAAGTTGTATGTACCTTTTCTATTAACATTCCATTGGTCAGAACCTTGTTACACAAGGGAGACTGGGAAATGTAGTCTTTGAGATTTCACAGAACATTAATAAAAATTGATCATGTAATAAGCCTTAAAGAACACCTAAAAAAGTCATGTCAGATATGTCCTGCTGAAACTTCTGTTGTGATAAAAGACACACACACACACATATGTGTATGTATATATTAATACATTATATCTATTTATAGAGAGAATATGTAGAGGTATTTAGCAGGCTGTTATTAATTATTCTGATATGCTTTTCCAAATGCTGAAGTGTTTTCTATGTTTTCACATAAATAATAGATTGTACTTTATAGAAATTCCTTTTTAAGTATATTGTATTCTAGTTCTCTGTAAATGAGTAACTTATGGGTCTAAGAATTTTCAGTGTATGAAGCATTCAGTTCCCCAGGATGTCTGACTGTATATTGAGTTTTCAAATTGGTGATATATATATGTGTATATATGCACATACAGGAATATAATGAGATAATATTATTTGGCATGCAGATACTTGATGTACAGACTGTTTATGAAAAATGTAATAGCAAAGTAATGGTTTATTAAAATGAGCACTTTTGATTACAGTTGTTTTCCATGAAAGGGAAAAATGATGACTTAGTGATGCAGTGGTCCACTTAAATTGCAATATGATCTAGGAGATTTTAGGTCTTTTTCCCAAATTCTCAGTTTTAAAATTGTAAAGGTAATTGGTGTACTTATCTTACTGTCTTACTGAAATAGAGGAAAATACGTATGTTCAGCTATGTCTGTTCCTTTTTTTTAGATCTCATATCTCTCATATGTAAACACATACCCAGGAATTAATTCCCTTTAGTGTAATAATTTTTATAGGGAGTTCCAACTAAAATTAAATTTAGGAAATTTTAGTTGCACCAATTGATTGATTGATTGAGATGGGGTTTCATTTTGTTGCCCAGGCTGGTCTCAGTCTCCTGTGCTCAAGTGATTCTCCCATCTCAGCCTAGTAGCTGGGACTACAGGCATGCAAACGCGTGCCTGGCCTAAGTGCATATAAAAATAAGATTGTACATTTGGGAGATTTTATAGTTTAACAAGCACCTTTTCATGTATATGATATTATTTGGTAGTATCTTACGTATGTTTTAAATGATTCTTATTTTCTGATCTTTTCAAATTAATTTATTTTTAGGCTTAAGCTAGATTTCACATACTTTGACATGCCTTTTCTTTTTTGTTAACACTGCATGAATAGCAAAGACGTGAATTTTGTCATTCATCTCTAAGTATTATAATCAGAATTTTCTCTTTAATTCACAGCTTAATTTCCAGATATGATATTTTTAAAGTTCTCTTTTGGTTGTTGATTTTAATTTATTGCTTTATACTTTGTGTACAGAGTCTGTATTTCATTGATTTGGGAAGGTAATTGAAGCGTCTCTTTGGGCTATTATATGGTCAATTTTTATGAATGTTCTGTGTAAGCTCAAAAAGATATATTTTATGTTTACTGTGATGTCACATACGTCATATGATATCAGACTTTCAAAGTAGCATTTTTCAAATTTGGGGGTTTTTCAATTTTTTTTGTCATTTTCTGAAGGCTTGTTAACAACTTCTAATTAGAATTGTTAATCTCTTGCTTTTGCACACAGATTTTTAGTTGTTTTTGTGTGTGTGTGTGTTTTTGTGTTTTTTTGTTTTTGTGTTTTTTTGTGTTTTTGCACACAGATTTTTAGTTGTTGCTTATGTACATTGAGGCTGTATATATGTGTATCTGTACATAAGATAACTTATGTATCGATACATAAGTTGTTGCTTATGTACATTGAGGCTGTATATATGTGTATCTATGTATATTCACATTTGCTTTTTTACCAGTATGTAATGTTTCCATTTGTCTTTTATTGCCCTTGCCTTTGAATTTAAATTCTTTTGATACTATGGTGGGTTTATTTTGGTTCATATGTTTTAGGTACCTTTTTGTTTCTTTATTTTTTTCAGCTTTGCTGGATCTTGGTTTTATTTATTTATTTTGGATTTTTAACTTAATTTTTAAATTTAATGTTTATTTAGTTTTTAGAGATAGGGTCTGGCTCTGTTGCCTGGGCTGGAGTGCAGTGGTGCGATCATAGCTCACTGGAGCCCGAATCTCCTGGATTTAAGCAGTCCTTCCATGTTGGCCCCACAAAGCACTGGGATTACAGATGTGAGCCATTGTTCCTGGCCTGGATCGTTGTTTTACATTTAAACTGAGAATATATCTTCTGAGTTTAACCTATTTGAATTTAATGTGATTATTTCTATGTTAGAACTTAGCTCTGCCATTTTATATCATATCCTTTCAGTGTCCAAATTGAACTTTCTCTTCTCCCTTCCCTGCCCAACAAATTCCAAGAAGTTTAGCATACACTCCACACTGCACCCCTACTTTCTTGAAATAGGGTGATGTGATGTTTTAATTATTTATTCTTATGAATACACTTGTTTTAAGATAACAATATATCTTCTAAAATTTTTTCGTTCCCATATTTTGTTGTTTTCTTCTGCATATATTTCTCTTCTGACTAGATTACATTCTTCAAATGTTCTTTGAAAGAAGGTCTTTGTTTTTGTGGTAAACATTGAGGCATTGTCTGCCTATAATATGTTTACCATTCACAATTAAGTGATAATTTACCTTGATATAAAATTCTAAGCATGGATTTGTTTTTCTACCTCAATATTTTGAGGATAGGGTAACATTTTATTGTCCTCTTCCTGTCCTGGTGGTGTTCTTAAATCTGGTATCAGTTTGATCCTGCTCTTTTTTAGGTGATGTTGCCCCTGCTCCTTTTGCTAGAAGCTTTTAAAATTTTGTCTTTGAAAGGCTTACATTTTACTCCAATACATTTAGGTATGGACTTTTTTTTTCCTTATCTTTTCCCCTTAGCACTTTAAGCCATTTCAGTCTGAGACTTCATATTTTGAATTCTGCAAAATTCTGTCATTTTTTCAAATTCTTCTTCATTTATTTTCTTTGCTTATACAATTCCTTTTGGGTAGATATTTACACTAATACTACTTTCCCCACATTATTTTAACTCGCGCTTTATTCATCTTTTTGTCGCTCTCTGAGACCCTTTGGAACATTTCCTAGATTCATTCTTAAATCAACTCTGTTCATTTTCTTATTCAAACCATTTTAAAATTCTTCATTGCAATAGTTATATATATTTTTACAGCCAATATTTTATTGCTTTCTCTTAACTGCTTATTCCTGCTTTGTATTTCTAATATTTTTTCATGTCTGAATAGGCTATTTATTATGACTGTTTAAAGTTCTCTTTTTGATTAGTTCTGATTTTTCTTGAATGAGGTTATTTCTTGTCAGTATGCATTTACCTTTCCCATATTAATGCTTCTCATTCCCATTTGCTAAATCTTCTATAATCATAAAATGCTGGTATATTTAGAGAGTGAGAGATGGACATACACTGAGCTCAGCCATACTTGGTGTTTTTCTCACACGTGGCTCTCTGCTGTTTCTTACGGACACTTGTCCATAGGCACTTCTTACATAAGTAGGGCACCTCCCTCTCTGCTATCTTGTTTTAGGCTGGTATCTCACTATCACTGCTGATTAGATTCTACACTAAAGTAGTGGTAGGATAGGCAATAATCTGTATAAGAAAATTCAGCCTAGTAAAAAGTATACCCAAGTAGAATTTTTAACCCTAGTTTATACTTCCCATCAGTGAGTAGACTCTGGCTTTCATGTGCTCTACGCATCCCTAAAAATGTGCTACCATTATCAATGTCTTCAAGTGTTTTTGAACTGGTTTTTGAGATCCAGCAATGTTTATATTACCTCAGCGTCATCTGTAGAGTGGGATTCATAGGAACAAGTCAGCATACCAGCAGATGGTGCTAGTCTCTTAACTTTTCAGAAACCAAAACCCATATCTTACTTCTAAAGGTAATAGCTATAAATGATTAAATTTCTTTGGAATTCTCAGAACATCTTAGGGTATTAAAGTGGTTTATGAAGAGATAAGAGAACAAGTTTATCTTTAACAATTTCTGTCTCTTTCCTCATGCATCAAATTGTGCTATTCTGGTTACAGTATATTTAAAAAACCTTTTATGATAGAAATATAACTGACTTTTAAAGTATTATGATCTATAACAGCTACTATTTATTGGGTGCTTATTGTGTCTTGGGTACTGTGCTAAGTGTTTTATGTATGTAATGTTGGGATAAGACCAGGATTATTTCTCCAATGAGAAGTTTTAACTTAATAGGCTTATAAGAATTGTGTATTACTAGTCTTCAAAACAAAAATTATATTCAATATAGTTTAGTAACAGTAAATTCCATTAAAGTCATAAAATGTGAGGACAGGTACGGTGGGTCACGCCTGTAATCCCAGCACTTTGGGAGGCCAGGGCGGGCGGATCACGAGGTCAGGAGTTCGAGACCAGCCTGGCCAACATAGTGAAACCCTATCTCTACAAAAATACAAAAAATTAGCTGGGCGTGGTGGCAGGCACCTGTAATCCCAGCTACCAGGGAGGCGGAGGCAGGAGAATCACTTGAGCCCGGGAGGCGGAGATTGCAGTGAGCCAAGACCACTCCATTGCATTCCAGCCCAGGTGACAGTGTGAGACTCTGACTCAAAAAAAAAAAACGTCGTAAAATGTTTTGCCTGTGGAAGAGGGAAATAATTGGAGGAGATTGTTACTGTTGTTATTATTTTTAGACACAAAATCTCTGTCACCCAGGCTGCAGCCTTGAACTCTGCTTAAGGGATCATCCCACCTCAGCCTCCTGAATAGCTGGGACTACAGGTGTGTGCCACCACTCCTGGCTAATTTTTAAATTTTTTTTGTAGACACAGGGCTTTTCTGTGCGGCCCAGACTAGTTTTCAGCTCCTGGCCTCAAGCGATCCCCTCACCTTGGCCTCCCAAAATGTTGGGAATACAGGTGTGAGCCACTGTGCCTGGCTGATTGTTATTGTTGAGGGAACTGAGACCTAGAGAATTTGCCATTTTTATATCGTTAATGGTTTTTGTTTGTTGGTTTTTTGGTTTCAGTGTTATGTTTGGGATGATTATACAGAGCCATTTAATTTTTGGAGTATTTAATATTTATAGAAAATTGCAAATAGAAATGATCACTGAAAAGCTGTTTATTCATCGTGTGCTTGTATGTTTTATATTCAGATGTAAAAACAGAAAATAAATGAGAAATAATTCCTGCTTCCTTAAGCAGTTTATGTGATCACCATTTCTCAACTAGTTTTTTTTTTAATATTAGACTTATCTATGGACATAACTACTTTTTCATTTAAGACTAGTACACTTAACTATTAAAATTATTTTAGTAATCTTTATTTTTTATTACATAAAAAAGGCAAATTTTCTACCCTTATCTTTTGCTTCCTGATTATAGTTATACTTGCTGGTGGAACTCAAAACAGTGATTGCGTGAAAGAACACAGATTAGAAAATTGCTGACTCTATGTTGTTGGAGTTGTTTTTTTTTGCTTGACATTACTTAAGTAGTGAAATCATTCCCCCCTTTTTATTAAATGTAATTTACACACAGTAAAATTCACCCATTTTAGTACTGCCTTGCAAGTTTTGACACATGCAAACAGTATTGTAAGAACCACCAGAATGAAGATGTAGAACAGTTCTGTTACCCCTCACATTCTTCTGTCCCTTGTAGTCAGTCCACCTCTCCATCTTCAGTCTCTGGCAACCACTAATCTATTTTATACCCTTACAAATTTGCTTTTTCAAGAATGTGATATAAATGAAATAATATTGTATGAAGCCTTTTAAGCCTGGCTTCTTTTTCTTAGTACAGTACATCTGAGATTTATACATAGTGCCTCTATCAGAATTCATTCTTTTGTGTTGTTAAGTAGTGTTCTGTTGTGTGGATATACTGAAGATTCTTTATTCTTTTTTAGCTGGTGAATAATTTGGGTTGCTTCCAGTCATTGGTGATTAAAGACACTATAAACACTCGCATATAAGTTTTTCAGAAATTTTCACTTAATTCGGGTAAATACCAAGGAGTAAAATTGCTGGGTTATACCTTAAATATTTATTTGATCTCATAAGAAACTGCTAAACTGTTTTTGAGAATGGCTGAACTATTTTGTGTTCCCATTAGCAATATGTGAGTTCCAGTTGTCCCTCAACCTTGCTAGCATTTGATATTGTTAATTTTTTAATTTTAGCTATTCTAAAAGATGTGTAATAATATCTCATTGTT
The DNA here is from genome assembly GCF_028878055.3 of Symphalangus syndactylus. Taxonomy (NCBI): domain Eukaryota; kingdom Metazoa; phylum Chordata; class Mammalia; order Primates; family Hylobatidae; genus Symphalangus; species Symphalangus syndactylus. The sequence goes on from NC_072439.2 coordinate 46,874,554, forward strand.
CTTTTAATTTGCATTTCCCTAAATGACTAATGAATGTGAACATTTTTAATGTATGTTTTTTTCCACTGTGTATATTCTTTGGTGAAGTAACTAAGTATTTGATCTCATGCCCATTTCTTTATTGGGTTTTTTTCTTTTTCTTTTTTTTTTGAGACAAGGTCTCTCTCTGTCACACAGGCTGGAGTGCAGTGGCATGATCTTGGCTCATTGCAGCCTCGACTCCTGTGCTCAAGTGATTCTCCCATGATAGCCTCTCAAGTAGCTGGAACTGCAGGCACACGCCACCAATCCTGGCTAATTAAAAAGTAAACTATTATTTGTAGAGATGGTGTCTCTTGTTGCTCAGGCTGGTCTTGAATTCCTGGGCTCAAGTGATCCTCCTGCCTTAGCCTCCTAAAGTGTTGGAATTAGAGGTGTGAACTACTGAACCTGGCCTGGGTTTTTTTTTTTTTTTTTTTTAATTGAATTTTGTGAGTTCTTCAAAATATTCTGGGTAGAAGTCCTTTATCAAATATGTGATTCGCAGATATTTGCACATAAACTGTGATTTGTTTTTTTATTCTCTCTTCAGTAAGCATTATTGAGATATATAATTGATGTACAGTAAACTGAAAATGTTCTCTGTACAATTTAGCTTTTTGAATTGTATAAAGTATACAATTTGGTACGTTTTGATATCCTTTGAAACTATTAACACAGTCAAGCTATGAATGTGAACATATTCATCACCCTCAAAAGTCTTTTCTTGCCCCTTTTTAACCTCTGGCTATCCCCAGGCAGCCACTAATTCGTTAGTTTATTTTCATGACAAATTAGTTTGCATTTTCTAGGATTTTATATAAATGAAATCATACTATTTGTACTCTTTTAGTCAACAAAATTATTTTGAAACTGATCCATGTTGTTTCATATAGCAAAGTTCATTTTTATTTTATTGCTGAGTAGTATTCTGTTGTATTGATATAATTTGTTTAGGTATCCACTTCTTGATAGGCATTTGAGTTATTTCCAATTTTTGGCTGTTACAAATAAGACCACAATGAACATATTGTTTTATGTTATATGTTGGATATGTTAGGTATATATTTAACTTTTTTTTTTTTTTTTGAGACATAGTCTTGCTCTGTCACCAAGGCTGGAGTGCAGTGGCACAATCTCGGCTCACTGCAACCTCTGCTTCCCAGGTTCAAGCGATTCTCCTGCCTCAGCCTCCTGAGTAGCTGGGATTACAGGTGCCACCACCACACCTGACTAATTTTTCTATTTTTTTAGTAGAGATGGATTTCATTATGTTGGCCAGGCTGGTCTTGAACTCCTGACCTCAAGTGATCTGCCTGCCTTGGCCTCCCAAAAGTGTTGGGATTACAGGCATGAGCCACCCCACCTGGCCCAGTGGATTATATTTTTGAAAATGATAGAGAGTAGATTTTTTATTTTATTTATTTATTTATTTATTTATTTATTTATTTTGAGACAGAATCTCGCTCTGTTACCCAGGCTGGAGTGCAGTGGTGCAATCTTGGCTCACTGCAAGCTCCGCCTCCCGGGTTCATGCCATTCTCCTGCCTCAGCCTATTGAGTAGTTGGGACTACAGGCACCCACCACCATACCTGGCTAATTTTTTGTATTTTCTAGTAGAGACAGAGTTTCACCGTGTTAGCCAGGACGGTCTTGATCTCCTGACCTTGTGATCAGCCCACCTCGCCCTCCCAGAGTGCTAGGATTACAGGCGTGAGCCACCGGGCCCAGCCGGCATATATTTAACTTTAAAAGAAGTTGCTTGTAATCCTAGCTACTTGGGAGGCTGAGGCAGGAGAATCACTTGAACCTGGGAGGCAGAGGTTGCGGTGAGCCAAGATCGCGCCATTGCACTCCAGCCTGGGCAACAAGAGCAAAACTCTGTCTCAAAACAAAACAAACAAACAAAAACAACAACAACAAAAGACATTTTACATTCTCACCAGCAGTGTTTGAAAGTTCTAGTTGATCCATGTTGTCACTCAACGTGGCCAGTCTGTTTTTTGCCATCCTCATAGGTGTGTAGTGATATCTTCCTGTGGCTAGAATTTGCTTTTCTTTAATGACTAATCATATTGAATACTGTTATATTCTTATTTGCATTTTTTATATATTCTTTGGTGAAGAGCCTATTCAAGTCTTTTGTGCACCTTTGAAATTGAGTTGTTTTCCTTGTATTCAATTTTGGAGTTCTTTATATATTCTGAATATTACCCAATAAGTGATTTGCAAATATTTTCTCTCAGTCTATGGTTTGTGCTTTCATTTTCTCATAAAAAAAGGAAGATTTTTAATTTTTATACAGTTGGTTTTTTTAAATTTTTTTTCTTTCAAGATTCATGCTTTTAGTTACTTACATGGTTACTTGGAAATAAAAAATATTTTCAATGCTTTGAATAATCCTGTAAGTGAGGAAATAAATCTCTAAAGACTGGGCAGGAATGGCAGGTCACCACAAATAGAAACAAACTTCAGCTGGGTGGAGTGGCAGGGGCCTGTCGTCCCAGCTCCTTGGGAGGCGGAGGCAGGAGGATCACTTGAGCCTAGGAGTTGGAGGTTAGCTTGGGCAATATAGCAAGACTCTGTTTCTTAAAACAAAACAAAACTCTGGGTTCTGGGGAGAATGATGGTGTGTGGTATGGGATGTATCTGTGGAACTATAGTTTGTACATCTTCCTTGTTGAAGGTATGAGGAAAAAATCTACTTCACACTGTTGCTGGTAGTTATCTCTGATTGTGGAAGAGGAATGCAGTGAAGGAGATGCAATAAGAAATCATTAAGAGACATTTGAGCTATACATTTAGTTGGGACAGTGCACTTTCAACAGGACAGCATGAGTCTTTCTGTAGACCCACTTTCCGGTGAAACTGGAAAAAGCATTCATTTGGTCTCGAGAAATGGTCCTAAGAGCATATAGCAAATGAAAAGACATTTATTCAAGAAAATCTACTAAAACTTGGTAAGAACATTGAATTTCTGTGGTATTGAACCAAGACCCACTTCCTTTTCCTCTTTCCCAGCTTGTTGAGATGGAAACTTCACTCCAGACTGGTGCAGCCAAGAACACAAGATTACCTGTTCCTTTATTTCCTAGTTGGAGGGTATCTTTCTCAAAGGAACAGGATATCGAGATTTTTTTTTTTTTTAGTGGCCTGTTGGTGAGGTCAAGTTCTGGATGAGTGGGGCTGAGAGGCAGGAACTCACTATTTCTTACTCATGGTACAGAGGCTGTACCTGTGTACAGTACCACTGAGAATACTGAAGGCACAGTCACCCATGCCCCAGCTTGTAATCCAGCAGTTCCACATTGGGAGAGGCAAGTTGAGACCCGAGGCTATTGCCCCAGCTCCACCAAGTGTTTTTGTCCTCTAGCTGGGTTGTCATTTAAAGAGAAGTGCACCATTGTCCCCCAGCTCCAGAGATAGAGACTTGCCTAGGGGGAGAAGTATGCTGTAAGACAGAGTTCTAAATCTCTTTCTAAAGCAACTAACTTCATTTGCTGGGGAGAAGTTCAGGCCTAAGAGTATTCAAAAACAGGAGGGTGTGGTGAGAGGCAGTTAGGAGGAGATTGGTAGGTGCAGTGGAGATAAATAAACTTCAGAAGGGCTAGTTTGCTGGAGAGAACCAGGGAAATAAAGAGCTGGGAGGAGTCTTTTTGGGGTCAGAACAAATCTCAAACATTGGCCCCTGAAACTATTCCTTTAAAGGAACCCAGATTTGTTTTGATTGACCTGTGAAGCAATTTATGCTTCAGCACATTGTTGAAAACAATGGAGTAATCAGCCAGCAATTGGTGATGCCTAACAACTGGATGTGGTCAAAGAAAGAAAGAGTGCCCTGCCAAAACCACTGTCATTTCATGGTGACTTTGGGACTATCCAAGGCTGTGCCTCCTGAGGAGGAACATGAGGGGCTTCACACAGAGGGGAGATGGGGAGAAATACGCTTCACTAAAACAATCCAGCCAGTGACTAATGAAATAACAATAACATACCCCAGAGTGGGGCAATCAATGTCCAGAGTGGCTATAATATATAAAATGGTCAGTTTCCAACAAAAAATTGTGAGATATGTAAAGAACATGAAAGAATGAGCTATACACCAGAAAAAAAGCAGGCAACAGAAACTGCCTGTGAAAGTGACCAGATTTTGGAATTAACTTCAAATAGTCATTGTAAATGGGTTCAGAGAAATAAATAAAATCACTATTAAATAAGTAAAGCAATGTATGGTGACAATTTTTTATCAAATAGAGAATGTCAATAAAGATACAGAATTATTAAAAAGAACTAAGTGGGATTCTATAATTGAAAAATATTAAGGCTGAGATGAAAAGTTCACTAGAGGGACTGAGTCACAGATTTGTACTGGCAGAAGACAGAATTAGTTAATTTAAAGATAGATCAGCAGAGATTATGCAGTGTGAAGAGAAAAAAAGCATGGAGAATAATCAACAGAACCTCATAGAAATGTGGGACGCCATGAAATGTACCAACATACACATAATGGGAGGACCAGGAGAGAACAGAAAAGAACAAAATGAAAGAAGGACTGAACATTTTTCTTTCATTGCTAAATTTATTCACAAGTTTATTGAAAAACATTAACCTGTGTGTCTTGGACCCTCAGTGAACTCCAAGTGAATAAATGCAGAGAGATTCACAGACACATCATGGCATAGGTTAAGCATAAGGAGGAAATCTTGAGAGCAGCAGATAAAAACATGTCATCACTTACAAGTGAACCCCGATAAAATTAATAACTGCCTTCTTATCAGAAAAAATGGAGGCCAGAATGCAGTGGGATAAGATCAAGGGCTTAAAAGGGAAAAAAAACAAACAAACCTGTCAACCAAGAATTCTGTATTCAGGAAATCTATCTTTAAAAAATAAAGGCAAGGCCGGGCGCGGTGGCTCACACCTGTAATCCCAGCACTTTGGGAGGCTGAGGCGGGTGGAACACGAGGTCAGGAGATCGAGACCATCCTGGCAAACATGGTGAAACCCCGTCTCTACTAAAAACACAAAAAATTAGCCAGGCATGGTGGCGGGCGCCTGTAGTCCTAGCTACCCAGGAGGCTGAGGCAGGAGAATGGCGTGAACATGGGAGGCGGAGCTTGCAGTGAGCTGAGATCGCGCCACTGCACTCCAGCCTGGGCGACAGAGCGAGACTCTGTCTCAAAAAAAAAAAAAAAAAAAAAAAAAAAGGCAAAACAAAAGTATTCCCAGACAGATGAACAAAACTCAGAGAATTTGTTGCTAGCAGTCATGGCTTATAATGACACAGGATTGTTTTTGGCCCCTTTGCCAGGGTCACAGCAGGGGGGGCACCCTGTCTACTTGTCCCACCTGGGCTAAGTCTGGCTTGTGCACCAGCACAGCCTGCAGCTAGACCAGGGGTGTCCCAGCTCACCTGTGCTATAGCTTGTACCCACATTCGGTGGTTCCCAAGCTCTTGTCCCCACATCTGAGAAGAATGGGGATACACTGACAATTGAAGAGTGAGGAGGGCGGAGAATAATTTTATTGAACGATGGAACAGCTCTCAGCGAAGAGAGGACGCGGAAGTGGTGCCTTTCTCAGTGTGGCTGAGTCCAGGGCTTTTATGGCCTCAGAATAGGGGAGTGTGTGCTGATTGGTTTCTTAGTATGCAGAGAAAGGCTAAAGCAGAGGCACCACTCAGAGGTGGGCACAGCAGGGTAGTAAACCAATTAGGAAAGAGTAGGTGTATGTAAAATAGTTGAAAGGTAGAGATCAATCAGAGAAAAGTGCACCAAATGGGAAGACAGGTTCTCAATCCAGTCCATGGATTTGACTTGTAGCTTGGCTTTCAGGCTTTAAACTTCTTTGGCTTGGGGGTGGGGTTTCACCAGGGACCCATCCCTATCTGCCTGGCATTTGACTGCCTCCTGTCACTGCCAGTAAGAAGTACTAAAGGAAGTTACTTGGACTGAAAGCCAGTGATCCCACATAGTAATTTAAATCCACCTGCACAAAATTGACAAAAAGCACCACCAGAGAAGGTAATTATATAATTATAAACGATAGTATAAATGCATATTTCTTTTCCATTTCTTAATTGTTTTAAAAAGCAGGCTGGGCGCAGTGGTGAAACCCTATCTCTACTAAAAATACAAAAATTAGCCAAGCGTGGTGGCTCACGCCTGGGATCCCAACTACTCAGGAGGCTGAGGCAGGAGAATCGCTTGAGCCCTGGAGGCGGAGGTTGCAATGAGCTGAGATCGTGCCACTGCACTCCACCTGGGCAACAGAGTCCATCTCAAAAAAAAAAAAAAAAAAAAAGCAATTGTGGGCTGGGTGTGGTGGCTGAAACCTGTAATCCCAGTACCTTGGGAAGTTGAGGCAGGTAGATCACCAGAGGCCAGGAGTTTGAGAGCAGCCTGGGCGACATACTAAGACTCTGTTTCTACAAAAAAAAAAAAAAAAAAAAAAAATTTAAAACTAGTTAGCCACAGTGTTGCATGCCTGTAGTCCTAGCTACTTGGTAGGCTGAGGTGGGAGGATTGCTTGAGCTGAGGAGTTTGAGGCTGCAGTGAGCTATGATTGTACCACTGTACACTAGCCTGGGCAACAGAGCCAGACCCTGTCTTAAAGAGCAAATGTGTAAAACTATATATATATATATATATATATAAATGTCTTTGGGCCCATATACATTAAAATGCAATATATTTGCCAGTTACAGTGTGAGGGAAATTTGTTGGCACAAAACTACTTAACTGAGGAAATGACTCTTGATGGTAATTTGAAGCCACGGGAACAAGGAGAACCAGAAACAGTAAAAAACAGCAAACTCCCTTTGCTCTTTTTATTCTCTCAGCTTTTAAAAAAGTCGTAAAATTATGTAAAGTAATAACTATAACAAGTATTGTTCAGCTTATAACATTTATAGATGTATGTAACAGTGATATCACAAAAAGGAGGAAAAGGAAATAGAGCTATATAGGAGTAACATCTTCACATCTCAGTGTGATTAAGTTAGCATAAATCTGAAGCTGAATCTGGTAAGATGTATATGGGAAGCCCTAGAGCAAACATGGAGGAAAATCAATGACAAAATGCTACATTAGGAAATATTGATGTAATGCAAAAAGAAAGCAATAAAAAAGGAGGAATGGAGAAACAAAAACATGAGATACACACAGAACAAAAAGTAAATTAGCAGGTCAAAATCTAGTTATATCAATAATGACAATTAATGTAAATGGATCAAACAGTCAATTCAGAAGTTAGAATCCAGGTGTGGTAAAGTACATCTGTAGTCCTAGCTACTCAGGAGGCTGAGGTGGGAGGATTGCTTGAGCCCAGTAGTTAGAGCCAGATTGGGTAACATAGCAAGACCCTGTTTACAAAAATTTAAAAAAGGCAGAGACTGGAGATTGTCAGACTAGATAAAAAATACAGAACTCAACTCTATGCTCTCTACAGGAGACACACTTCAGATTCAAATATATGGTTTGAAAATAAAAGGATGACAAAAGATTTATTATGCAAATCATAACCATAAGAAAGCTGGAGTGGCTATATTAATATCAGGCAAAATAGACTTTAAAACAAAAAAAGTTACTGAAGCTAAAGAGGGACATTTTATATTGGTAAAAAAAATTGCAGTTCATTAAGGAGACATAATAATTGTAAATTGTAAATATCTGCATCTAACAACAAAGCTCCAAAATAGCGTGAAGCAAAAACTGATAAAGGGAGAAAGAGACAATTTAAAAATAATGATTGCAGACTTTAATACCCCTCTTTCAGTAAGGGATAGAATAACTAGGCAGATGATCAACAAGGAAATATAAGACTTGAACAGCGTTGTAAGTCAACCAGACCAAACAGACATTTATAGAACACTATCCAACAGTAGCAGAATATGGATTTTTCTGTAGTGCAAATGGAATATTCTCTAGGAAACACCATATGCAACGCTGTAAAAGAAACCTTATTACATTTAAAAAGAAATAATACAAAGCATGTTTTCAAACCACAATAGAATGAAATTAGCAACCAACAGAAAGAAATTTGGGAAACTTAAAAATATGTAGAAATGGAACATGTTCCTAAAGTAACTAGTGGGTGAAAGAAGAAATCAGAAGTTGGAAAATACTATGAGATTAATGAAAATGAAGAAATAGTATACTAAACTTATGGGTGCAGTTAAGGTAGTGCTTAGAGGAAAATCTATAGTTGTAAATGTCTATTAAAAAAGAAGAAAAATCTCAAATTGATACAGCTGTCTACCTTAAGACCCTGAAAAAAGAAGAGCATACTAAACTAAAGCAAGCAGAGAAAGGAAATAATAAAGGTTCAAGAAGAAATTAATGAAATAAAAGAAAAACTAGTTAAATCAAAATTAGTTAAATCAAAAGCTGGTTCTTTGAAAATATCAACAATTTTGCCAAAATATTTAGCTAGATTGTCTAAGAAAAAACAAAACACAGATTACTAGAATTAGAAATGAAAGAGGAGACACTGCTACCAATCTTACAGAAATAAAAAGTAGTGTAAAGGAATAGTAGCAGCTGTATGCCAATAAATTAAATAACTTAGATGAGATGGACAACTTTCTAGAAAGATACAAACTACCAAAATTGACTTAAAAAAAAAGACAACGTAAATAGACCTGTAACAAAGAGATTGAATTAATTATTATTTTTTTAAGAAGCCACCTACAAGGTAAAGCAAAGGCCTAGATGGTTTAACTAGGGAATTCTGCCAAACATTGAAAGAAAAATTAGTACAGATTCTTCACCAACTTTTGCAAGAAATAGACTTACTTGGGGACAGATGTACCTTCTTACAGCAGTTGGTGTGGGGAATGGGTAACCGGAGCATTAGGGAAATAGCAGTAAGTTATTTATCTTCCCCTGTGACTGGAAATTAAGATCCTTGCTTTGAGTGAAAACTTTTTTTTCATATATAGTAGCTTCCTGCGTTCAATTATCTTGTAACTAGTTTATAAAACTTTTAACTTCCTTGAAAGACACTGTATTGCCTGAGTGAGGGAAACCTTTTGAAGGCAGATTATTGATTATTGAATCTGAATTTATTTAAAAATAGGTTTGTGTTTATAAGATTATACCAAATACTAGTTGTATTTCTAGGTTCTAATATAATAATGTTAATTTAAAGACATTACTAAATTACTTACATTCAGGTTTTTAGTTAACCTAATTTTTAGTGTGAAGGTCTGTTACAAGAATAAAGGACCCTTACATGTTCCTTGAATCATTTCGTGTAAACTTAAAGAGTATAAGCTGGGGCTGAACTGGCTGATTTTTAAAAATCACTTTTCCCTGGAAACTTGCTTGTTTATCATACCTGTCAAAGATCATTTGTATGCATCTCACTTGAGTATTAGAAATCTTTGAGGTTGGTAGGTCAATTTTTAGCATCTTTTTCCCTTTGTGTGTATGTATGCATGTGTGTACATGTTTGTGTGTTGTGTTTAATATGAATTGTGGCATACTTTTTTACCATTTGGTATGTAAATTATGGCTTCCCATGAGCGTCCCAATATGCAGCACTGGTGGGACTGTAAGAGACAATTCCTCCCTCCCAAGTTTCTAAACGTTTTTGTTAACTATTACAGGAAGCGGGTTCAGACTCCTGTTACTGCCAACACACTAGGCAGCCATGTACACATACAAAATGATAATAGTGGCTAACATTTGTTGAATACTTGAGTTTTATGAGGCATTGTGGCCAGATAATTGTTCCATCCAAAACTTAGATTATTTGTAAACATTTTCAATTTACTGCTGTTCTTGATTTTGAGCTATGGCAGCAGTTCTCAATAAGGGGTAGTTTTCCTTCACAGAGAACATCGGGCAATGTCTGGGGATATTTTTGATTGTCATAACTGGGGAGTGCTGCTGGCATTTAGTGAATAGTGGCAAGGGATACTGCTGAATAATGTATAATGCTCGGGATGGTCCCCCTACAAGGAAGAATTATCCAGCCTGAAATGTTAATAGTGCTGAGGATGAGAAACCCTGGCCTGGAGTGATTGTGCATTCATCCTATGAGCTATGATTCTTGCAGGTTTGAGGGAAAATGATGCTTTCTTTTAGTGTTTGGTTGAACTATATTTTCATGCTAGTACTTTAGGACGTAAGCTGACAACCAGAATGTCTAGCTCCAGAAAGGTTGCAGTGTTTGCCATCTCAGAGAAGACCTAGAACTATTTTTGGATCATTGCCCTCTATGCCTGACTGAGTCTTCCAGAATGTCTATTTCTATGTGCAATAGTGATTTTATCTAAGAGGATTGCTCTTTTATGCCCTTGGGTTTTGGTTAGGGCATCCTTATTAGATCCAACAGGACTCCATCTGAATCCAGGTGAGAAAAGAATTTCAAGTTTTCAAATTTTTTCTCAGAAGTTCCTGGATTCTTTTTTGAAAATTTATTCATTACTATTCTTACAGTTTGATGCGTTCGTAGTTTCATGGAAGGGAGAATGACATTACAAAGCATTTTAAAGCTTTGCTATATTAGAACTGTCTGTTTTAAGGCAGGAGAAACATTAACTCATTAGCTCAGCCAATGTCATATGAGCTAAGTAGTTTGGTGAAGTCATGATTCCACTTTAGGTATGTCTAAAATAAAGGCATACTGTGTTAATTTTACTGCCAGATGGATGCAAATAGAATTTAGTTTAAATATATTAAGGAACTAATCTTTTCATTCATTTTATAAGTTATTCAGGACTCATACTTTTCACTTTTCTGCTTTAAGTACTTTATTGCTGTTGCTTATCTTAGTAATTTCTAGCAGGTAAACTTAACCTTTTGAAGGATGTTTTAACCTACGTTGTTGTAATAATTGGTGAAAATCCGGTGGTACCATTTTTCTCTGAAATAATTTACTTCCAGTAACTAATTAATACAATGTTAGGCAAGAGAGTATTTGCTTACATATATTTAGATATGTGTTTCTAATTAGAGAACTTTTGACATGTTACAATTTTTATTTCAGACAGTATACTTCATGAGACTCTACCGCAGTGATTCTCTAACTGAGGTTCCCCAGACCAGCCGGATCAGCATCATCTGGGAGCTTGTTAGAAATGCAAATATTCAGACCTACTGAGTCAGAAACTCTGGGGTTAGGGCCAAGCAGTCTGTTTTTAACAGGTCCTCCAGGTGATTCTGAACCTTGCTAAAGTTTAGGAGCTGCTCTACAGAGAGTGACTTGTTGAAATAAGTTCACTTGATTTTAATCCAGTATATTTGTTCTTGTTCTCCTTTTGTTCCTACCACATTTTAAACTTGTATTACTTGTGGGAAGATAAACTGTCCAAATTTCTGGCTGAACTCAAATAGCTCACATGAAGCATTTAAAGAAAGACAGTTTGAGAAATATTATTTCAAGGGATCAGGATAGGTATTTATATAAATCACTATTTTAAAAAAGCCCTCAAGAGATTTAATTTAAAATCCTGTACTGTGGGAGTATGATTGTTTGCTACTGAGGAGCTGCTGAGTTAAACAGATTCCTGAGACATGAAATCAAAGGATTTTTTAAAAAATTCACATGCTTCTATAGAAACTTTAAAAATGGAGGCTGGGCATGGTGGATCATGCCTATAATCCCAGCACTTTGGGGGTCTAAGGCGGGCGGATCGTTTGAGTTCAGGAGTTCGAGACCAGCCTGGGCAACATAGTGAGATTACGGCTCTTTTTTTTTTTTTTTGAGACAGTCTTGCGGGGTCGTCCAGGCTAGAGTACAGCGGCGTGATCTCGGCTCACTGCAACCTCTGCCTCCCAGGTTCAAGCAATTCTTGTGCCTCAGCCTTCCAAGTAGCTGGGATTACAGGCATGCACCACCATGCCCAGCTAATTTATGTGTTTTTTTGTTTGTTTTTTCTTTTAAGTAGAGATGGAGTTTTGCCATCTTGGCCAGGCTGGTCTCAAATTCCTGGCCTCAAGTGATCCACCTGCCTCGGCCTCCCAAAGTGCTGGGATTACAGACGTGAGCCATTGTGCCCAGCCTCCGTCTCTATTTTTTAAATAAAATATATAAAAAAGGAAACTTTAAAAATGGAAATTAGGATGATAATATATAAGAAGAGGTAGTATGCTGAAAACTGCAATCATTTAAAGAAAAAAGTCTAAAAATATATTCTAAAAGTTCATAGTATAGTATATATTGTATAGAGATGTTCTTTTAAATAGTGGTAGAAAAGAATTCCAAATTTGGATACTTATAATAGTACTATTAGTCTATTTGAGAATTTAATTGTAGTGTAATAAGTATTAATGCTCTAATTAATGTATTCATAATGACTGAATTGCCATTGAGATGATAGTGTATTGTATATAATATATAGAAGATACAATCACATTAAATATACAGAGCTGTGCTATTATCTATAGCTTGCAAATCTTTGGGCCTTGCTTCTTAATAATGCGCAAGCAGTACATTAATATTGAGATACTTCAACTGGTGACCTTAATTTTTCTCCGTGTAAGTCAAATTTTTTATATGCAAGTTATACTAGTAAAGTCTTAACTTGAGTCTATCCCTAATTATCTTTCAATATAGGTGCTACATATTTTATTCTTGCTGGTAAACTAATTTGTATTTTATGTTAGTTTAGCTTATTATACATTAGCCTTTCTTAGTGTTGTCATAGATTATAGGGACTAAGTACAGGGACTGTTATCTTTAAAGTTTATATTTTTTATATAAATATATATTTTATATTTTATAAAGTTTATGTTATACTCAACAAGTAAAATTTTAACAAACTGGACTATTTAGTAATTTTACTAATAAGAATGGTTAAAACCAGCCAGGCGCAATGGCTCACGCCTGTAATCCCAGCACTTTGGGAGGCCGAGGCAGGTGGATCATCTGAGGTCAGGAGTTCTAGACCAGCCTGGCCAATATGGTGAAACCCCGTCTCTACTAAAAATACAAAAATTAGCCGGGTGTGGTGGCAGGTGCCTGTAATCTCATCTACTCGGGGGGGCCGAGGCAGTAGAATCACTTGAACCCGGGAGGCAGAGTTGCAGTGAGCCGAGATTGCGCCATCGCGCTCCAGCCTGGGGGACAAGAGCGAGACTTCTCCAGAAAAAAAAGAATGGTTAAAACCCCAGTTTATATGTGTTCCCCCGCCAACCCGCAAGAAAATGCCTTATAGATCTAGGATATAGATGGTAGAGTAGAGGTAACCTCTTACGGTGTTAATTTGCTATTTTTCTCTTTACTTCCAACTTCAGGATATCTGAAGTACCTCATCATAACTCTGGATAGAGGCCAGGAATATGTACATTCCGTGTAAAAAAGAATATTCATAAGTTGAATGTATGTTAGTACTTAGTGCTGTTTTTGGTATTTGTGTGTATATAAATAGGTAGAGAAGGTAGAGAGAGAGAGAAGTAATAAAAAGACTACAGAGAGAGTAATAATAAGAAAAAGACTATAGGGCCTAGATTGATCTATATTTGCTCAGAAGTTATATACAGTGTATGTAGTTTTACTACACAGCATATTAGGTTAGTAAGAAAATCAGTCTTTTCAGAGTTTCTAATTTTTATTTAAATTAATTAAAAATTTTAAATGGATGACAGTTCATTTACATATTAATTTATTATACTTCAAAAATCATATAATATTTTATGTAATAATCCGAATTAAAATCTTTGGAAAATAATGGGCTGTTTTTCATCCTAAAGCTGATACTTGTTAATTATAGAAAATCTGGAAACATCTGAAAGAGTATCTGGAAGAAACTGTAAATTCCATGTGAACCTACCACTCAAAAATAATTACAATTAATATTTTGGTTTATTTCTTCCCAGTCTTTTAAAAAATAAATTTTTGAAATTGGCATCACTCATATCTTTATTGTTTTTTTAACCTATTATAAACAATAACTTTTCCATATCTTTAGTTTTTAGATAATTTTAATAACTTCATATTTGTGTCATAATTTTAACTTCTTTTTATTGTCATACATTTAAGTTACTCCTTTGCTTTAATATTATGAATTTTGTGGTGAACCTTCTTGTTCATAAATGTATTTATAAATCTGTAAATCTTTATCTGTGTCTGATTATTTCCTTTTATATTTCTAGAGGGGTAATTACTGAATCAGGGAATATAAATGTTTTCAAGATTCTTAATGTATATTGCCAAGTAGCCATCCAGAAACACTGATCCAATTTAACATCCACTAGCAGTATGTAAAATGTCTATAAAATAATACCTTTGTCACCAGTTGGTATCATAATTGCGTTAAAAATCTTTACAATTACTATTTCATTTGTGAAAAACTGTACTTTGTTCTGTCAAATATTGTCAAAATACTGAAAATGTTACTTTACATTATAGTTTTAAGTGGATTAATTGAACATTTAAAAAACATACCTGGACTTTATCAATTTAAATTAAAATGTAATTTAGTAGAATATTGTCAACAGCCAGGAGATTTGGAAATATTTGGTCATTGTAATGGTAAGAGAAGAGAGTCCATTGGGAATCATCATTTGATTAATAGACTTTCACTTGAACTTTAGGTCTTGCCTCTGATCATTATTTGGATTTTTAGAGTAATTCTCGTTAGTTTTCTGTCATCTTTTAGTTTTGCCAAATCAAAACTTGACAGTTGTATTAAAATAATAATTTATTCAATAATATTATTGAAATAAAGCAGCTTTAAAAGCAAGAGAAAATTCATACTGAGAAGTATTTTTTTATAGAAAAATAAATCCTTGCTCATTTATCAAATTTTAGGAATGGCTGTTATAATATAGGAATGTAAGAGCGCTGCTTTGAAATTAGACTTTTTAGTAACTTATTAAGATTATGTCATTTGCTTACAATATTTATATTGGATAAATTGTCTAACTTCTAGGCCTCAGTTTCCTTATCTGTTAAATAAGATGAAAAACAGTTTCTTACAAGGATTGTGAAAGTGAATACATGTAAAGTACTTACTTAGTAGATTGCCTAGTAGTTGGTAAATGCTAAATAAATGCTGGTTATAGTTTAGCAGATGTTGATAGACTTATTCATTCAACAAGTATTTACTAACCACTTACAGTGTGCCACACACTTTGTAGACATTGCTGATACAGACTGACAATCTCTGATGGAACTTACACTGCAGTTAGGGATGAGGGGGTAGAATTTATCTTGAAAATTAGAATAACCATAAACAAGAATTTAAAAACTTGGGATAAATGACTTCATGGGAATAAATGGCCTTATAGTTAAAGAATGACTTCTGCGTTTTGGAGGAGGAGTACCTTGCACTGTTTTTGTTTTCTGTATAAGTTTTATTCATATGAAAAGTGATGTGATCAGTTTCTGCTTTTTTTCATTTGGGAAACTCAAGCTGCTAGAAAATAAAGCATCTGATTTTTATATGGTAATACATGTTGGAATTAATGATACTATAATAATTTATCTGAGAAGGGAAGAAGGAATTGCTTTGTTGGTAACTAAACAGCAGAGTACATTTACATTTTAAAGTAAATTGATAGAAATTATTATTATTATTATTATTTTTGGAGACACGGAGTCTTGCTCTTATTGCCTAGGCTGGAGTGCAATGGCATGATCTCGGCTCACTGCAACCTCTGCCTCCCGGGTTCAAGTGATTCTCCTGCCTCAGCCAACCTAGTCACTGGGATTACAGGCGCCCGCCACCACACCCGGCTAATTTTTTGTATTTTTAGTAGTGACGGGGTTTCAGTATGTTGGCCAGGCTGTTCTTGAACTCCTGACCTCAGGCGATCCACCTGCCTTAGCCTCCCAAAGTGCTGGAATTACAGGAGTGAGCCACTGCGCCCGGCTGAAATTACTTTCTTTGCTTAGCTGTTAAAATTGGCCTCCAAAATTAAAGAAAAATATAGCATTTCTTTTAAGAGTAATATTTGTTTTTAAAATTACTTATGAAGTAGTTTTCAATCTCACTAAATCCCCCACTCCCATAAAAACAGAGCTGAAAGAAATCATACTACTTATTTATGGCTGCATTACAATTACCCTCAAACCCAGCACTTAAAACAACAAACATTTATTATCTTAAAGTTTCTGTGACTTCTGAATCTGGGCACAATTTAGTTCTAGCTTGTAAGAGTCTGTCACTGTTAATCTGTTGCAATCAAGACTGCAGTCAAGGGTTGGCCTGGGTTTCAGTCATCTCAAAGTTTGACTAGGGAGGAGTCTGCTTTCAGACTCACTCAGTGATTGTTGACAGAATTAATTTCCCTGTGGCCCATTGAAATGAGGGCATTGGCCGGGCACGGTAGCTCACGCCTGTAATCCCAGCACTTTGGAAGGTAGAGGCGGGCGGATCATGAGGTCAGGAGATCAAGACCATCCTGGCTAACATGGTGAAACCCCGTCTCTACTAAAAATACAAAAAAAAAAAAAAATTAGCCAGGCATGATGGCCGGCGCCTGTAGTCCCAGCTACTCGGGAGGCTGAGGCAGGAGAATGGTGTGAACCTGGAGAATGGCATGAACCCAGGAGGCGGAGCTTGCAGTGAGTCGAGATCGCGCCATTGCACTCCAGCCTGGGCGACAGAGCGAGACTCCGTCTCCAAAAAAAAAAAAAAGAAAGAAACGAGGGCATTAGTTTCTTGCTGGCTGTTGGCTGGCGGGCCTCCCTGAGTTCTTTGCGTCTCCATGGGTCAGCTTACTGTAGGACAGCTGTTTTTCTTCAGAATAAGCAAGTGGGAGAGAAAAAGAATAAGATGGAAGTTGAGTCTTTATGTAACCTAATCTCAGAAGTGACATCTTACCACTTCTGTTGTATTCTGATCTTAAAACAAGTCAGTAGGTTCATCCTCTACTCAAGGGGAAAGAATTATGCAGTGACATGAATAGCAGGAGTCAGGAATCATTGGGAGCCTTCTTAGAAGCTGCCTGCCTGAAGAGCAAAGCAAAACATCTGCAAAAAACTAAATTTATTTATTTATTTTTTTTTTTTTTGAGACGGAGTCTCGCTCTGTCGCCCAGGCTGGAGTGCAGTGGCGCAATCTCGGCTCACTGCAAGCTCTGCCTCCCGGGTTCATGCCATTCTCCTGCCTCAGCCTCCGGAGTAGCTGGGACTACAGGCGCCCGCCACCACGCCTGGCTAATTTTTTGTATTTTTAGTAGAGACGGGGTTTCACCGTGTTAGCTAGGATGGTCTCAATCTCCTGACCTCGTGATCCACCTGCCTCGGCCTCCCAAAGTGCTGGGATTACAGGCGTGAACCACCACACCCGGCTCAAAAAACTAAATGTTGAGATGTTTCTATGAGCCCTAAATACAAGAAAATGGGGCCAAATCAGAACTACAAGACTCCATGAGGGAGTAAGCATGGAGAAACAATGGATTGTCTGATGGACCAGAAAATATGAAAACCCCAAAATAATCTACTTACTAGAAAACACAGTGGACTGATTTAAGAAAAGCAAGTGGAACTAGAATGGGTACAAGTAATATGTTGTAAAGTAGAAGGGGATACATAATCTAGACATTATGAACTATCAAAACTATGCAGCCATAGCTCCCTTTAAGGATAAAACCCAAACTAAGAGGAAATTGCTGGAATGCAGTCCAAATTGAGCAGTACAGAGACAATAGAGATAAAAGAGAAGATTCAGATGAAAGTGGGAGAGGAGAACACAGCCAGAAAATCTGTGAAAACAAGTTGCTTTTTGAAGACCACACAAAAACAACAGAATGACCATGCCTCCATCTCAAAGTTCAGAAAAACTGATTTCACTTAAAAATTAGTAACAGAAAATGATAGAAGTAAAATCCAAGAGAAAGTTCTTATAAAGGAAAAAGAAAAAAAGGAGCAAAGTAGTATCTTAAAGACCATGAATGCAAGTCAGAAAGAGATGCCCCCAAAACAAATGAGTACTATTACCTATTCTTTCAAAACAAGCTGAAAGAATTTAAGAAAATGTTGTTATGAAAGAAAACATAAAAATATAAATAGGAATTATAAAATTATATAGAATTTTAAAAACTCAGAAATAAGGTGATAGAAAAGAATAGGAAAAATGTGTACACAAATGTAGCTGGCTGTGGTGGTGCATGACTGTAGTCCTAGCTTGTTGGGTGGCTGAGGCAGGAGGATTGCCTGAGCCCAAGAGTTCAAGGCTGCAGTGAGCCATGATTGTGCCACTGCACTTCAGCTTAGAGACAGATCGAGACCCTATCTCAAAAAAATACATATATACAATTTCAGAAATGAACCCCAATCTAGTGGAAAGTCAAGAGTAAATAAAATAAGCACAGGTAATGCGTAAAGCGATACAAACTGAAAAAAGGAAATTGTTGTTTTCTTTTTCACCCAGGATCTGTTGTGCCCCTCAAGGAGAGAGAGACCACCATAAGGCCAATCTGACGTGCCAAGGACATCTTGTCTCTCTCTCCCCGTTGCAGAAGTCAAATGAGTGAAGCCAAGTATAATTTAATTATGCAGAGCTGAGGGAGGGAAATTTTTTTTTTGTTGTTGTTGTTAAAAAAAAGACTGCTAAAAAATTTAAAACAATATTGAAAACAAAGATAATCCAATATATGGATAATACAAGTCCCTGAAGAAGAAAACCATGCCAAGGAAACAGAACAAAATCTAAAAACTATAATAAGACATTCTTGAAATTAAAAAGATTTGAAACTGCACATTGAAACAGCACACTGTATACCTAAGAATATTGACTCAGAACAATGACAGCTGATATAAATGCACATAAAATCAATGAACTTTAAAGAAAAAACAATCTTGGGCACCAGGCAAAAAGACTGAATGAGAAAGAAAAAAAGATTGTTGTCAGACTTTTAAATGGCAGTGCTTTATGCCGGAAGAAAATGGAATAATGTATTTAAGATACTCAAGGAAAGAAAATGTGAGCCAAGGGGTAATGTGTGGATTTCTATATAGCCAAATGAATTTCAAGTGGGAAACCCATGAAGAATCTTTACTGATGTGTTAAAAACAAACAAACACCTCAGGGAATGTTTTCCCTATGAGCTCTTACTGAGAATTTTCCTAGAGGATAAACTTCAAACAAAATTACTAACAAGGTATGGACTTAAGGATTGGTGGCTAAATTTAGATACTTCCTCTGCTCTTAAAGATTCCTAAGTTGCAGACAACTTCATTGGCTCAAATTATTTCAAATGTTATGCTATAAATGTTTATAATTTGGTGATATTCATTAATATAGCAGCCTTGGAAAGGAAGAGTAATAGGCCTCTGCACTTAAAATACTTCTTATATAACCATGACTCCTTTTGGGAATAGACACACTGCTTTGTTATATAGAGCAGGATTTCTTAATCTCAGCACTATTTATATTTTGGGCTGGAAAATTCTTTGTTGTGAGAGCTGTCCTGTGCATTGTATGATGTGTAGCAGTATCCCTGGTCTCTGTCTACTACATGCAGTAGGCTTCATCTCTGTTGTGACAACCAAAAATGTCTTGCATTGCCAAGTGTACCCTAGAGGGCAAAATCAGTCCTGGTTAAAGAACCACTGCTTTAGAGAAGTGTTAAATATTGCTACAAAGAACCTGTTCTGTTGTATTTGATCAACCACAAAGACCCATCTTCAAATTGTAGGAGAATGAAAACCTAGTAAAAGAAATTAATCAGCCAGGATAAGGCCATTACAAATTGGATTGTATATTTCATTAAAAAATTTGTACACACATACATACACATATACACCTATGTACACATACATATCATCTGTAATTATACACTTACTAGATCAATCCTGGAGTTAGACACAGTATGCTAATTTCAAAGTATCATATAAGATATAATAAAAATTTTATTAAGAGTTTTAATATTAAAGATATTTTGTTCCATATTTTTATATGTAGTCCTTAATCTTAAGTTTTCCAAATTATTTTCAGTATTTTACATGTTAACCTTCTGTACATTTTTAACATATTGAAACCTTTTTTAAAAGAAATGTCTCCTTGATTGTAACTTGCACTACTTTTTTTTTTTTTTTTTTTTGAGATGGAGCTTCACTCAGTGTGTCACCCAGGCTTGAGTGCAGTGGCGCGATCTTGGCTCACTGCAACCTCTGTCTCCTGGGCTCAAGTGATTCTCATGCCATAGCCTCCCGAGTAGCTGGGATTACAGGTGTTCGCTACCACGCCTGGCTAATTTTTGTTATTTTTCGTAGAGATGGGGTTTCACCATGTTGGCCAGGCTGGTCTTGAGCCCCTGGCCTCAAGTGATCCGCTCAGCTTGGCCTCCCAAAGTGCTGAGACTACAGGCGTGAGCCACTGCGCCCTGGCCAACTTAGTCGTTGATATATAGGAAAGGCATCTTACCAGTGCTTGTGGTATATAAGAATATAAGAAAAATACTTACAAGTTTATAAGAAAGGCACATAAAAAAAAATTTTTTTTTTCTTTTTTTTAAGAGACGGAGTCTTGCTCTGTCGCCCAGGCTGGAGTGCAGTGGCGCGATCTCGGCTCACTGCAAGCTCCACCTCCTGGGGTCACACCATTCTCCTGCCTCAGCCTCCTGAGTAGGTGGGACTACAGGTGCCCACCACCACTCCCAGCTAATTTTTGTATTTTTAGTAGAGATGGGGTTTCACCGTGTTGGCCAGGATGGTCTCGATCTCCTGACCTTGTGATCCACCCGCTTCGGCCTCCCAAAGTGCTGGGATTACAGGCGTGAGCCACTGCGCCTGGCCAGGCACATCAAATTTTATCAATTGAGTACTCAGTACTTGCCTAGTGTAACTAAACCCTTAAAATATAACATGTTGATTATGTTTTGGAATAAAGGTCAGATTATCAGTGGTCATTACTTGCTAGCCTTCCGGTAAGTACCAAGTCTTACAAGAGTAATGGATGTATTTTCACCAAGTTAAGGAACTTCCACTTTTCTGTTATAATTTTTCTTGGATGTACATTACGTGGATTGGTTTGAAGGGCTTCACCGTAACTTTGCTTTTCAGGCTTTTAAAAATGGAGGTGATTTCTGCTGACTGAATTTCCCAGGGCTGTATTTCACCAACTGCCTGTAAGATATGGATAGGTTTGTGGGTGGGAGTTTAAGGAAGGATTTGTGAATCTGACAAAAGCTGCTTATTGTATCCTATAGATTCACAATGCACATTAACATACTTTAAGTGCTCTTAGCTAAAGGAACCTGTTTAAACCCATATTTCTCAGAGTTAATTGATATGGAATCCTTATGGTACAGTATCTATTAAGATTTTGAAGAACAAATATTTTGTGGGCCAGTTGTGGGAGAACAATTCTAGTACAAGATAAAACTTGGTGTTTCCTCAGTAACTGTTAAATGACCAGTAAAGGGGAGGTATAAAAACTTAATATAAAAGTTATAGAGAATTAAGGGAAAAATTTGAGGATGAAGGAGGGACACTAATAAGTTTTTTTTAAAAAAAGAGAATAGATTTAAAAAGATGACTTGTGAGAAGGGCTATAAATTGAAATTGTGGAATTGGATTTGGCATATGCTACAAAATTTTATAAAAATAGAATATTCACTAGCAAGTGTAGTCTAGAAACAAAGTGGAAAACACAAATATACAACATTAGGTATCCGAAGAATACATAGCTATAAATACGGAGGAGATTTTAAAAAATGAGAAACCTGTAAAGTAAAACTAATACTAATAAATTTAAACATCTGAATCAGGCTGGGCGCGGTGGCTCACGCCTGTAATCCCAGCACACTGGGAGGCCGAGGTGGACGGATCATCTGAGGTGAGGAGTTAAAGACCAGCCTGGTCAACATGGTGAAAACCCGTCTCTACTAAAAATACAAAAATTAGCTGGGCATGTTGGCAGATGCCTGCAACCCCAGCTACTCAGGAGGCTGAGGCAGGAGAATCACTTGAACCTGGGAGGTGGAGGTTGCAGTGAGCCGAGATCACGCCATTACACTCCAGCCTGGGTGACAGAGCGAGACTCTGTCTCAAAAAAATTTTTTTGAATCAAAATTTACTATTTTTAATGTGCTTGATGTCATATATACTAACAAGTGGTAGAACTAGGACTTGAACTAAAGTCCTTTTTGTCAACAGTGTCTGTAGGCTCACCTGTTGGGCTCTATTGTTTCCCTAATGAAGAGAAAGGAAACCTCAGGGAAAAAAACTTACGAAGTGAAAAATGGGCCAGGTGCGGTGGTTCATGCCTATAATTCTAGCACTTTGGGAGGCTGAGGCGGGTAGATCACTTGAGCTCAGCGGTTCCAGACCAGCCTGGGCAACATGACAAAGCCCCGTCTCTACTAAAAATGCAAAATAAATAAAAATAAATAAAAATTAGCCAGGGGTGGTCGTGTGCACCTGTAATCCCAACTACTGAACTACTGGGGAGGCTGAGGCACGAAAATTGCTTGAACCTGGGAGGCAGAGGTTGCAGTGAGGCGAGATCACGCCACTACTCCACCCTGGATGACAGAGTAAGACTCTGTCTCCAAAAAAAAAAAAAGTGAAAAATGATTCTCATGATTGAAAAAAAAATCCAAAGCTTAGAAAATGATGGAAAGTAGTCTGATTAATTTTGTTATAAAATCTGACCAAGATTCTGTCAAAGTTTAATCTAGACCAGCCTTAATTATGACTATCAATAACTAAATATGAAATTAGCTAATTCAGCAGCACTACAATGAAAAAGATATCATAACATGTAGGGGGTTATGTTAGGATTATTGAAAATCAGGTATGAAAAGTTTTATGGTCATCTCAGTAAATGAGGAAAATAAATTGATAGAGTATTTAATCAGAAAACAAACATTATGCTCAATGGTGAAATGTTAGAGCAGTGGTCCCCAACCTTTTTGGCACCAGGGAACAGTTTTGTGGAAGACAGTTTTTCCACAGACTGTGGCAGGGGGATGGTTTCAGGATGATATTAAGTGCATTACGTTACATCATTAGATTCTCATAAGGAGCATGCAACGTAAATCTCTTGCATGCGCAGTTCACAGTAGGGTTCACGCTCCTTTGAGAATCTAATGCCACTGCTGGTCTGACAGGAGGTGGAGCGCAGTTTTGCTGGCTTGCCACTCACCTCCTGCTGTGCAGCCCAGTTCCTAACAGGTCAGTCAGTACCAGTCTGTTGAAATTGTGAACCATTGGCTAAATAAACTTATTTTCATCATAAATTACCCAATCTCAGGTGTTCTGTTTTAGCAACACTAAACAAAGACAAGAGAAAATTATCACTACTTTTAAGTTAAATAGGAAAGCAAAGAAACAATGGGAAAACTATTGGACCTAATGAGAGACTTCTATAAAGTGGACAGAATCCAAAAATATAAATATGCAAAAAAGTTTTTATTTAATTTTGTTTAGAATCAGGGTCTCACTGTGTTGCACGGGCTGGAGTGCAGTGGTGAGATTGTAGCTCTCTGTAGCCTCAAACTCCTGAGCTCAATCAGTCCTCCCACCTCAGCCTCCTGAGTAGCTGGGACTAAAGGCGTGTACTACTGTACCTGGCTAATTTTTTTTATTTTATTTTTATTTTTATTTATTTATTTATTTTGAGAGATGAGGGTTTTGCTGTGTGGCCCAGGCTGGTCTTGAACACCTGGCTTCAAGTGATCCTCCTGCTTCAGCCTCCTGAGTCGCTGGAATTACAGACACAAGTCACAGTATCCAGCCGAATATGCAAAACTTAGTATCTACTATTTTAAAATATGATACCAGCAATTCCAATTAAAATTAATAGAAAAAAGATCCAACTTACAATAATGTCTAAGAAAAAACACAATGAGAAACATGTAAGACCTATATAAGAAAAACTTAAATGAAGCTGGGTGCGGTGGCCTGGGCAATGTGGTGAAAACCCGTCTCTACAAAAAATACAAAAATTAGCTGGGTATGGTCCCAGCTACTTTCAGGGGGCTGAGGCGGGAAGATCACTTGAGCCCAGGAGGTGGAGGTTGCACTGAGCCGAGATCGTGCTACCGCACTCCAGCCTGGACGACAGAGTGAGACCTTGTCTCAAGAAAAGAAAAAATTGTGGAATATTTAGGTTTTGATTAATTCTTTGTAAGATGAGTATCTTTTGTATATATGTTTGTTTGATGGTTTTGTTTATGATTGTAATATTCTTGACTAATTCCAGGCAGACCACATACGAAGAAAATATTATTGCTATTTAAACTCCCACCTTTCTATAGAGAGTCAGTTTACACACAAATGTTACTTAATTCCCACAGTTGTTATTATCCATAATGTTATTCCTTTTTTCAGGTGGAGAAATTGTGGATTCAAAAGGTTGTGACTTGCCTAATACCACGCAGCTCATTAAGAAGCTAATGCTTGGAGCCTTTATCTTTCTGTTGTAATAAATTATGAATAAACAGCTGAAATTTGTATTAGACATAAGAAAGGAGAACCTTGTTCTAACCAGAGAATTTTTTATCAGCCTTTCAGGCGAAGAAGCTTCTCTTATTATTTTCTTACATTCTCTTGCCAGAGTAGAGGTGATGGAAAATAAGGTAAAGGTAGTAAATTATAGAGACAGGAGCACAGAGTGCCCTAAAGTTAAACAAGTTTGAATTCTGATTCTATCACTTAACTAGCTTTGGCCTCAGGTAAATTATTTACCTTCTTCAACCCTCAGTTTTCTACTTACTAAAAGGTTTTAGTAATACTTACCTCATAGTGTTTAATAATCGGTACCTAATATCATCATCATCTTTCATTATATTAAATGAGAGGATTCGGTTAGGATTGATGTTTTCCATAAGAAGCACAGAAATCTTTGCCTCTCCTCCTGTGATCAGGGAGACTGATTTTACCTGCTGATTTATGTGGTAGTGAAAGAGCAATGAGCTATGATTTAGAAGGCCTAAGTACAATGCCCTGGGTTAGTGGAAAAAAAAAACCTTACACAAGTTATTACAGGTTAAGTATCCCTAATCCGAAAAGCTCCAAAATTGGAAACTTTATGAATGCCAACATGACACTTAAAGGAAATGCTCATTGGAGCATTTTGAATTTTCAGATTAGAGAAGCTTAGTGGATAAGCTTAATGCAAATAGTCTCAAAAAAACACAAAAACACCCCCGAATCCAAAAAAATTCAAAATCTGAAATAGTTTTGGTCCTAAGCATTTTGGATAAGGAATACTCAACCTGTAGTACTTAGGTCTTATATTTTATTACCTTTAAAATAGAAATATCCTAAAAAAGATCCAGTGAAATAATAGATTTACTGTGTAGGGCAGTGGTCGCCAACCTCTGGGCCATGGACCAGTAGTGGTCTGTGGGAAAATTGTCTTCCATGAAACCAGTCCCTGCTGTCAGAAATGTTGGGGACTGCTGATGTAGGCTATAGAGAGGGTCGTATTTCAAAAAACCTTTATTTAATGCCCAATATCGAATAGCTCTGTGAAAGAATACTGTCAATCTCTAAGGGACTGAAAGTTACAGTCTTTTATATAGTATGATTCATATTTATAAATATAATTTTAACTGTACACATTTTTTCTCTGCAATATATAGCTTTTTTATTTCTAGTCTATCGATGAAAAACAAAGGTAATAAGTCCTTTGATCCTTTTGGTTGCTTAGAGGACAGATCTAGCCCAATGTTAAGAATCCTTAAGAAAACTACATAGAACAGAAAGGGTATGTATTTATCCTTATAAGTATGGTGACTAGTCTTTAAGCCAAAATTTGAAATACACATTCTGACATAATATGACAATATGATTTAATATTTGTAATCAGTATTGTCCTATAAAATATGAAAGCTATCACTGTAAATGTGGATGATATTAACAAGGATGGTGCTTTTCAGATCTTTTATTCTGTGGGACCTGTACAAGTTTGGAGAGTAGTTGTGTAAGGAAAGGACCTCTTTTGAAAGGGAGAAATTAATATAGTTATGGAAAATAGTATGGAGGTTCCTCAAAAAGTTGAAAATAGAGCTACTGTGTAATCCAGCTATCCAACTACTGGATATATGTCCAAAGGGAAAGAAATCAGTATGTTGAAGAGGTATCTGCATTTCCATGCTCATTGTACCATTATTCACAATAGCCAGGCTATGGAATTAACAACCTAAGTGTCCATTGACAGATGAGTGCATGGCGAAAATGTGATATATATGCACAGTGTTATACTATTCAGCCATAAAAAAGAATAAAATCTTGTCATTTGCAACAGCATGGGTGATGGAGGACGTTAAGTAAAATGAGTCAGGCACAGAAACACAAATACCGCATGAGCTCAATTATATGTGGAACCTAAAAAGGTCACACTCATAAAACAAAATAGAATGGTGATTTTCAGAGGCTGGAAGGTGTGGAGATGGGGGAGATGTCGGTCAAAGGTTACAAAATTTTAGTTAGGAGAAATAAGTTCCAGAGATCTGTTTCACATCATGCTGACTGTAATTAATTATGTATTGTATACTTGAAAATAACTAAGAGTGTAGAGTTTAAGTGCTTTCAGCACAAAAAGTGATAAGTATGTGAGATATTGCAAATGTTAATCAGTTCATTTTAGCCATTGCACAATGTATACCTATTTCTTTTTTTTTTTTTTTTTAAGACAGGGTCTCCCTCTGTCACCCAGGCTGGAGCACAGTGGCACAATCATGGCTCACTATAGCCTTGACCTCCCAGGCTCAATTGATCCTCCTGCCTCAGCCTCCTGTGTAGCTGGCACTGCAAGCATGCACCAGTATGTCTGGGATAATTTTTGTTTATTATTATCATTTTCTTTTTGGTAGAGATGGGGTTTCACTGTGTTGCCCAGGCTGGTCTCGAACTCCTGGGCCTGAGTGATCCTCCCACCCTCGCCTCCCAAAGTGCTGGGATTATAGGCATGAGCCCCTGTACCGGGATGGACGTGTACATATACATATTTCAAAACATGCTATATATCATAAATATATACAATATTTATTTGTTGATTAAAAAATAGAAAATATATCACTGCTATAATGCCTTTACTAATCTTATTTTTAAAATTATTCATCTAAACCTTTTCTTTAAACTGTAAACTTTTTAAATGAATAGACATAAAACTAGGCTGTTAGTATATATTATCCTAATTAAGCTTCAGAATAATTATATTAAGATAGAGATCCTTATCCTCATTTTACCTGTGTGTCAAAGTCACTTTGAATGGACAAAGCTAGAATTTAAGCAAGATTTAACTGATTCAAAGGTCTTCTCTTGTTTTCCCACCCTGCCTATTAGAATATATTTTCACTCCTTTTGCTTTTCTAATCTGGCAAGCATTCATAGGGCACATTAAGCATTCATTTATTCATTTCTATTTAAATTGACGGATAGCATTGTATGTTTTTGTTGTTTACAATACACTGTTTTGAAGTATGTGTACATTGTGGAATGGTTAAACCTAGCTAATTAACAAATGCATAACCTCACATAGTTATCATTTTTATAATATTCAACATTTAAACATAGAACTTTAGAGAGACCGTTTGTCTTTGATTCTATATTACTTTGTATTGAGAACATGAACATTACTATTAATGCTATTAATTTATAATTATTGATGCTATTTTTATTCATATTAGCAGCTACTAGTTATGCATAGCAACTTATGCCTTGCTCAGTACACAGTCTTCTTTACAACAAACCGATTAGGTAGATATTATCTCTGTTTTACATTGAGGATTAGATAAATTATCAAACCTCAAGATCATGTATCTGATAAATGGCAGCATTGGGATTCAGTTCCAAGTTTGATTTCATTGTCCATATTTACACTGTTTAAGCATATTCTATGACCCTGATGTATCTTTATTTTATAAAGAAATTATTAATGATTACTTTTAAATTCATACTTATTTACATGTATCAGGGAAATGGTCTATACTTTGATTAGGAAGTAGACTACGATTGGATTAAGAAGTATTATAACTCCCTACCCCCTACCCAGGATATGGGAGTTTATAATACTTTCATAGTGAAAAATTTCAAGGAAATTTCTTTTGTATTCCCCAAACTGAAGGTTTCTACCACCCTTTTTGTTTCCCAGCAGTGAGAGATGGAATTCTGAATTCTGAAAAAAATAAAAATTACTTAAAGCGTTTCAAACTCTGTTCAAGAACTTTGGAAAATAAATTTAAACTTAAACATAATCTTTAATGAGAGTGTGAATAGATGCTCACCTGTCCAAAAGCAGTTTCCTTTTAAGATCATGTATATTAAATAAATGTGCTGAACTGTTCTAACCTAATGTATCAAAAGGACTTTTTTGTCCTACAAACTTAATCACAGTAATGCATGCCAAAATAGAATCTGTTCATTTGCTCTTAATTAATTCTTCTAACCTGATGTTCAGACAAGCCTGATAATGTATTATATTATTAACTCATCTGACAAACATTTAATAAGGGCCTTTTATAAAGGTCAAAATAGTGGATAAGTTTATGAGTTCTGTAGATAGGCAGTGTGGATTCAAATCCTGGTTGTAAAACTCACTACCTTAAGTTTCAGTTTCCTTGTCTGTAGAATAATGACAACCTGTGATGCCCAGCAGAACATCTCTTCCTTCTTAGTCAGATGCCCCTTGGGAGTAGTTGTGCAAGGTTAATTCTTTGTTTGCCTGGTAGAAGACTGTGGTGCATTTTGGATTATATTTTGTCTGTGAGATCTTAGGTTGGTTCTTCAGATGTTAGCCTTCTACTGGGGCAGTATTTCTTTTTCTGTGTTTATTTGTTATTGACTTCTAATATAATTGCATTGTTGTCAAAAGATGTGGTCTGCGTGTTTGTAGTTTTTTGATATTTGTTGAGACTTTCATTATGGTCTAGTTTGGTTAATTTTTATAAATATTCTTTATGTGCTTGAGGATAATGTGTATTCTCTAATTTAAATGTATATTAAATTAGCCTTAATAACCATTCTAGTCTTCTGTAGCTTTATTAATTAATTTTTTTGGTCTGCCTGAACTACCAATACATAAAAGAAATGTGTTAATCTCCCACTACAATGGATTTGTCAATTGCTCTGTGTTATTCCAGTAACTTTTGCTTCTGTATTTTGCGGCTATTTTACTAGTACTTACAAGTTTTTCAGAAGTATCATGTATTTCTGGAAATTGAACCTTTTATCATTATAATGTGACCCTTCTTAAACCAAGTAATATATTTTTTAAAGCTGTTTTGAAGGCTGGGTGTAGTGGCTTATGTCTGTAATCCTAGCACTTTTGGATGCCGAGGTGCGAGGGTTGCTTGAGGCCAGAAGTTGGAGAACAGCCTGGGCAGCATAGCAAGCTCCTCTCTACCAAAAACAAAACAAAACAAAACAAAACGATTTTGTCTTTTACTAATAGAGCAACTCCCAATTTATGTGATTCGAATGGAAATGATATAAACTTTTCCATTCCTTTAATTGGAACCTTTCTCTACACTTATAACTTAGATGTCGTATAAATAGCATATTTTTCCATTTTTAAATTATTCAGTTCTATTATCTATGAACTTTAAAGTTTATTAGTCCTTTTATTATTTGCAAATAGTGGTATATTTGGAGTTGCTTTTACTACCTTTAAATGTTCGTTTGTCTTTTTTTATATGATGCTTAAAAATACCTTATGTTTTAGTTTTTTATAGAATCAAAGAATTGTTTCTGTCTCTTTTATGCCTTATGGTTCTGTAACTTTAATTTTTTATGTTTATATTTGTATGATATAGATTCAATGTGTTGTATTCTTCTAGTTTAAAAAAAACTGTTGGAATTTGGATTTGAACTAAATTTAGCAAAAACTGACACCTTTATAATATTAAGCCTTCTAACTCATGAAAATTTTAAATTGTTTATTTGGTTCTCTCAGTACTGTTTTATGATTTTCTTTGTAAGCGTCCTGTACATTGTTCTCTGATTTATTCCTAGATACTTAATTGTATGTTCTTATTTTATGTTTGCTGTTATATGTAGAAATACAACATTGTATCCAGCAATCTTTCTGAACTCCTTTATTAATGGTAATAAATTAGTAAATATGTCTTTAAATTCTTTCGAATTTCTTACATGCGGAATGCTACTGTTCACAAATGTCAATTTTATTTCTTTCATAAAAACTTTATCTTGGCTAGCATTTCTAGGACACTGTTCAACAGAAGTTGCGGTGGCAGGCATCTTTGTGGTGTTTCATATTCTAAAAGAAAAACTTCCATCATTTAGATATGATTGTTTTTGTTGTTTTTTTTTTTAATAATTCCCTTTATCAAATAAGGAAATTCTGTTCCTACTTTGAGAAGAGGTTTTTCTTTGTTTTCTTTTTTATCTATTCTTCAATGGATGCTTGGGCTACTTCTTCCTTTTGGCTATTGTGAATAATGCTGTTATGAACATGAGTGCTTTCCATTTATTTAAAGGTATTTACCCACAAGTGAAATTGGTGGATTGTATGGTAATTCTATTATTAATTTTTGGAGGAACTGCCATGCTGTTTCCCATATTGGCTACACTATTTTATATTTCCACCAGCAGTGCACAAGGGTTCCAGTTTCTTCACTTTCTTGCCAGCACATTTTATCTGTGTGTGTGTGTGTGTGTGTGTGTGTTTGGTAGCAGTCGTAATGGTATGAAGTAGTAGCTGTGTTTTCTTTTAATTGAAAATAGATACTGAATTTTATCAAATATTTTTAATTCATCTGTTATGTGATTTGTCTTCCATATTTTTTAATGTGGCAAATTACATTTTAAAAATGTTAGGCCAACCTTAAATCCTGGTATAAACTCAACTTTTTCATAAAGCTTTATCCCTAATATATCTTCTTGTATTTGATTTGGTAATATTTTGTTTACAGTGTTACAACTGTCTGTCTATTAATATGTGTGATTTGGCCTTTTCTTTTTCTGAAATGTTCTTACTAGGTTTTAATATCAGGGTTCTGATGAACTCTTCTCCTTATTTTTGGAAAAGTATATGTAAGATTGTTGATTGATTGATTGATTGTCTGAGAAAGGGTCTCATTCTGTCATCTAGGCTGCAGTGCAGTGGCCCAATCACAGCTCACTGCAGTCTGGACCTCCCTGGGCTCAGGTGATCCTCCCACCGCAGCCTCCCAAGTAGGTGGGACTCACAGGCGTGCATCACTGCGCCCGGCCCAGATTGTAATTTATTTCTCAACTATCTGTTATAATTCCCACCAGCAAGAAAGTCATCTACGATCTAGTTTTATTTGTGGAACAGTTTGTATTACAGATTGAATTTCTTCAGTAATTATAGCACTAGTCAAATATTATAGTGGTAGCAGGAACTATAATTAATGTCCCCTCTTTCATTCTTAACATTGGTAATTACTGCACTTTCCTTTCCACCCCCATCAGTCTCACCAGCAAGTAATCAATTTTATTCGTGTTTTCTGATAAACTACTTTGACTATGTTGATTCTCTGTATTATGTTAATTTTCTGTTTCATTGATTTCTGCATTTGCCTTTTATTCCCTTCTATTTTAAAACCCTTTTTGAGATGGATGCTCATAATTAACTTTCATTCTTGCTTTTTAATATTTTTGTTTTTGGGACTGTACATTTCTGTCTTAAGTACTGCTTTTAGCTTGTTCCCACAAGTTTTGCATGTTCTAGTTTATTATGATTAGGTTAAAATGTTTTTCTACTTTCTACAGTATTAGGATTCTTTGTCCTTTGGGTTATTTCAAAATATACTTCTTAATTTCCAAACATGGGAGGATTTCCTAGTATTTCTGTTATTGTTACCTAATATGTATTGCGATCAGAGAACATAGTATGTATGATCCCAATTGTTTGAAATTTATGACTCAATATATGGTAAATTTTTAAATATATTCTATCCGTGCTTAAGTATATTGTGCATTGTAACACAGAGTTCAGTGCTTTGTGTACAGTATGTCCATTAGTTCAAGTTTGTTAATAATACAGATAAAGCTGTATCCTTACTGTGTTTTGTTGGTTTGTTTCTTCAATTATTGAGAGATAGGTTTTAAAAATGAAACTATGACAATTATTAATTATGGACTTGTCATTTTTTTTTAGTTGCGTCAATTTTGCATTCTATATTTTGGGGCTCTTGTTAGGTCAAAGGTGAAATGATATCTTCCTGGTCAATTGAATGTTTTTTAAAATGAGTTAAATATAGTGTTATTATAAAATTTGCTTTATCTTTAATAGAAGTTTTTATGTTAAAGTGTGTTATCTGATATTAATATAGCTATATCAGCCAATTTGGTTAATATTTACATTTTAAAATTTCAACCTTCTGGATAAAAAGCATATACTTGAATTTTTAAAATGTAATTGGAGGATCTTTTTAAAAAAATTGTTTAGTCTGTTTATATTTAATACGGCTGGTGATGTATTTGGGTTTAAGTCTTATTTTGGGCCGGGTGCAGTGGCTCACGCCTGTAATCCCAGCACTTTGGGAGGCCGAGGCAGGTGGATCACCTGAGGTCAGGAGTTCGAGATCAGCCTGGCTAACATGGTTGAAACCCCATCTCTACTAAAAATAGAAAAATTAGCCAGGTATGCTAGTGGGCACCTATAATCCCAGTTTCTTGGGAGGCTGAGACAAGAGAATCGCTTGAACCCCGGAAGCAGAGGTTGCAGGGAGCCAAGATCGCACCATTGCACTCAAGCCTGGACAACAAGAGTGAACCTCCATTAAAAAAAAAAAAAAGACTTATTTTGTACTTTTATCTCTGCTTTTTAATAATTTTTTTCTCTTTTTTATCTTGTTTGAATTAACTGAGGAATTTTTTCATCTTTATTCTTTTTTATTAATTTATTATTTATACTCACCCTTGACTTATCACTGTCTAATACTTGGTACTTTTATCCCTTTCCCATAAATTGAAAGACCTAAT
The DNA here is from genome assembly GCF_028878055.3 of Symphalangus syndactylus. NCBI lineage: Eukaryota > Metazoa > Chordata > Mammalia > Primates > Hylobatidae > Symphalangus > Symphalangus syndactylus. Next base: position 46,907,393 of record NC_072439.2, read on the forward strand.
TGAAAGACCTTAGAGTACTTTATATGTATAACTGCCTTTATATAACTGTGTGTGTGTGTGTGTATATATGTTACATATATGTGCTATATATGTCATAAGCATTGTATATTTCTATTGTCTATATTTAAATCCCAGAGGACAATATATATACATATATATCTCACCAAGATATTCTACATATATATATGTATACACATATATATATCAGCAAGATATTCTACATATATATATATATATATATATACACACACACATTTTTTTTCTTGGCTTTTTATTACATCTCCATACCTCCATTTAGAAACTTAATCTTTTAGTGCAGGTCTGCTGGTTTTAAAAAAAAGGTCATTTCTTTTTTTAGGAAATATTTTTATTTTTTCTATTCCTGCATTTTTGAAGCAAATGTCTTCTTTTTCCTCTGACTACCTTTAATAATTGTTTTTGTCTTTGGTTTTTGATACTCCTATGTTATAAGCAGTTATGAATTTTTAAAATTTTGCCTGGGTTTTTAATCTGTGTTTGATAATTTCAGCATCTGGAGCACTTTTGAGTGTGTTTTTGTGGGAGTCCCCCTTCGAGGGTATGTTCCAAGACCCCCAGTAGATACCTGAAACTGCAGTTAATACAGAACCCAGTTGCCGTCAATCAGAACACGTTTCTGTTCATCTTCCACCCATACACTTAATGCCTTTTCTATCTTAACTAAGCACTTACCACACACTGTGGCCATAATGTTTGCAGTTTGAGGTGCAACAGCAAGACTAGCAGTTTATTTTTCCTTCTTCACAATTTCAGGGATGGAATATTTGTTCTTTCCATAGAGCTTAGCAACCTCAGCATATGATTTTTTCTTATTATTAATTTTCAAAAATTATTGGAAAATATAAAGAAAACATCTTGCATAAATGACCTACATTGCAACCGTTTGCTCTATCTCTTTATTTCATGCAATTTCTAATAAATTTTGAAGGGATACACTTATGGAGGCACAGGTAAGTGTATAATTTGCTGAAATAAGACTAGTGAGATTCAGACAAATAGGTCATCATAGGAGTAGTAGACCTGGACTCAGTGTTAGGAAAACTAGTCTTTAGGTCTGGTCTCCGGTAGTTAGGGCTAATTGCAGCACCAGGGATAGCTCCCAGTGTGTTCTTTTTTGTAATGGTGTTATCCTAATGGTAGAGGGCATTCGTCTTGCGTACTTTAATAGGTTAAACAACCCTAGCTTCCCCGATGTTAAGAGATTTTTCTTTTTCATTTGGCCAGAGCATTCAGTTTTACTGTCTGAGGTCAGAAAACAAAGTGTGGTTATTAAATAATGAATCTAATTTATAAATTATGTGGTAGAACTGACTCTGAAAAAGAATTTTCTAATATTCTATTTAGCTATTATTTTTGTCTTAATAACTTAGCATGGTAATACTTTATGACCCCAGTCCCCTCAGGTTTCCAGGGCACTTTCCCCACAAGTTTCTTTCTTTTTTCCATTTCACTCTAAAACTTACTAGCTTGTAATTTTCCACTCCTGTCCTTTTTTGTGTGTGGAATTTTTATATTCTGCAAGGTTTTTTTTTTTTTTAAACCTGGAAGAGTTCTTAGATTGTTCAAGAAATATAAATACATTTTATGTTTTATAATAATTTTAGAAATAAATTCAGATATTTATAAGGGTGATATTTAGTATGGGAGTGTATTATATCTTTTGCACCCTCCATGTGCCAGTATCAAAGTCCCATCTAGAACATTGACCCTGTAGGGGATCATTTCTACCCATTGTACAATCACCTCAAGTCTACTCCTGTTCTCATGAGGTTGCTGGTTTCTAGCGGATGATACTATGCCACAGGAGCCTCTGGATATTTTATGATAACTCTCTTATATTATCAGTTTTTTCTTGTGGTACTCTGCTTTCTTCCTCCGTCTTCCTTTTCTTTTTATTTTTTTTCAGACAGAGTCTCACTCTGTCGCCCAGGCTGGAGTGCAGGGTTGTGATCTCGGCGTACTGCAAAGCTCCACCTCCCAGGTTCATGCCATTCTCCTGCCTCAGCCTCCTGAGTAGCTGGGACTACAGGCACTCACCACCACACCCGGCTAATTTTTTTGTATTTTTTACTAGAGACGGGGTTTCACTGTGTTAGCCAGGATGGTCTCGATCTCCTGACCTCTTGATCCGCCCGCTTCGGCCTCCCAAAGTGCTGGGATTACAGGCATGAGCCCCCACACCCGGCCTCTCTGTTCTTTTCTTTTCCTCCTATCTTGTATATTCTTCTCTTCTTTATTTTCTTCTCTTTATATCCCTCCTTTTCCTTTACCTGCCTTTCCTACCCACTTCCTGTCTCCTCCATCCTCTTTTTTCCAAATTAAAGTCTCTTTTCCTATATAACACTACTACTGCCTAAATAAATGACCACATCCCTTCTCTTTTATACCTAGAAAAGCTGTTTTAAAGGTTTGTTATTTGTTTAAATTCCCTGGTCTCCACTCCTGTCTACTGTACTCGTTGTAGATATCTTTCTGATGTACTAAGAAAATAGAAACTGACATTTAGATTTCTTTTTTTAAACTACTTTCTCTACCACTTAAAAAATGATTTATATCTTAACTAAGTTTTTCTCCTTATTCAGAACTCAGAAGGAATAACTTCTCTATGTTTACTGCTTTTTCCTTGATAAAATTCTAAAATTTTTAATATATATTTTACATATATTCACTTACAAATATTTTAAATAGAATCATACTGTATGATTTTTTCTAATTTTTACATAGTATCTAAAATATTTTTACATGTTATTAAATATTCTTTTACACCACTATTTTTACGGGCCACATGGACTTTTCTTGCATAAAACTTAGTGTAGTAGTTCCCTGTTGGATACTTAGGTTGTTTTTCTTCCTTATAAGCAGTGACAGTTTGATATTTTTTGGTAAATCTTTGAAACTATATATCATCTATATATAAATCTATGACGATGTCTTTGAATTAATCTTTGAATAACATGTTTATTTTATTTTATTTTATTTTTATTTAATTTTATTTTATTTTATTTTATTTTGGAGATGAAGTATTGCTCTGTCATCCAGGCTGGAGTGCAGTAGTGCAATCTCGGCTCACTGCAACCTCCGCCTCCTGGGTTCAAGCAGTTCCCCTGCCTTAGTGTCCAGAGTAGCTGGGATTACAGGCGCATGCCACCATGCTCAGCTAATTTTTGTGATTTTAGTAAAGATGGGGTTTACCACATTGGCCAGGCTGGTTTCAAACTCCTGACCTTAAGTGATCTGCCCACCTCGGCCTCCCAAAGTGAATACCGATGTGAACCGTTGTGCCTGCCCAACGTGTTTATTTTCTAAGTGTTATTTGGTAGGAGAAAGATCTCTGAGATCTAATGATACTCATGTTTTTAATGCTTTTATAGAGAATATTATTAAATTATCCTTCAGAACCAGTATAACACTATGTATTTCTACTCTGTGTATGAGTTTCTGTTTACCTAAACCTTTGCCAAAACTGGATATTATAGTTTTTCAAACACATTTCACATTTTACATTTGTGTTTCTCATGTGCATCAAATATTACTTGGTTTTTAAAAATCGTATCATTGCTTATTTTAAAAATTATCAATCCTTTTTGTAATGACTTAAAGTAGTTTAAGATACATACGTACACACACAAACACACACACATAGTTTTCTAGGTTATTGTTTATTATTTAGCATTGTGTTATATTTTGCCTAAGTTTTTAAATTTTATTTTATTTTTATTATTTGTTTATTTCTTGACACTGAGCCTCACTCTGTCGTCCAGGCTGGAGTGCAGTGGCGTGATCTCGGCTCACTGCAACCTCTGCCTCCCGGATTCAAGTGATTCGCCTGCCTCAGCCTCCTGAGTAGCTGAGATTACAGGTGTGCACTACCATGCCCTGCTAATTTTTATAGTTTTAATAGAGATGGGTTTTGCCATGTTGGCTAGGCTGGTCTTGAACTCCTGATCTCAGGTGATCCACCTGCCTCGGCCTCCCAAAGTGCTAGGATTACAGTCGTGAGCCACCACGCCCAGCCGTTTTTAAATTTTAATGAGATAAATATCTTAGTCTTTCTTGGAGATAATGATTTCTCATGCTAAGAAGAGCCTTCCTTGCTCTTTAATATTATAAATATATTGACGCATTTTCTTCTTTTTAAAAAATTTTACATTTAAATTTCTTACTCACCTGGAATTTGCTTAGTATGGCATGAGGTAAAAAAAAAATTAATTTTTTTTGTTTTGCGCTAATGATTTATCCCAGAATTATTGAAAGTGTTATTCTTTCTTCATGTGTATATGAAATACTAGTTTTTTTATATTGGATAATTCTTTTTCTATTGATTCAGCTCTTCATTTTGTTTTAAATATTGTATCTTTTAATATTTTTTAATTTGACCTTTTTATTGAAAAGTCATCAAGCACATTCTTAAAAAGAAAATAAATAATGTAAAGAATGAGAAAATCTCTACTATGAGGCTATTATAGTTTCTTTATTTCATTCTAAAAATACGTGGTTCATCTGCAAGCATATAGCTAATCTTCTTTTTATTACCTAGATAGAAATACACCATATACACAGTTGCTCTGTACCCTTTTTTACTGTGTCACCAAATACAGATCTAACTAATTTTCTCACTTTTTACAGCTATATAGTCATCCAACTTAGAATCTAAAACAATAGTTTATTATTGTTTGAACGTCTTTTTTTTCCCCAGTATTTTATTATCAAAAACTATCGTAATATTTCACATCCTTATCCTATTCTTTGCTAACATGCAATGTAGGATAAATTTCTTGAAGTGGAATTTATTGGGTCATAGACTGTGACCAGTTACAAACAATGTAAATCAGTCTTGGCTAATTTCAGAAGAGATATTTACAGGAAATCTGGAAAACCAGGAATTAGTCTCTCACCTCCTACTGCCACTGCTTTGAATAACCTATGTTTGTTCTTCCCTAAAAATTCAAAATTTCAGGCAGGAGAATCCATCTGGACAAGGGTGTTATCTGTTCATGTTGTAGCTGCCTGGAAGTGGAGAGTAGGCTTTTTTCACGCTTTTAGGATTTTTAGTTTAAGCCAGACTCTAATGCCCATCACTTAAGCAAGTTCTTCTAAAAGTAAGGCACTTGAATGTGGGATATCAACAAACAAGCAATACAGTTATCATTTTTGGTTGCTTAATATCTATATGCAACCCTTCGTCTCATACAAACATTTGAAGTAAACAATATAAGAGCTCTTCAACGTAGTAAATTGTAATGGTTCTACTTATACCTGTGAATACTTTATTCATTCTCTAAGGGGAGACAACCCAAAGGCTCATAAGTTACTTCTTCCATCCAGCTTTAAATCCAGAAACTCTTAGTGTTTTCCTCTAGAAATCTCTTTTCTTCAGACTATAATTATATTCTTAACAGTGAAAAATTGAGATACTCTCCCTAATATATTAACCTGGGTATTAAAATAAAAATATACAAGAAGTAAATTTTTAATAAAGTGAAATAAATTCTATTTAAAATTTTATTTTAACCACATAAAAAGCTTTTATAATCTTTTTAAAAAGTATTTTATTATTCTTATTGTTTGTCTCTCCCCATGAGACTGTTAGCCTCATGGGGATAGCAATATGTGTCTGCTTTGTTTACATAGTATTCTGAGCATATGAAACAATATCTGGCACACAGTAATTGCTTAATAAGTATTTGTTGAATGAATTGTAGTAGGCTTTAAATCACTTTAATAGTTTGTCATGCATTGATTGGAAGGTTTGTTTTTAGATTCAGTTTATTTTGATACTTGCTTTTCCTCAGTGGAAAAGCAATACATGGATGAACATGGAACAAATGCATCATTATGTACACTTAATAAATCATGATCCCTTATTTTAAAATCCCATCTGTCAATGATGCACATTTTTTTTGTTGAAATTTATTTATTTTCATCTTGCCCATCAATTTTTCTTGCAAAATTTGGGTCAGTGTAATATGTAAATCTGTTATATCTTTACAAAGTAGAAATAATGCAACTATAAAGGAAGAAGTAAAGAGGAAAATAGAATAAACCTTCGTTGTTATAAAAGCAATAGTTGGGAGTCAAAAGATACTATTGAAAATTGACATGCCAGATGACAAAATAAGAGAATGGGTTAAGGCATTGCAAATGTATAAGTACCAAGGTAATCAATATAACAAAAACACAGACTTTACTAAAACCAAAAGATACAGAAAACAAAATAAAAGAACAAAGCAACACATTACATAAATTACCCCATCATGCCTTTAGCTGAAACCCATAAATTTAGTTTTATTTTCTTTTTTTTCCCCTTCAGACAAGGTCTCAGTTTGTTGCCCAGCCTGGAGTATGGTAGCACAATGATGGATCACTGCATCTTCTACTTCCCAGGCTCAAGTGATTCTCCCACCTTAGCCCTCCGAGTAGCTGGCACGACAGGTGTGCGCCACCACACCTGGCCAATTTTTAAATTTTATGTAGAGATGGGGGTCTCACTATGTTGGCCAGGCAGTCTCGAACTCCTGGGATCATGCAGTTCACTCACCTCAGCTTCCCAAAGTGATGGGATTACAGGTGTGAGCCTCTGTGCCCAGAAAATTTAATTCTCATACTGAAAATAGACTCGTAGATAGTTAACAAAAAATATAAGTAATAATAAAATTAAATAGATACAATAATGTGGCAGAGTAAACCAAAAATGGAATAAAAACAGAAACGAATTAGTAGTTCAAATGCTACACCATTTATCTGAAGACACAAAGAACTGTAAAATTCATATTAAATTCTAGGTTTGTTTAGGATTGAGCAAATGTGCAATTTTATTGAGAATAACATGAGCCAGATTTCTCAGTACTGGAGAAAAAGTTCAAAATATGAAAAGAGATAACTGTGATGTTGAATTGATATTAGAGGTGTTGCTATGATTTTATCCTCTTAGAGATAAAGAAATTTATAAACATGTGTGCATGCATTTGTTTATATTTCTTAGTTTTGTATAATGAAAGGTCCTAGAAGTAAAGAGACCTCTTTAAGCAATGAGCACACCTAGTGTCCAGATAATTGGTTTCTAAATACCATTCGTCACTGAAAAGAAGCAGTGTTTCTTGGGGAGAAAGAGGGATTCTAGGGCTGAAGTAGGGAAAATACAAGATAAGCCTGGAATATCTTATTGTGCTATAAATATAAGGTAAGAAACTGCTAAAAAAAATGATAAGGACACATTAAAAGGATATAGGAGCCAGCTTGAAAGGGATCCCAGTGGACAAATCTGGGACAATGTCTAAAGGATACAGATGCCAAATCTAGGATAACGAGCATTTGACTGAATAATGATAGGAATGTAATAACCATGAAGTAAGAGGAGACTCTCTGAATCCATGGTGGTATAAATAATGAGTAAATAAACGGGAGAGGATGGAAAGTACTCACTCACAGTAGAATGCCAACTAAAAAATGTTGAAGGAATAATGGATTTAGAAAAACTACTTTCTCAGGCCTGTAATCCTAGCACTTTGGGAGGCCGAGGTGGGCGGATCACGAGGTCAGGAGATCAAGACCATCCTGGCTAACATGGTGAAACCCCGTCTCTACTAAAAATACAAAAAATTAGCCGGGCACGGTGGCAGGCACCTGTAGTCGCAGCTACTTGGGAGGGTGAGGCAGGAGAATGGCGTGAACCCGGGAGGTGGAGTTGGCAGTGAGCCGAGATAGCACCACTGCAGTCCGGCCTGGGCAAAAGAGCGAGACCCCGTCTCAAAAAAAGTAAAAAAAGAAAAATTACTTTCACAGTGACTTAGTCAAGAATCAGTGGTTGCTAAAACTAGCAGGTACAAGGTTGATAAGGAACAGGATATTTAGACTTAAAATGTTTTTCTGTAAATTACTTAGTAATTTCTAAAAGGAAAAGGATAACTTCATAGTGTGATAACCTAGCAATCCCAACCTTAACAAAGTAATCAAAGTAAAAGCGCCAACTGTGAGACAAATAGACATGATGTACCTGTTAATATATACACTAGGGTAACACTAGGGTAACAATTCACATCTGTAGTATTCCTTCAAAAAATACATTCTCTGTATCCAATTTAATTATAAAGAAATATCAAATAAACCCGAATTGCAGGACATTGTACAAAATAACCACCCTATACTCTTGAAAGATGTCAAGGTCATGAAAAACAAGGAGAAACCACTTCAGTGGTTCACACACAAAAAATGTGTGTATTGGGGGGTGGGGGACAGAGAGAGAGAGAAAGAATGAGAATAGGATAAGGTAGATGAAGCAACATATAAACAATTGGTGTATCTGGATCTGGATGAAGGATAAATGAATTCTTTGTATATTGTTGTAACTTTAAAGTATGAATCTGTGTCAGTATAAAAGCTGTTTTTAAAGGGTTCAAACCTACAGAAACTTAAGGGAAGTTTTTAAATTATTTGGAAAATTCTTTTTTCTGGCTCAGTGTAGATACAAGAGTTTTGTTTTTTTGTGTGGCTCCCCCGCCCCCACCCACCCCCGAGACAGGGTCTCGCTCTGTTGCCAAGGCTGGAGTGCAGTGGCACAATCACAGCTCACTGCATCCTCAACCTTCTGGGCTTTAGTGATCCTCTTACGTCATCCTTCCCAGTAGCTGGGACTACAGGCGTGCACCACCACTCTTGGCTAATTTTTTATTTTTTGTAGAGATGGAGTCTCACTATGGTTGCCCAGGCTGGTCTCAAACTCTTGGGCTCAGGTGATCCTCGTGCCTGGCCTCCCAAAGTGTTGGAATTACAGGCATGAGCCACTGTGCCTGCTGAAGAGTTTTAATATATGACATTTGCACAGTATTTTCAGTCACAAAGGCACATGGTAGAGAGAAAATACTTTTTAAAAAACACCCTTTAAAAAATGTTCAATATTGTGTGAATTTCTTTTAAAAGTAATTACTTGTCTATTTATTGTTGGAATTTCACCTTTATTGTAACGGATAGATTGTCTTTATTGCCTTGTTTTCTAAATTATCTTCTAGGTGAGATACTGCTCATCATCTAATGTTATCACAGGAAAGTTAGTAAAGTTGGGGCTTTTGAGAAGTAAGGCATATAACTCTTCTCAAGATTGGCATCACTTATAAATACTCTTCAAGAGTACTTACACCACCAAGAAACACTGTGTGGTAAAAAAACAGTTTTTTTTCATGGTCAATTCATTATGTGATCATAGAAGTCATGAAGTAAATTTTGCTATATGTCAAAAACCTTGTTTACTACATTGAAATCATCTTGTAACACGTTTGGCATTGCCGACTTTCAACTTCTTTGCCACGTTGGTCTGCCTGTGAATGACATAATAAATGATTTTCACATGTCTAATCTTACCCCATAATCTTCCCTTCTTTTCCCCTTCCTTTTTCCTTCTCTTTTCCTGCTATCCTCTCCCCTCATTTTCTTTTCTTTTCCAATTAAAGCACCTGCTTATTCATTGTGGCTTCAAGTAGAATTAACATGTTTTTCTGAAAAGTCTTTTTTTCTAAAAAAAATTATTGGCCGGGCGCGGTGGCTCACGCTTGTAATCCTAGCACTTTGGGAGGCCGAGGCGGGCGGATCACAAGGTCAGGAGATCGAGACCACGGTGAAACCCCGTCTCTACTAAAAATACAAAAAAATTAGCCGGGCGTGGTGGCGGGCGCCTGTAGTCCCAGCTACTCGGAGAGGCTGAGACAGGAGAATGGCGTGAACCCGGGAGGCGGAGCTTGCAGTGAGCCGAGACTGCGCCACTGCACTCCAGCCTGGGTGACAGAGCGAGACTCCGTCTCCAAAAAAAAAAAAAAAAAAATTATTTGCTGATGAGAACATATCTTCCATGTTACAGCTTTCCTTTAATGACTCACTAAAAAGTAGTTCTTTGTGAATTTTGTTTTTGAAAGAGAATAGTAAACACCATAAGCTCAGACATGCTAGAAACATCTGTACTTGAATTCAGCTATATAGAAACCACCCACACAGTGTAATTTGCTCTAATCCTTGTTTCTTCAACTCTTCAGTAATGTTTTCTTATCATTTTCCAACAGTATTTTTTTTTTGCCATATCTTCCTTGTATTAATTTAGCCATTTTTATCATGAGAAAATGAAAACATTTTTCTTCAGTGATACAGAAGTTAGCTTCTGAAATGACTCTGGTAAGTAGTTATCAGTATCCTTGCTTGAAATAATATTTCGTTTTAAACTTTAACAAAGTACTTCAAATTCTGGATACTTAGTTGTAAGCATACTGCAAAGCATCAGGTAACAAAAAGTAAGCATTAACCTAGGACAAGGTTAATCATTGTGGGGGCATATAAATTTATAGTTTAGATCTTCTTTTGATAATATAGAAATCTTTTGGCTTACTTCTTTCATATCTGATTGCATTGTCATTGTTTTTATTTCATAGTATGGTTGACATAGGTTCAGGTGAGAAGGGTCTACTCTGCCACTTTATTGTTTAGTTTTGTTTGGATTATTCAATCTGGTTTCTTTGGAGGAATCTATTAAATTTAGTTGTCCTTTTTGTGAGAGATGGTTTAATTAAAGTTAGATAATACATCTTTAAGTTGACTTAGCCTAGACACACGCAGACATTAGTAAATAGAAAATAACGAATGAGTAAATGTTCCACTTGTCAAAAGCTAACAAATGAGTGAAGGTTCCTCTCTTATGCATTCCACTTTGTCTGAAATGGGATGAGTAACATATGGAGTGCCTGATATGTGAAGTGAGGGAGAGAGGAGGCAGTGTCAATGCATAAATTAAATGTCTTTCCCTATCGGAGTATCTTATGTGTGTGCCCCACTTTCAAGGACCTTTCTTCTACAGAAGCAAGTGCTGTAGCTGAAGTTGGCTTGTGAAGTCCTGAGAAGACCTGTACTGGAAAAAGGAGTTACATTGGAAATTCTCTGAATTGCACAACAAAAGAGTCATAGGAGAGATCCAAAAGTAGAAGTATTCTGAGATTCTTCATTAATTAAATTTTTTTTTCCAGCGAAGCATGGGGCTTCATTTTATTAAATTCCCTTTGGCATCCTTTGTTTACATAATATTATTTTTCTTCTTCGATCCACAGATGAGTTTGTCATGAAATTTTCAATATTGAACTGTCACTGGATTTCCACAATAAAATCTTATAGTCTTGGGTTGTGGTGGTTGTGTTTAATGAGTAAATTAGTTTTTCTAGTGTGTGCGTGTGTGTGTGGTCTTTTTTTAACTGCAACTTTTATGAAGTTTATCATAGTTTTACTGGATTACGATTTTCAGCATAGCTTCCAATCTTTTTCTGTAGTTGGAAACATTTTACATAGCAATGGAAATGTCTGTTCTTGGAAAGTTTGAAATAATTTTTTTGATGTTAAAAAAATTTTTAGATTGTGAAATATATCATGCACACACAAAAAAGCTTAATACATCATCTAACCCCCCACCTCCAAAATATTTAACCTTACTAATACCTTTGAAGCCTCTGTAGAATGGCAGACTTTAGCTTGTCCTCTAGGTGATAATCATTATGTTGCTTTTCTTCATCATTTACTACATACTTGTCTGTTGCTACAAATATATTCGATTTTTTGCATGCTTATGATCTTCATATAAGTGGAATTATAATGTATTCTTCTGAAATGATTTTTTTTTACTTACCATTTTGTTGTTGATGACTGTTTGTATGGGTCCATGTCAAATTTGTTAATTTTTACTGCCATATAGTATTTTATTGCCTCAATATGCCACAGTGTTTTTATCTATGCTTTCCTTTATGGATGTTTGTGTTGTTTCCAGTTGCTTTTATTTTAGGGTGTATGCCTGAGAGTGGATTTGCTGCATCATAGGATAGTCTTTATTTTCTCCTTTTTTCTATGTATTTATATTTGCTGTCATTTTTATTTCCCTATGGTGATTTTGAAAGTAATGATCCTGATTTTAATTTTTGTGTTAAGCACTTGAAAAAAATTAGAAACACACCTTAATATTATTAACCATGAGAATAAACCTTTTGTTCAGTCTTCCTGTACAAGTAACATACAGAGTAGAGCTTTAATTCTTACTACTTTTCTTTTCCCATTTATGTGGAAAAGTTCTTGAAAATTCAGATGAGGAGTATTGTTTTCAAATTATTTTAATAGTTTTACATCTTTATATTCTTAATTACCAATCACAATTGCTTTCTCTTGTGTATATATAATAGTTTACTATTGAGACTAATATCTGAGTTTACTTTCTGTGCCTGTTATTAGTCATCTGTATTGCTACTTAACCATTCCGACATTTTAAAAAATTTTGCAGCTTTATTGAGGTATAATTGACAAATAAAATTGTGTGATTTTAAGGTGTACAACATGATGGTTTGGTATACATGTTTTGTGAAATGATTACCACAGTGAAGTTAGTTAACACATCTATCACCTTACCTAGTTACCCCTTTTTGTTTTGTGGTGAGAATATTTAAGCAAATTTCAAATAAAGTATACAATTCAGTATTGTTATCTAAAATCCCCATCCTGTATATTAGGTCTTCTGAACTTATTCATACTGTAGCTGAATGTTTGTACCCATTGACCAACATCTCCCTTTTTCCCCTACCACTTTCCCCCTTGGTAATCACCATTCTTTTCTGTGTTTCTAACCATTTCTTAATTTTGATTCATCTATCAGACTATTTATTTGTTTGTTTGTTTTTGTCTAGAGAGCTATGTGACTTTATTCTTTCTGAGTCTGCATATCTGAAAATGAATTTCTGTTGTCTTAGGTGAGAAACATCATCGGGTAGGAAACTCCTGTGAAATAACCTTTCTTCTCAAACTCTGATATTTGTTCATTATCTTCTGGCAGTTAATTTTTGGAGAGAAATCAGAGCCTGTTTCAAATGTTCTATGTAATTTTTTTTTTTTTTTTTTTTAGGTGGGGGCGGGATGGTGGTTCTGGATAGTTCTAAGAATCTTCTCTATTTTTGAAGCTTAAATCTTTGATCAAGATGTATCTGAGTATTTTTCTATTTTCTTTACATTTTGCCTGGTGACCCATGTACCTGGACACCCTAGCCCCAGGGAACTTTTTGATGTTTACATCCTTTCATGCCTTTCAGTTAAAGACATTCTTCCATTACATCAATGATTATTGCTTCTGTTTCATTTATTCCGGTCTCTCCTATAGGACTACCGGTTTTAAAATTTTTCCTTTCTGTGTTTGAGCTTTTATTTATCATACATATCTTTCATTTTTGTCCAGCACTTATTTCCATTAGTTTATTTCCTTTCCGTATAGAAAAGTTTCTCAGGCTTACTTTGTACATTACCGATGTGATCTACATTGTCAAATTTACTCTTTAATGCTCTCTTGTATCTCTCTGTTTTTCTCTCTCTTTTGGAAATCCTGGCAGAGAAACTTTATTATTTTTATTGTTTCCAAGCTACTGTACTTGATTTTTTTGCCTAGTGTTTTCATCTTGAAGTTATCACATCAGTGTCCTGTCACTGGATGACACCAGTCATTCTGTGCTGGTGCTTCTCATAGTTGCTTCACATCCCCTTGGTCTTTGGACTCATTTTGACAAAGAAGTTACAAGTCAAAGTTTATAAAGGACCTTGCTTTCTTGGAAAACCAACTATTTCAACCCAACTTTCAATAAATCTTTTAAAAAATAGTTGTTACTCTCTGGGTCCCCTTTTGAGACACACTGTCACTTTCTGCAGCTCCTCAGGAGCTAAGGGAAATCCAAATTGAACTTGCCTTTTTAAGTGTTTGGGCCTAGGATCCACCAGACCATATTACTCTCTCAAGATGTGTTTTGCAAGTTGGCCTTGTGGATCCTTGAAGTTGCTTTAAATGTATCAGAATTTATAAAAGTTTTTAACTGAGAAATGATGCTAATATCTCTTTATTTTTCTCGCTAAAGTTTATTGTAATTGGATTTAAAGGGGAAAGTGAATATGAGTCCTTGCCCTATCATCTTTTTTTTGTAACATTTCAAAAGGTTTTGTTAATATGGAAGTGTTTCTGTTATACAGAGTTAATTTTTTTTCCTTGATCTAAGAATAGTCAAGAGTTTTCTTGATTGGTAGTGGTAGTGGTTATTGTTTCAGTTTATAAGTATTCTACCAAAATATTTACAGATGAGGTTATATGATTTCTGAGAATTGCTTTAAAAAAATCTGAGAGAGATTTGGTTGTCAAGATGGGTAACTGTGGTTGTGATAAAACAAGATTGACCATAAATTGGTATCTGTTGATAGATACTATTGTGCTAGTCTCTATACTTTTGCATATGGGTTTGGAATTTCGCATAAGAAAATGTTAGTTCTAATTTTACAAGAATTTGATTTCTTCTAAGAAAAAAATTTCTTGAATTGCATTGTGGTTAGAAAATGTGCCCTATATAACATATAATCTTAAATTTATTGTAGTTTGCTGTGCGAATTGATATATGATCAGTTTTAAAATTTCCATTAAGATTCTAAAAGGAAGTCATTATGTGTCCAGTATCATCTTGATGATGATATTCAAGTCTTCTGTAACCTAATTTATTTTTTTGTCTACTTAATCTGTCAGATATTGTAAGAGATACATTAAATTTCCCCACAGTCACTATAATAGTGCTCATATTATTTGATGCTGTTTTGAATGGACTCTTTTTTCCCCCATTGTATTGGTCACATTTAAGCTTTCTGGATTACAATATTTCACTAGTTTTGAGTTAAATATGTAATGTACTAGGCAGATTACTATAGGAGCTCAGCAAATACTTGTTTGAATAATATGTTAACTATTCAAAGTCATGTCATCGATTTTTGAGAAGAAAGATGTGCAGTCTAGCATTTGTAGTTTAATGGGTGAAAACAGTAGATCTGTTGATGTGTAAACTCAACGTCATGTTAGAGAATTAAATCAGAACACTTGCACTTTGAAATGTAACTTTGTGTTTTAGCTGTGTTCCCTGGTTTTTTTAATACTTTTTAGTTTTTAGAAGTATAACTGAAAAACCAAAAAAACCGACTTTGTGCTTATTTATTGAGAGGGTGCCAAAATCTTTTTGCATCTCAGTTGGAAATATTTAATAATGGCAGTGAGAACAAGTACTGGTCTTCAAGCCAGGGAAATAAAAATTTTAAAATCATAACTGCCTAAATCATAAATTTCTGGGGATTGGAATTGTGCAAAGAATCTGGAAGAATACTGTTAGACCATTACAAGGGACCAGAAATGATGTATTTTTAAAACCTAATGAAACTTTGAATTATATGGGTTTTGACGTATATAATAGTATATATGGTTTATTATGAGTATATAGTGTTGTCAGTTCACATCTCTTATGTTCCATTTTGGGTGTTCTGGGAATGACAAGTTCCTGTTTATAGCCTTTCTTTACTAACAGTGTTGTTTTCTCTCCCGGCTGTTATTAAAAATGTGTGTGTGTGTGTGTGTGTGTGTGTGTGTGTGTGTGTGTGTGTTTTGAGACGAAGTTTTGCCCTATCATCCAGGCAGTTGGAGTGCAGTGGCATAATCTTGGCTCACTGTAACCCCGGCCTCCCAGGTTCAAACAATTCTTGTACTTCAGCCACCTGAGTAGCTGGGATTACAGGCGTGCACCACCACGTCCAAGTAATTTTTGTATTTTTTAGTAGAGATGGCATTTTGCTATGTTGGCCAGGCTGGCCTCAAACTCTTGGCCTTAAGAGATACTCCCGCCTCACCTCCCAAAGTGCTGGGATTACAGGCATGAGCCACTGCACCCGCCCTAAAAAACATGTAAATTTTAAATCTACTGTACTAAATGATAACAGCTTATGAAGAGCATCCTAAACCTGTTATTTAATGGTCTTCATTGTTATTTTGATTAGATAACAATTATTTCACAAAGATTATTTATCTGTAGTCTGTTTTAACCATTCCACAATGAGTTCAAACAGTTCTGAAAGATTGTACTATCTAAAATACCTCTATGAATACTATTATCCAAGTGATTTTGTGTGACATATATTATCCTTCATTTGCAGAAAAGATGCCACATAAATTTTGAGCAGCTGTTTTTCCAGTTTACTTTTTATGTCTACATTTATATATTTTTTTCTTTCTGTGATACCTGCTTTAGCAATTTAAAAAGAATGGGCTTGATTCATTTACCTGCTTAAGTTCGTTGTGGGTTTATTCTAGAGAAGGACCGCCCCTTTTTAATCATCTTTTTGTTCTGTTTTATGTTCTTAGACTGTAAATTCTGTCTGCAAGGGACATACTCAGAGTCAGGTTGAAATGTGTACACTTGCCTACCATTTTCAATACTCAAGGATTATATCTGTGTATATGTCTCTGCTTCAGTATGTTTTATCTACAACTATAAAGAAAAATATTGGATTCATTATCAAGCTACCTGCTAGGAAAGAGTTTCTTGCTCAAATTAGGCTTATGTGGGGAACTTGGAAGTAATGGAAAGGGACAGTTTAATTCTTTTCCAGGTTCAAGGATGTGAATTATTGTGCCTTGTAAAGCTGGAAGGGGAAAATGAGGAATGATAATGATTTTTCATGTCATTAGTTTTTATATTTATAAAATTATAGCTTCCATTCATCCCTCTTTGAAATTTAAGGTTTGGTACTAAAAATAATACTTCCAGGATAATCTTACATGTTCATTGATACCCACCTCCCCTACCTCAGCTGTCTTAAAAAAGCAGAGGGTAAGTAGCTGCCAAGCTTTTAAGTAGCTCCAAATGGACTTAGCACCTGCCTAGATCAGGAATGGTAGAAGGATTGATCTGTAAAATAATCACATGTAGAACTTTTCTTTGGTAAATGTAAGTTAGTATACATCAATCAGTTTAACTTCTTACCTATGAAGTATAGTAGCAGCTATGTTAGAATACAGTGTTGTGTTTGACATGGTTTCCACCAGTTGTTTCCCTGTTTTAAAATCATATCTTACTTGGGAATCTTACTATAAACTGGTAGATGATGAGGTATTATGAATTTGAAAATTCAACCCTAGTTAATATTAAGATTGATTATACTCAATAATGGTGATACAGTGGGGGGATACACTGTCTTATAAATTGGTCAAAATGTATTAGGCATACTACTTTTGGATTGCAGTTTGGCTATATTGATGTTTAAAATGAGCATACCTTTCTAATATCAAGAGAAAATATTCAAACAAGTGTACAGATTAAGTTTATTACCAAAAAACAAAACTGAAAATACCCTAAATGTATTGCTAGAGAACTATTTAAATTTATAATGTATCAATAGGATCAAATGCTGTATAGCTGTTACAAAAGAATGAGGTAGTGCAGTATGTATTGGTATATTTAGACCTCTAAAATATATTATTAAATAAAAATATTCTCAGAAAATATACTCAGGTTTGCACATGAACCTGTTGTTATGGCTGATAAGTGAATTTGTAGAGGTCAAGGGTTACAGAATCTTCTGATTTTCACATGGTTTTTATAATGACCATATATAATTTTTACAAATAAATAAAGGTACTATTCATCTACATGTAGTTGTCATCTGATATTCTCTATTTTTATATTGTTATTTGAATAGTGGTATGGTCTTTTCTGAAAATATAGAAATACTTTTAGAACCATTGCAATGAGGCTGGGCGCGGTGGCTCATGCCTGTAAGTAATCCCAGCACTTTGGGAGGCCGAGGCGGGCGGATCATGAGGCCAGGAGATTGAGACCATCCTAGCTAACACGGTGAAACCCCGTCTCTACGAAAAATACAAAAAATTAGCCGGGCATGGTGGCAGTCGCCTGTAGTCCCAGCTACCCGGGAGGCTGAGGCAGGAGAATGGTGTGAACCCAGGAGGCGGAGCTTGCGGTGAGCCGAGATCGCACCACTGCACTCCAGCCTGGGCGACAGAGCAAGAGTCCGTCTCAAAAAAAAAAAAAAAAAACCATTGCATTGAGTTTATCTGCGGTTTGTCTTACTCTAAACTGGAGTTACTGTTCTAATATAAGAGGTTTATGGTATTTTTCTTAATTTTTTTAGATTATTGTTTAGAAAAGGGAAACAAATATGTGGTGAGAGTTAAAAATAAGATATAAATTTATTTTTAAATGTTTGCTCTGCTGTTTTTCTGTTTCAGTTACCTAGAAAAGTACGAGAAAGTTCATCATTTTGGGGAGGATGATGATGAGGTACCACCAGGCAATCCAAAGCCACAGCTTCCTATTGGTGCAATTCCATCTTCCTACAATTACCAGCAACACAGTGTGTCGGGTAAATATCACTGCAAATTAACAGGATATAGGTCCGCAGTTTTGAATTAGGAAAATAGACATCATCCAGTGAGTTAGTCCCTTCCTTTGCACATGAGAACACTTAAGGCCTTAAGGTAATGCAGCTTTCAAAGATTGACATCTAATTGGTATCAGAGCCCTTTCTCTCACAGGTTACCTGAGAATTTTAGTTGCAGGAATTTTTAGTTATAAAACACTTTCACTTCCAAGTAATGATTTTTCCTTATTGCTCTGACTAATGATCAGTTTATCCTAAATAGTCACTAAAATAAGAAGAGGAAGATCCTGTTAGGATTCAGGAGACCAAGAATTTTCTTATAGAGTCTATTAGATTTTCTAACATTAATGGGATTTCCAGCATCAGAATTCTCAGAAATGTTTCTGATTATTCTATATTCCTTCCATGGTACCAGGAAGATTTTTTTTTCACTTGTCATTCTTGTAATGGATATAGAGGAATCCACAGTTTGAAAAGAGCTGGACTCAAATTGGAAAAAAACCAACCTGAGTGTTGATACTCTTGAGTGGAGTAGACAGGGGCTCCAGTTTTCAGTGGCTCTGGAGGTCAGGACTGTGATGACTAGGAAGAGAGGTCTAAGGCGATACACATCTTTGTTTTTCCACTCACTAACATTTGGCTAAAAGAAAAAGAAGAGATACTTGTTTTTCAAGCTATGTTCTTTATAAAAATTATAATTATTCTAAATATTTATTATTATTATTATTTACTGGTACTAGTTCTATACTCTTACAGGTTATCTTTAGATTTATACTGTCTCATTTGTGGACTATCATCAGTATCATCAACTTTTTTTTTCGTATTATCTATTTTCAAAGTTTCTTAAAAGTTGAATTTGACTTCGTATTTCTCCCCTAATCAGTAATGGCTGAAGAAATAGAATCTTCTTTTAGAATCTGCGATCTCCATTAGAAGAGGCTTCATCTGATGCTTTTGTATAATTGGGGTAGGGGTGAAGCAGGGAGTGCCAACCAAATCTAGCTTTGTTTTTAATGAATAGTTTTTACTGCAAGAACCAAGAGTAAAGGAGAATATTTTAAGTCACCTTTAGAAATGCTTGCTAGTAGTTTATGCTGATAAGATAAAATGGGGTGACTTGTTAGATGATGTGCTCCTTGTTTCTAAAAAGAGCTAATGACCATTATCTAATTCAAGGACGTTAAAAAAGATACTCCTACATCGAATGAGATGTAGTAATGTACTAATGACCTTTAAAGATCATTTTAAACTTACAACTCTGCGTGATCCCTGTATTACAGTAACAGCAGAGCTATTAATCCTTGTAAATTTAAATAGACTTTGGTGTCTGCTACTACTGTTCCCACTTTTCTATGTTTGGTCTTGTTTAAAATAGATTTTTTTCCTAAATCTGTTTTTTCCCATTTTCTATTGATCTGCTTTAAGAAAGATCATGTGAAATATTTTTGGTATTTCGGAAGCCTACAATGAAACTTACTGATAGAGCTACACAGGTTAAAGGAATGATAGAATTGCTTAACCTGTTGTTGTAACAACCCTTTTCTGATATGCTATTATATGTCTGATTTGTTTTAAGAGAATCTGAACAGTTACGTTTTATATGTAACATGTGTAATGAAGTCAGGATTGGAGACTCATGAAGAGGAAGAAACTGGGAACTGATGGGGAACATTAGATTACAGAATATCTAATTCAAACTGAGAAGGGTTAGAATTTCAGGGCAGCATTTATACTTTATATTTTTCTAGAAAGAGCCATAGCAACATCATGACAGTATTCTAAAAATTGACATGATTATCAATATATAAAGCAAATAAGTCATTAATTTTTCTTTTAATGTGTTATTAAGGGAAATAGAATAAGCTCTGTGTGTGTGTGCACGCATGTGTTCTAAAAAAAAAAAAAACCAGCAAAATGAAATTATCTAATGTTGGATTGAGAGTATTTAAAGAAATTTATTTAGAACTTTGAGAAGATTTGTGTTTACATCTTTGATCATACAGCCTTATTTCCCTTGTAGCTTTGGATAAATGTATTTATCCAGAGATACTTTTATTGTTGACATTAAGAAAAGCTGTTCTAAAATATTTTGAATGGTAGTATAATAAATTTCAGTGGACAGTAGTGCTAGAATATAGAACATCGTACACTGATAGAATGTGGGCCTGAATTTGCCTTTGAGGATATTGACCACTTTTGGCCAATAACTTTAAATGGCAAAAAAGATATTGTGGGTTTTGCTTTAAGCTTTAAGATTCTTCAACATTGGCATCAGTACATGGTGGTTTTTATCATTCATTTGCATAGGTTTTCATACTGTTTTTGACATTACATACCTAATACTTCAGTTTCCTCCTTTCTCTGTTTTTTTTCCTTGGTATTGATTGGATACAATCATTTCTGCAGAATTATTAGGTGGATTATTATTATTATTCTTATGATTTAATCCAACTCAATCATTTTAATAAAGTGAAGCCAAGTACCCGGTCCATTTGCCTTTTTGGTACTTAAATTTTGGGTTTCATGCAGGAAGATATAAAAATTTTTTATTAGCTATATTTGAGTAAAGATTTTCTTTAAGCATTACATATTCTAACAAGACATTTGGACTACAACAATCACTGCCAATATAGATGTACAGAATATATTGTAGAATTTCTACAGTGTACATAAACAGCACTCCAGGAACAACTCTCCCTTTCTTCTAAATTGAAAACAAAGAGAAGTGACTGCCTAAGATTAAATTTGTCAGTAGTGACCCACTTGTATAAACTTTGAATCAAGAATGTTGAAAATATGGACAGGCACGGTGGCTCACACCTGTAATTCCAGCACTTTGAGAGACCAAGGCTGGTGAATCACCTGAGGTCAGGAGTTTGAGACCAGCCTGGCCAACATAGTGAAACCCTGTTTCTACTAAAAATACAAAAATTAGCTGGGTGTGGTGTCACACGCCTGTAATCCCAGCTACTCAGGAGGCTGAGGCAGGAGAATTGCTTGAACCCAGGAGGCAGAGGTTGTAGTGAGCCGAAATCCACAGCACTCCAGTAGCCTAGGTGACAGCAAAACTCTATCTCAAAAACAATAATAAACTTCCCACCTCATTCCAGTTATAAAATTATAGCTCTCAACCATATCTCCTTGAGGGAATGAAAGGAGGATCTTAAAATTTTATAAGCATTTTCTCCTACATAATTCTCTTAGGAATCTTTACCAAGGAATTTTTAATTCGCCAAATGATTATAATAAATTGGTGCTTTCACTGTTATCTGAACTCCCAAATGAAGCAGACTTTGCTATTCATGTATGCAGTCTCCTATCAAATGAAAGCAAGCATGTCATGCAACTTGAAAAAGATCCCAAAATCACCACTTTACTACTAAATGTTTAAATATAATTAAAGGATATTTCATAATTGTTATGTTTATCTTACTCTAATTGAAGATGTCTTTGACAGAGTCATTCTGCTAAGGATGTATTGAATGGAGTATCTGTCATTTTACAGTAGGAAATAGCACAATTCTAAGATCATATTGAAAACATAAACTTTAGGACTGTGACAGATAAGGAATACGGGTTCCACATTTTTTTCTGTTCAGATTTACCTGAAAGCTATGTGGAATGTAAAAATGTAAATTAATTATTGCTAAGACTTGGCTTATTATCAGTCCAGTTTGAAGTATAGAATATAAAAATCTGCTCCTATATTCATAGAAGTTTCATTACTTTTTTCCAGATACTTATTGTATGTTACTTATGAGAAATTTCATTTATAAGGATTATCAAAAATGAACAATATATTCTTATTGTCCAGCTTTAAATAGTGTAAAGAATCTGTGTCATAGCCATTAATAAGTATGTTGTGGAATTTCTTCATTATGTTGGAGACACTTCTAGAATAGTTTAGAATTGAAGAGTTGTGTCTCTTCAACTGTCTGCATTTGGAAATGAAATTCCTTACTTATAATTTTCTTCTGTGGTATGTTGTGACAGTAGATTTCTACTTGCATCCTACTTAAAGAGATTATGTGTGTGTTTTTTTAACTTTTAAAAATATGCAGATATTTCTGAAATATTCTTTTGTTATTGTTGTTAAGAGACAGGTCTCACTTGGTCGCCCAGGCTGGAGTGCAGTGACTTAACCATAGCTCACTGGAACCTTGACCTCCTGGGCTCAAGCAGTCCTCCCAGCTCAGCCTCCCAAACAGCTAGGATTACACCACCACAACTAGCTAATTGTTAAATTTTTGGTAGAGACAGCATCTCATTATATTGCCCAGGCTGGTCTTGAACTCCTGGCCTCATGTGATCTTCCTGCCTCAGGCTCCCAAAGTGTTGGGATTATAGGCATGAGCCACCATGCCCAGCCTGAAATATTCTTCAACGTTTAAATTTTAGTTTTTTGCCTTTTCCCTTAAACTTGTTACAGCTTTATTTGAAAAAAATGTACTTGTGATATTTGTCTCAGGACATAGTTGCCAAGGTCTAAACTGCCCCAGTTAGGATTCGGTTATTTCTAAAAATACAACATTTTTTATATATGTGAATTATGATTATATAGTATCTTAGTGTTCTGTAAGCCCATTTTATCCCATCTTCAAAGTTTTGTAAATGTTTTAAATTAATTCCCCTGTGGAAAATCTTAGTTGCTTTGGTTTAGGCACAAAAGCATGAACCATAAAAGTAAATATTTATAACTCAGACTTCATCAAAATTAAAATTTCTGTTTAAAGACACTTAAGAAAATGAAAATATAAGCCACTAACAGGGAGAAAATATGTGCAAAGCAAATGTGAAACAAAGGACTCATTTAGAGTGTTTAGAACTGATAATATTAAGTGCTGGCCAGGATGGAGAGCAATAGGAACTCTGTATATTGCTGATGGAAATGCAAGATGTTACAGCCACTTTGGAAAACAGTTTCACAGTTTCTTACAAAGTTAAGGATATACTTATGTGTGACCCAGCAATCCCACTTCTAGGTATTTATGCTAGAGAAATGAAAAAAATATGTCCCAACAAAATCCTGTCTATGTTTATAGGGAGATTTATTAGTACTCACCAATAATTGGAAACAATCTAAACGTCCCTCAACTAGGGAATGGATAAACAAACTGTGTTTAAAAAGGTATGGACTACTGATGCACATATCAGCATGGATATGAATCTCAAGAGCATTTTGCTAAATAAAGGAAACTAGACAATGAAAGACTATATTGTGTGATTCCACTTATTTGGCATTTTGAAATAAAATGATAGGAAAGTAAATTTGATTTGTAGTACCTAGTGGTAGGGGATGGAATTGAGCATGAGAAACTTTTTGTAGTGATAGAAATACTCTATATCTTGACTGTGATGATTAAAACTATACATCTGTCAAAACTTAGAATTGTAGAACTAAAGTTAGCATGGGTTCTACTATGTTAATGATATTGCAGTAATTTGGAACAAGTCCATTGAATTGCAGTAGTAAAAAGTGTAGATTAGTTTGGGCGCAGGGCTCATGCACGTAATGCAGCACTTTGGGAGGCCGCAGCAGGAGAATTGCATAAACTCAGTAGATTGAGACCAGCCCGGGCAACATAGGGAGACCTCTCTCTACTAAAAATAAAATTAGTTGGGCATAGTGGAGCCTTCCTGTAGTCCTAGCTACTCAGGAGGCTGAGGTGGGAGGATCACTTGAGTCTGGGAGATTGAGGCTGCAGTGAGCTGTGAAAGCGACATTGCACTCCATCCTGGGCAGCAGAGCCAGATATGTCTCAGAAAATAAAAAAAAGTGCAGCTAGGTCAATTAAAATACTGATTCAAAAATATTTTGGCAATGATGGCCAAATGGTATGTACATTTTGGTATTTTAATACCTTTTCAAGAATGTAATTTTAATTAGTAAACCTAGGAAGTTTTAAAAGTTGAACGTTTTGAACCTATAATCAGTTTATGTTTTTTAATATATATTTATATTATATTTTATATCTATATATATTTAAAGCTGTGTTCTGTATTCAAGGGATATTCACCATAAAGGTATCTGATCTTTGATATACTTAAGGTATTTTTTTTCTTTGTTAGATTATCTGCGTCAAAGTTATGGGCTGTCTATGGACTTCAATTCGCCAAATGATTATAATAAATTGGTGCTTTCACTGTTATCTGGACTCCCAAATGAAGTGGACTTTGCTATTAACGTATGCACTCTCCTATCAAATGAAAGCAAGCATGTCATGCAACTTGAAAAAGATCCTAAAATCATCACTTTACTACTTGCTAATGCCGGGGTGTTTGACGACAGTAAGTTTTAAACTGAATGTATTATATAATTCTTCTGTAAAAGTTTTTTTTTTTTAAGGTTTTTAAGGAGAAAGTACTTTTTTGTTTGTCAACATAATAGCATTCTTTATTTTCTGTTTTTATATTATGCATTATTTAAGATAATGAATGTTTGGGAGGTTTTAACCTTAAATATTTGAATAGTAATTTTGTCTCAGTGTTTTTGAAGTAAAAGTCCTGGTTTTTAAGTTGGAGTAATATATAGGTTTCCTGAGTTGAGACGATTGCTTGCTACAAGATTTTGACAAAGAAAACTAGGATCTGGAAAAAATTGTTTTCTGAAATCTGTTTCTGCTAATGTGTGGCTATAATTTTTAACTAAAACATTTTAGGTCAATGCATTTGAAAATTTGCCTTCTAAATCATCAAAGTAAGGCTTATCGAAGGCTTCATATCATTTTTACTTGTAGGGTTTGCTAGTTGTGGGTTTTGATAAATCAAATTCCTCATCTCTTCTGAAATTATCTCTCATTAAGGCTGGATTACCACACAGATCAAATTACTCAGTTTTCTCTTGCAGTTTAATAAAGATTTAGAAATAATATTTTGAAATCTTTCACTGCTCAGTTTTTCTTTTGTAAAATATCTGTTAGCTGATGTTATTGGTATAAAGTTATTTCTTGCTTTCCGACTCTCCCCAACTCCAACCCCATTTTTTGCTAGAAGTATATCCTATTCAAGTATAAGGTATTGACATACATTGAAAGTATTTTATCTTTTAGGAAATTATATATATAGCACAGTAGTAGAGTCTTTGAGAGAACTTGTTATAACATTTTATGACTTTTTGTTTTTATCTTTAAATAGTGAGATGTTTGCAAAAGAATTTTTCTGCAATTTGATTTGGGTCAAGTAGTGTTTTATTTGGGATTATTTAGGTAGGATTCTTTGAAATTTGGCACGTATTTTATATTGAAAATAATTTTGAAATTAAATAAAAGTAAAAATTAGTTTCTTAACTTGCCCAAAACTATTCTTGGTTACATGGATGGGGATGGGGGAAGAAAGATGGTTAGTTCTCGGTTTCTGTCATAATTTTAAAGATGTAAATTTGATGGCTTTTCACATCACTTTTATATTCTTTGATTTTCGTTATTCTATTTTGATCTTCCAAATACAACTTTCAGCATTTAATGTAGAATGGAGTTGAAAATTGTTTCACATTTTGTAGAAACCTTAAAATGAAGCCTTTGAAAAGAATGCATATTCTCAAACCAGAATAATTTTAAGTCTTAACATTTAATCATTGAATAGGATTACATGTAAATAATTTAAGTTGGGTATATGATAGAAGTAATCTTACCAGTTTGGGTGCTCTAAGACAAGACCTTGTTTAGACTGAATTTATCTTCATGCATTTTTCAGGCATTTTATTTGTTTAAAAGACTAAATTATTGTGTAGTATAATAATGCAAAACAGCATTAATTTAGCAAGTGCCATTTGGGTATAGTTTCTGTCATTCAAAGTCACAGAAAGTTTGGTTCCACAGTACATCGGGACTTTATGAAGACCTTATATTTAAAACAATAGTTTTATATGATAAAAATAATTCTCTTTGGAGTTTGAAGGTTATAGACATATTTTATTTGGTTAGACTTTGAGAGGCTTTGATTTGATTTTTAGGGCAAGAGATTTTAATTGAGAGAGAAATGTAGATGCCACTTCTTTTAGAAAGTAGAATATTTACATATTTTGTGTGTTTAAAGAAGTATAATAAAAATTCTATGTGACAAGAAATTTCATTTTTCAATTTTATGTTTCTGCCCTGTATTCTTTTCCCAGAGATGTTATTTGCTTGGTGGGTTTTTCGTTTGTTTTTTTGGTTTTTTTTTTTTTTAAGAGAGAATCTTTCTCTGTCCCCCAGGCTGGAATGTAGTGATGCAATCTTGGCTCACTGCAACCTCCGCCTCCAAGGTTCAAGCGATTCTCATGCCTTAGCCTCCCAAGTAGCTAGGACTACAGGTGAGCACCACCGCACCTGGCTCATTTTTATATTTTTAGTAGAGACAGGGTTTCCTCGTGTTGGCCAGGCTAGTCTCAAACTCCTGTCCTCAGGTGATCTGCCTGCCTCGGCCTCCCAGAGTGCTGGGATTACAGGTGTGAGCCACCATGCCCGGCCCCTTGGGAAGTTTTTTATAAGGATGTTTCAGGACAAAGAAAACTTTGTCTGTCTTTAGTGGTGTGTGGGCTTCATTTTGCTGGTTAAGCTGCTACTTATATATAAATTTGATATTTTATGAAATGCTTTTTGAGGTCACTGTAGTTAATTTGTTTATTCAAAACATTTACATCTGTTTTTATATTATTTCCTCACGACCCTAATGTCAGTAGTAAAATCATTAGTAAATATAATTTATGTTTAAAATGTTGCTATTTCTCACCCTTTTAAATATTTTGTAAGATGAAAATTCTTATTCTAGCCAGAGTACTTTACAAACTTTATTTTACTCAATTTTAACTAAATATTAGGTTCATACTTAAAAGGTAATAAGACTGCCAAGAGTCCATAAATCTCTTATGAGAGAAAACATACTCACTTGTTATGCTTGTCATAACACGTCCAATAAGGAAGCTTAAGATTTTGTTTTTTTAAAGATTAACGTTCATAACGACTAGTTTTTCTGTTAACAGTTGTCATTATATAATTTTCTTTTGGTGTCTAAAAGCAGTAACTTTCATTATGGAGCTAATGTGATAGTTGATAAAGGATTTACTTAATTTTTAAGGGGAAAAATATATTGTATCACAGCTTAGACATTTGAATCATACTGCTTTATAGTCTGATCCTGTATTGACAATTCGAGCTAGCAGCATAAAGGAGAAAAAATAATACAGGATGTACCTATCTATGTGCCTTAAGTTTTTTGGGGAAGTGAGGGCCACATGTGGATGAGAGACAGAGTGTTGTTAAGAAGAAGCTTACGAAAACAGATGGTTTGACTTTTCAAAAGTCATAAAGTTGTTGATAAGGCAACTTTATCGAGAAACACAAGCATGATGTAGGCCTGAGAATTTTCCTTAAAGGAGATTTACGGGAATTGTGGGAATTATTTCCATGGAATGCCTTGCTGTGTATGTTTTTTGAAGTGTGAATTATGCAAGTATTTCTGAAATTAATATGAGGATTTCAAATGATAACAACCTGGAAATTTAATAGCAATAACCTCAGTTTGCTTTTTTAGTATTTTTCTTCTGTATAAATGAAAGCCAATGTGGAGTAACTCTTAAGTACTCTTCACTTCTTTATTGTCTGTATAATTATTATAAAAAAGAGTCTATATTATTAATTTGTAGGAACACAAATTTTCTTTAAATCTAAAAACAATGTATTTCAAAAGAAATTATTGTGACTATCATTTACTGTAAAATAATTTTTAGTGCACAAGATATATTAAGATGTAGTTTTGTTGTTTTTCCAAGCCTACCTATTATTAAATAATTAATTGAAAGAATTTATTGCATTTTATTGAATGTACTATTTATTTATTTGTTTTTTAGCTTTAGGATCCTTTTCCACTGTGTTTGGAGAAGAATGGAAAGAGAAGACTGATAGAGACTTTGTTAAGGTAAATCATTTTAATTAAAATGTTGAATCATTGAGTTACATGTAGCTAAGCCAACAATAGATCAGTGGTTGCTTATTTAATATACATAATACTAGCTATACTTTTATCTTTACCTAATACATATGCCATACACGATTTTAAAGTTGTGATTGAGTTGAGTGAAAAATCTTTTAGAATACCCACGAACAGACATAAAATTTTCATTGATTTCCGTGAACAGTAACAACAATAGCAATAAACAACTGAATGACCCTCTTCTCAACTGGGATTCTGCGAATGGGTTTCAGGAAGTTTTCATTTTTATGTGTGTTCTGAAACTATGCAATTCAGAAAGGAATGAAGGGCCAGGTCTGCCATCAAATCCTCAAAAAGAATAGGTCTAAAAGATTATTAAGTGTCCATCTAGAGGAAAGTTTCTGGGAATATATTTCTGAAACAAAATGTAGTTGTGAATTTCAAGTGAGAAACTACAAAAAGACTTGAACAAATTGTTTTGTCACTTGTCTAACTTTGCTGGCTTTCAAGGAAATACAGGATGCTTCTTTTATTTACTCTCTAAGGGTACATTTTATAGTATTACTATTAATAGAACATTATTGTTTAAACACCTTTTCTTTAAAACTCATGAGATACATTCAAGTATGATTACTTTTCATTCTTGCTGCGACTTCAGCTAAAATTTCTAAATCTATCCACTTCGTTTCTTAAAAGTAGCTCTCTTGGGCTGGGTGTGGTGTCTCACACCTGTAATCCCAGCACTTTAGGAGGCTGAGGTGGGAAAATCGCTTGAAGCTAGGAGTTTAAGACAAGCCTGAGCAACAAAGCTAGACCCCATCCGTACAAAAACATGTATATATTTTTTACTTCATTATACAAAAATATTAAAGAATTAGCTGGGCATGGTTGTGTGCACCTGTAGTCCCAGCTACTAAGGAGGTTGAGGTGGGAGGATTGCTTGCTTGAGCCTGGGAATTTGAGGCTGCAGTGAGCTATAGTTGTGCCACTGCACTCTAGTCTGGGTGACAGAGCAAGACCCTGTCTCTAAAATCAACTGATAAATCAATAAAAATAAATAAAAAATAAAGTGATACCATGGTGTTTTAGGGAGCTACTTTATTTTTTATTTTCATTTATTTACTGGTGTTTGATTAATCACTTAAATATTAAAAATCAGTTGTAAAAATTTTGATATTGTCCAGACAAAATAGACTAAGTCACAGAACAAAAAGAGACAAAAAAGGTAATTACATAATGAAAAAAGGGATCAATACAGCAAAAGGATGTATGTAACAATCATATATGCACTCAACACTAGAGGCCCCAGATGTATAAAGCAAATATTAGTAGAGCTAAAAAGAGATAGACCCCAATACAATTATAGTTGGGGACTTTACTCACTTTCAGCATTGGGCACATCATCTAGATAGAAAATCAGTAAAGAAACATCAGACTTAATCTGCACTATAGACCAAATGGACCTAACAGACATTTATAGACTATTTTATCCAACAACTGCAGAATACACATTCTTCTCATCAGCACATGGAACAGTCTCTGGGATAGACCATATAGTATGCCACAATACAATCTCAATAAATGTTTAAAAATTGAAATAGTATCAAGTGTCTTCTTATATCACAATGGAATAAAAGTAGAAATCAATAATAAGAGGAACTTTGGAAATTGTACAGATGTTAATACAAGAAAATTAACATGCTCCTGAATGACTATTGGGGATGAAGGAAGAAGTTAAGAAGGAAATTTAAAATGGAAACACAACATGCCAAAATCCATTGGATACAGCAGAAGCAGTCCTAAGAGGGAAGCTTATAGCAATATATGCCTACATCAAAAATGTAGAAAGATTTCGAATAAACAACCTAATGATACACCTTAAGGAACTAGAAAAGCAAACCAAACCAAACCCAAAGTTAGTAGAGGAAGGAAATTATAAAGATCAGACCAGAAATAATTGAAATGGAGACTAAAAAGACAAAGGATCAACAAAACAAAAAGTTGTTTTTTGATAAGATAAACAAAATTGAGAAACCACTAGCTAGAATAGCCAAGAAAAAAGAGAGAAGACTCAAATAAAGTCAGAAACATGAAAGGAGACATTACAGCTGTTACTACAGAAATACAAAGGATCATTAGAGACTATGTTGAAGTATTATGCTAATGAATTGGAAAACCTAGAAAAAATGGATAAATACTTGGACACATACAACCCATCAAGATTGAACCAGGAAGAAATAGCCTCATCAGACCAATAAAGAGTAACAAGATTCAATCAGTAATAAAAAGTTTCTCAACGAAGAAAAGCCCAGGACCGGATGGCTTATGGCTGAATTCTTCCAAACTTAGAAAAAATAACCAACACCAGTTCTTCTCAAACTACTCCAAAAATCTGAAGGGAAGAAAACTCTCCTTAACTCATTCTTTGAGGCCAATACTACTCTGATACCAAAACCAAGCAAGTACACAACAGAAAAAGAAAACTGGAGATCAGTATCTGTGATGAACACAGATGCAAAAGTCCTCAACAGAATGCTAGCAAACCAAATCCAACAATGTATCAAAAAGACAGTGCACCATCATTAAGCTGGATTTATCCCAGGGATGTAAGGATGCAAATCAATAAATGTGATACATCACATCAACAGAATGAAGGACAAAAATATGATCATCTCAGTTGTAGATTTGTCATATGTGACTTTTATTGTCTTGAGGTATGTTTCTTCTATGCCTAATTTCTTGAAAGTTTTTATCAAGAAGAAATGTTAAATTTTATCAAATGCTTTTTTTTGCGTCTTTTGAGATAATCATCGTGCCAAATGGGGGAAAAACTGAAAGCTTTTCCTTGAAAAACTGAAATAAGATGAGGACACTCACTTTCACCACTCTCATTCAACATTGTACTGGAAGTCCTAGCCAAAGGAATCAAGCAAGAGAAAGGAATAAAACTTCAGTAAAGTTGCAGGATACATTTCTTAAAAAAAAGACATACGAATGGCCAAAATATATATGAAAAATTGCTCCACATCACTAATCATCAGGAAAATGTAAATGAGAACCACAATGAGATATCATCTCACCCCAGTTAGAATGGCTGTTGTCAGAAAGGCAGCAAAATAACAAATGCTGGTAATAATGTGGGCAAAAGGGAACTCATACACTGTTGATGGGAAAGTAAGTAATACAGCCATTATGGAAAACAGTATCCCACTACTGGGTATTTATCCAAAGGAGAGGAAATAGTATATCAAAGGAATACCTGTGCCCTCAGTGTTCATTGCAGCATTATTCGCAATAGCCAAGATATGAAATTGACCAAAGTATCCAGTAACAGGTGAATGAATAAAGTTATATATATATATATACATATATATATATATGTGTATATATATATATGTATATATATATATACATATATATAATGAAATACTATTCAGCCCTAAAAAGAATGAAAATGTGCTATTTGTAGCAACGTGGATGGAACTGGAGGTCATTATGTTCAATGAAATAACCTAGGCACAGAATGAGAAATATTTCATGTTCTCACTCGTATGTGGGAGCCAAACTTGTTGATATTTTAGAGGTAGAGTAGATTGGTGGTTACCAGAGGCTAAGAAGGGTGAGAGGGTGGTGTACAAAGAAAGTTTGGTTAATGGGTACAAATACCTAGTTAGATAGAAAGAATAAATAATAAATTCTAGTGTTTTATAGGACAGTAACATGACTATAGTTATCAATAGTTTATATTTAAAAATAGTAAGAAGAGAATATTTGAAATGCTTCCAACACAAAGAATGATAAATATATGAGGTGATGCATACCCCAAATACCATTATTTGATTATTACACATTGTATGCATGTATTAAAATATCACAGGTACTCCATAAGTACATACAGTTGTTATGTGTCCATAAAATTTGTTATTGAGCTATCTCGCAAATTTGTATTAAAAGAGAGTCACTTTAGGAAATAGTAACTGTTAAGTACAAGATTTTTCTAGTGGCATTTTACCTTTTCTTTATTGCTAGTCTTTATGTTTAACTAACAAAAACTGCTAATGATAAGCTTCAACTAATCAAAAACTTCATTCTTTAGCAGTCTATTTTAAGTATTATAAATTGTCTTTAATGCATCAAGATTTACTTGACAATTTTGGAGGACAAGTTAGGAGGATTGGCTGAGCCCAATAGTTCAAGACTAGCCTGGGCAACATAATGAGACCCTGTCTCTACAAAGAAAAAAAATAATTAGTTGGGCATCGTGGTGCATGATTGTAGTTCCAGCTACTTGGGAGGCTGAGGCAGGAGGATCACTTGAGCTCTGGAGTTAGAGACTGTAGTGAGTTATGATTGTACCACTGCACTCCACCATGGGTAACAGAGTGAGACCCTGTCTTTAAGGGAAAAAAAAAAAGACTTTCTGGAAACTTTCATGTACATCAGTATGATTTATTGAATTTTTTGTAGATTTTAGATGTTTAAATAGTTAGAAAATCCTTACAGGCTTGGTTTCTAAGTTATATTCCCACTAGGGCATTTTTCTTTTATAATGGAACTTTTTCTTTACCTAAGAAGAAATAAAATTAAAGAGTTATAGTTAGGCATTTAGCATCAATGGCTTATATAAAAATAATTTTATATTAAGTATTAGTTGTCATGTAGATTTGTTTTTCTATCATAAACATTTTTACTTGAATTAAAAGTTAATATAGACTATACATTAAACACTTTACATAGTTGTCTTTATCATTTTTCTGTTTACACAGTTTTTTTACAAAACAGTTCCACTGTAAAGTGTTTCAACAAATAAGAACCTGTAATGTCTCTTCAGAGATGTATACATGAATTTTATTTTAATGAGCTGGTAATATTTGAATTAATAGTTAAATAGTGGGAAAAGAGAGAGAGAAAAATGTTTTCCTGGTTTTACAGAGGTTAGTCTTTATTTTTTATTTATTTATTTTTCTTTGAGACAGTCTTACTCTTACCACCCAGGCAAGAGTCCAGTGGTGCCATTGTAGTTCATTGCAATGTCCTTGGTCCAAGGGATCCTCCTGCCTCAGGCTCCCAAGTAGCTAGGATTACAGACTCCTGCCACCATGCTTGGCTAACTTGTTTTTTATTTTTTTGTAGAGATAGAGTCTTGATATGTTCCTCAAGGTAGTCTCAAACTCCTGTTCTCAAGCAGTCCTCCTGCCTCGGCCTCCCAGAGTGCTGGGATTATAAGCATGAACCACCCTGTCTGCCCCCTTATAGAAGTAATTGATGCATGCTGTGGAAAAGCTAGAATTTACAGCTAAGGACAAATATTAAAACCATTATTAATCACACCCATTCAGAAATAAACACCATTAATGTCCTTATATACATCTATCGAGTCTTTTCTATGCATATTATTTAAAGCAAAAGTTTTATTCAGAATTTAATTTGTAACCCGTTCTTTTCACTTATTACAATGTTAGATTTTCTTCTTATCCTTAATGTTTAGTATTTTAATGGCTACTTCATTCATATTACACATATTTCATAATTCATGTAAATAATCCATATTTTCAGAAATTTAGATTGTTTCCATTTCTTCTTCTTATCAACCTACCTGGGATATACATACTCATATCCAGGCCCACAAGTATAAAAAATTTTTTTTCTTAAGTTAACTCCAAGACAAATTTGCAAGTCAAAGAGTATACTAAATCCTTCATAAGAAGTATACCATCTTAACTGAATTTTATGGTAAGGTTACACTTTTCATATTGTTATCCAGAATGAAGTTTGTAGCCCAAAATAGCTAGGCCTATTGCTACAGAAAATATTGTATAATTAGTTAAAATGTTTATGACATTTATCTGATAATATCTGATAAGAATTATCGGATTAATAGCTTTAAGTCACCTTATTTCAGAGAAAAAAATACTTGAACTAATTTATTTGGTAAAATATTTTGTACATTAATTCATTTATTTAAAAAGTATTTACTGAGTATTTTCTGTGTGCCAATACTTTTCCAGACACTGGGAAAATAAGGTCCCCCCTCTCAGCAAATTTCCATTCTATGATAGGAAAACAGACAATAAAGGTAAACAATGTTATTAGAGGCTTTTGCAAGTATTATGAAGAAAATAAAGCAAGACAATGTGATAGTTATAAGACATGTGAGTATATGGTAACGTTAGATAATATGACCAGAAAGGCTTCCCTCAGGAGGTAATATCTGATGATTTTTAGTAGGTTTGAATGGTATTAGGTGACCAGCACTGCAGAGGAAGAGTCTTTCTGACAGAGGGAATAGCAAATGCAAATATTCTGAGGTAAGAACAAATTTAGTTTGAGGTATAGAAAGTATGCTTATGTGCAGGACCATGGTAAACAAAAGGAAAAGTAGTAGCAGACAAATGTGCCTGTTTCAGCTGTGAATATGCAGTTAACAGAAAATTTTAATTAATGACAAAAGATATGTTAATCATGTTATTATATCTATTAAAACTAAGCTTCAGGATGCATTGACTTTGTAATTTAATATATTATCTTTTTTGGACTCCTGTAAGTACTTTTTAAATTATAACACATACTTAGTGTATATGTATAACACATACATAAGCATACACCTCAAGATGTGTTTATAAAGTGAATACACCCATGTAATCATTACCCAGATGAAGAATTAGAACATTATCAGCACCTCTGAAGTACGCATATTCATTCCCCCTTTCAGTCACTTCTTCATTCACTCCCTTATCTGTTAACCTTTCTTCCTTATTCTACTTCTCTTTTTTTCTTTTGTTCAACATCATGTTTGTGAAAGTTTCATGCATATCGTTGCAAGTATTTGTACTTCATTCATTTCTATTGTTGTATAATGTTACATTGCATGAATATGCAGCAATTTGTCTATTCTGCTGTAAAAAGCAATAAGGATTTAGTTATTTCTAGGTTGGACACATAATTTTGCTATCAAGGGTTTTATATATGTATTTTGGTAAATATATGCATGCATTTTTGTTGGGTAATTGACCTAGGAGTGTTAATTGGTAGGTTATAGGGTATGCATATCTGTATTCAGCTTTGGTAGATACTACCAAAAGTGTTTTCAAAGTAGTTGTACAGTTTTACCTTCTCAACGGTAGTATGTCAGTTCCAGTTCCTCATTGTTGACAGTATTTGGTATTGTCAGTCTCTTTCATTTTAACTATTACAGTGAGTGTGTATTGTTACTGTAGCTTGGTTTTAATTTCCATTTTTTCTTGATTGATGAGAACTAGAATACTTTTGGCAATTTTGATAGCTTCTTTTAGACAGTGCCTATATTTTGTCCATTTTTAAATAATTATCTTTTTGATTTGTAAGAGTTTTTTTTTCTATATTTTGGATAAAATTTCTTTTTAAGATGTTGGAAATATTTTCTCTCTAGCTTGCCTTTTGATTCTTGAACGCTATCTTTTGATGAACGCACATAACTTAATGTAGTTTAACATAAATTTTTCTGGAAGTTGGCCATTTTTTGTTCTAGTTACAAAATTTTGCCAACCATGAGGTCAAAAACAGAATATGTTTTTTTCTGTTTTACTTTTCACACTTAGATCTATAATTTTTATTGTTTTTGTGTATGCGGTATAAGCTAGAAGTAAAGATTTGTTTTTTTTTCCCTCATATGGATACCCAGTTGAACCTACATTATTTGTTTTAAAAACTGTGTCGCAGTATCACCATTGTCATAAATCCACCAATCATATACATATGGATCTTTTTCTAGATTCCTTTTCATTGGTTTATTTACCCCGTTAGGGCTTGAAAGTACCAGATTTTTAGTCAAGAAATTGAAATTCTTCCTACTACATTTCAGTAAAAATTTATATTTTCTAATTAGAGAAAATATTTATTTTCCTATTTTTATGTATAGCTCATTGCTAAAAATGTTATTTTTGTTTTTATACCTCTATGCAATTTAAAACCCCAGAAAGCAGATCTTTTAATCTTATTTTTCTGTCCTCATTCTTTCTTGTGTATTTCATCTCCCTTCTGAGTATGTGTTTTTTTCTCAGTATAACACATCTTAAACTAGATCTTTCAATGAAGATATTTTATTGATAAAATTCTGAGTTTTATAATTGTCTTTATTTTTGTCCATGTTCCATTTATAGAATTGTAGATTATAAGTTATATTTTTCTTGTATTATTGTCATTCTGTTGTTTTCTGCCTTTTCTTCTAGGTTATCTTTCTTCTTCTTTTTTTTTTTTTTTTTTTGTCAATTTCTGACCTTCTCTTAATTCTGAGCAGCATTCTGGGTAATTTCATTAGGCTTGTTCCTTAATCATTTTCAGCTGTGCCTAATATGCTACTTGACCTATTTGTTAAATTTCTATTTTAGTGATCATGTTTTAATTTCTAGAAATTCTCTCCGTCCTACTTTAGATTTTCCCTTTTGATCTTCTTTTTTATGTTTTTAATAATTTTGAAGATATTTTTAAAATCTTTTAATAAATTAATTTGAATTATATAAATTAAGTATATAATATAGAAACAAAATATATAACTATAATATGTAAATTAAAAATTAAATACACTTGATTATTCTAATATCTAAAGCTGTTGTGACTAATTTTACTTATTCCACGGTGGAATATTCCCTTCTGTTTTATAATGTTGGTTACAAATTTCAGCAGACCTGTTTTTGTAGGGTTTTTGTACAGATTGGATTGAAAGTTTATTCTTCCACTACTCTATTGCAATTGCCAATCATCTACAGAGAAATACTGGTTCAGAATGACTATATTAATTTCTTTATTGATTTTCCGGTGACTCGAGTAGTTACTAAAACCAAATCAATGGAGATTGGGGAGTAGGCCAGTGGTACAAAATTTGGGGCATTATTTTTAACCCAAAACTACAGCAGAGACAGTCAAGGCCTTTTGCCTCTTTTTCTTTGAAGGTATTAGATCTTCAAAGTTTTCACCATGATACAGAGCTGCATTCATAATTCCCCACTTCATAAAGTGACCCAGGGTCCTATATTCTGTCCTCACTACACTGCATCAAGAGCCAAACCATTTGGTCATAGAATTATATACTTTTTTTTTAACTCCAGAAAATTAGTGATGAAAGTGTAAATTGCACAAAGTGTTTAAATAAGTATGCAGTCACAATGGGGAGTGGAGGTTATCAGTATAATCACTAATCACATGAAATCAAGAAAACACAAATGGCTGGGCACGATGGCTCACGCCTATAATCCCAACACTTTGACTTTGGGAAGCCAAGGCAGGCGGATCACTTGAGGTCAGGAGTTTGAGACCAGCCTGGCCAACATGGCAAAAGCCCATCTCTACTAAAAATACAAAAAAATTAGCTGGGCGTTGTGGCGGGCACCTGCAATCCCAGCTACTCAGGAGGCTGAGGCAGGACAGTCACTTGAGCCCAGGAGGCAGAGGTTGCAGTGAGCTGAGATCATGCCACTTCACTCCAGCCTTTGTGACAGAATGAGACTCTTGTGTCAAAAAAAAAAAAGGCATTAGAAGAAAACACAAATATAATTGAGGAAGATTAGATGTTTCCTGCTGTTGTATGTGTTTTCATTAATTTCTGCTTTTCATATATCTTCTATTGCTGCACTTTTTCTAACTTGTTAGAAGTTAGAGCAGGTGCTTACACGATTGATTGTTGTTTTTACTTTTTTAATATGTACATTCTAATACATACAATTAAGACCACAGAATTACCTCTAAGCACAGCTTAACTTTATTCTACCAATTTGATATGTCATGTGTTCATTACAACTGACTATCTTCTCATTTCCACTGTGATTTCCTCTATGTGGGTTATTTATTTAAGTTTTTAATTGTTATGGATATGTAGTAGGTGCATATATTTAGGGATACAGAAGATATTTTGAAACAGGTATATAATGTTTAATAATCACATCAGGGTAAATGGGGTATTCTTCACCTCAAACATCATTTCTTTGTGCTATAAACATTCCACTTATACATTTTTAGTTATTTTTAAACATACTATAAATTATTGTAGTCACCCTGTTTTGCTCGTAGATACTAAATCTTATTCATTCTGTCCAGCTATATTTTGTACCTATTAACCATTCCCACTTTGCCCCAGCCTCTGGTAACCATCATTCTACTCTCCATCTCCATGAGTTCAGTTGTTCTACAATTTCCTGAGATGTGAGTGTTGAAATCATCAACTGTAATTATGAATGTTTATATATCCTTTCAGTTCTGTCAGTTTGTACCTTATGTGTTTTGAACCTCTGTTGTTAGTTGCATACACATTTACAGTTGTTATATTTTCCTGATGAATTAACTTTTAAAAAACATTATGTATGAAACTTAGCTACAGCTTTCTTATTATGTTGTCATAATATATTTTTCCCATCTTTATAGTTTTTATCTGTGTTTTTATACATAGTGTTTCTTATAGACACCATATAGTTAGCACTTATTTTCCTTCTCCCCACAGTCTGCCTTTTCTGCGATTTCTGCCTTTAAGTCAGTGCATTAAGCCCATTTACACTTTAGGAAATTAATGATGTAGTTGAGTTTAGGCTCTCAACTTTTATTTATCTAAAAATTTTATTTTGCCTTCATGTTTCAAGGATATTTTTGATGGATATAAAACTGTAGGTTTTAGGGTTTTGTCTGAGCACTTTAAAGGTAGCATTGTTATTGACAAGAAGTCAACTTTGTTCTTATTGCTCTTGTATATGTATTGTAGACTCTCACTGCTTTTAATATGTTCTCTTTATTACTGATATTTAATTTGATTATGATATACCTTGCAGTTTTCATTGCTTATTTTACCTGGGGTTCGTTTAGTTTCTTGGATCTATGGTTTGGTATCTTACATAAAATTTGGAGAGTTTTTCACAATCACTTCTTCAAATATTTTTCTTTCCCCTCTTGGTTTTTTTGTTTGTTTGTTTTAGAGACAGGGTCTTGCTTCGCTACCCAGGCTGGAGTGCAGTGGTATAATTATAGCTCACTGCAACCTTGAACACGTGAGCACAAGCGATCCTCCTGCCTCAGCCTCCCAAGTAGCTGGGACTATAGGCATCCACCACCACACCCAGACTCCTCTTCTTTTCCTGGTACTACATTTACAGTCTGGCCTCTGAATCCATGGGTTCTGCATCCATAGATTTAATCAATCACAGATTGAAAATATTTGGGGAAAAAAGCAATTTAAAAAACAGTAAAAAGTAATAAAAATAAAAAATTAAAAGAAGACAGTATAACAACTATTTACTTCACATTACACTGTATTTGGTATACTGTATTTAAAGTATGCAGGAGGATGTTTGTAGGTTATATGCGAATTCTATACTGCTATGCCATTTTATATGAGGAACTTGAGCTTGTGGAAAATTTGATATCTTTGGAGAGTCCTGGAACCAGTCCCCACAGATACTGAGGGATGACTGAATATGTATATTAGATCATGGGGGTGTTCCACAGGTCACTGAAGCTTTCAGTATTTTTAGACCTTTTTTGTTTTCTGTGTACTTAATTGTATATATTTTCTGTTGTTATTCATTCATCTTTTCTAGTTAAGCAAATCTTGTATATTTTCTTTATTTGCAGATACAGATGGTCCCTAAGTTACAATAAACTTAGTTTTTTTGACTTTACTATGGGTTTATTGGGAGTATTAAATGCATTTTCAACTTATGATGTTTTAGACTTACTAGGGGTTTATTGGGACATAATCCCATCATAAGTCAAGGAACATCTGTATTACATTTTCCAGCTCAAGAAATTTTATTTGATTGTCCTATATTATCCATTTATTTGCTAATTATGTTCATATTTTTATATCACTGAACGTAATAGTGTTTTAATATCATTGTTAATTTTCTTGTTATCTTTGTTATTTCACTATCTTATTTTTCTTGAAACTGATTTTTGTCTTGGTTATGAGTCATGTTTCCTCATTTCTTTGTAGATGTAATTTTTTATTAGATGTGACTGTTGTGTGAGTGTGACATTGTTGAGTGTCTGAACTTTGGCATTTTTCCAGAATGTTGAACTTTGTTTTAGCAGGCTGTTAGTTCATATATGGATTATCAGAGTAGGGTTGTTTTAAAGCTTTATGACATATGTAGATTAGCCTTTACTCTAGGGCTTGTTTATTCCTTCTACTTAGGTATGACATTTTGGGAATTTCTCCTGAATGAGCTAGGTGTATATGAGGTTTCTCTATTCTAGGAATTGTTTAATTACAGCCTCTTAGAATTGTTCTCTCCAGTTTTTTGACTAGCATTGTGGATTTCGAGCATACATCTGTGTAACTTAATACTTAGCAATGAACTCAAAGTATATGTACGTAGATTCATGGAGCTCTTTCTCTGCATAACTCTTTCCTTATTGAAAATTTGCTCTCATATTCTAGCCTCCTTAGCTTTGCTGTGCTCTGTTAAGTGTTTTCAGCTTAGCAATCACTATGATATCTTGGGTTTCTCTTCCCTATGCTTTAGTCTAGAATTAATATCCAAATAAAAATACCAGTCAGTCATTGGAATAACCTTATTTGTTTCTCCTATTCAATGATTACAGTCTTGCATTAACTTTTTTCCAATCTCTGAAAACAGTTTTTTCATACATATTGGGTTTTGGTAGGATGACTACTCCAGTACCATACTCCATATGGCCTAAACAAATAGTCACTTGAAAGTATTTTTCTAAATTTTAAATTTACATGTTTTTTTTACCCCATGACTTTTAAAAGTGTTTTAATTTGGCTTAACCACAGTTACCTTTATCATTTATTCTTCCTTAGATTGTAGATAATGAGCTTTTCTGTTTTTGTCAGAAAATGTTTTTATGTCACCTTCATTCTTGAGGAACAGTTTCACTGTTTAAAAATTCTATGTTGGCAGGCTGGGTACGGTGGCTCTCGCTTGTAATCCCATGTAATCCCAGCACTTTGGGAGGCCAAGATGGGCAGATCACCTGAGGTTAGGACTTCACGACCAGCCAGACCAACATGGTGAAACCCCGTCTCTCCTAAAAGTACAAAAATTAGTTGGGCATGGTGGCACGCACGTATAATCCCAGCTCCTTGGCAGGTTGAGGCAGAATCGCTTGAACCTGGGAGGCAAAGGTTGCAGTGAGCTGCGATCACGCCATTGCACTCCAGCCTGGGTGATAGAGCGAGACCTGTCTCAACGAAAAGACATACGTTGGAAGATATTTTCTTCCATCATTTTGAAAATATCCCATTGTGATTTTTCTCTTTGTTCTTCAGGAGTTTTGTGATGATGTTTCCACACCTTTTTTCTTTTTTTATCTTTCTTGGAGTTTGTAGTGCTTCTGAAATATATAGGTTAACATCTTTCAGTTATTTTAGAATATTTTCTGCTCTTATGTTGTCACATATTCTGTCTGCCCATTCTTTCTCTTCTTCAGGAACTCCAATTATTTGTATGTTAGAACTTTTCACTGTGTGCCTTATGTCTCATACACTTTTTTCTCTTCATCCTTTTGTCTCTTTATACTTCAGACTTATTTACTTGCCCTCTCTTCTTGCTCATAAATTCACTCTTGGGTTGTATCTAATCAGTTCTTAAACATATCTACTGAATTCTTAATTTTAGTTATGTTTTTCAGTTGTAGAATTTCTTTTTAGTTCTTTCATATAGTTTTCATTCCTTTGCTAAAATTTTTAGTTTTTTATTTCTTTGAACTTACTGTTCATTGTCATTTTAAGTTTTGTGTCTGATATCTTTAATATCTGAATTCTTGTGGCCCTTCTTTCTTGGTTATTGAACATTGTCTTTTTAAAAAAATGTGCCTACTTCTTTTTTATTGCTACCAAACATTGTTTGTCATGGATTTTTTGTGCAATGGATTTCTTTGATGATCACATGAAGCCAGTAAGCCTTTTTCCAACTAATGGTTTTAAATGCCTAAGAACTTTGATTCCAAAAAAAAAAAAAAAAAACCCAGTTGTTTTGAAATATACACATAATGTCACAGATACTGCTAATATTACTATAGTTCATTGCTTAATATTCAGAGTTGAAGAAATTCTAAAGAAATGTCAAATTTCCAGGCCGGGCGCGGTGGCTTATGCCTGTAATCCCAGCACTTTGGGAGGCCGAGGCAGGTGGATCACGAGATCAGGAGTTCAAGACCAGTCTGGCCAACATGGTGAAACCCTGTCTCTACTAAAAATACAAAAATTAGCCTGGCGTGGTGGCGAGCACCTGTAGTCCAAGCTACTCAGGAGGCTGAGGCAGGAGAATCGCTTGAACCCAGGACGCAGAGGTCACAATGAGCCGAGATCGTGCCACTGCACTCCAGCCTGGGCAACAGAGCGAGACACTGTCTCAAAAACAAACAAACAAAAAGGCTGGGTACAGTGGCTCATGCCTGTAATCCCAGCACTTTGGGAGGCCGAGGCAGGCGGATCACAAGGTCGAGAGATTGAGACCATCCTGGCCAACATGGTGAAACCCCGTCTCTACTAAAAATACAAAAATTAGCTGGGCGTGGTGGCACGTGCCTATAATTCCAGCTACTCGGGAGGCTGAGGTAGGGGAATCACTTGAACCCGGGAGGTAGAGGTTGCAGTGAGCCGAGATCGTGCCATCGCACTCCAGCCTGGGCGAAAAGAGCGAAACTCCATCTCAAAAAAAAAAAAAGAA
This sequence comes from Symphalangus syndactylus, assembly GCF_028878055.3. Classification (NCBI taxonomy): domain Eukaryota; kingdom Metazoa; phylum Chordata; class Mammalia; order Primates; family Hylobatidae; genus Symphalangus; species Symphalangus syndactylus. The sequence goes on from NC_072439.2 coordinate 46,950,235, forward strand.
ATGTCAAATTTCCAGTAGTGTTTAATGTACATAGAGATGTCATTTTTCCCCCGTCCAAGTTCACAGATTTCTGATTTCTTTCACAGTCCTTTTAGTAGTCTGTGGCCCTCAGGTTAAAAAGCCCTAAACATAAAAAGATGCCTTTTTACATAAGTATCTGAAACTATAGGCAATCAAATATTTACATCAAAGAATTAATTCCCTAGAATGTAGCAATATCCACATGAACTAAAAATAAGTAGACACATTATTTTCATATTGTGTGACTAGTTTTTAAAACTTATTTTTAAATTTAATTTTGAGATGGGGTCTCACTCTTTCGCCCAGGCTGGAGTGCAGTGGCACAATCACAGCTCACTGCAGCCTTCAATTCCAGGCCTCAAGTGATCCTCCTGCCCCAGCCTCCCAAGTAGCTAGGACTTCAGGCACGTGCCACCACTCCTGGCTAATGTTTTGAATTTTCTAGTTTGTAGAGATGGGGTGTCTCTTTGCTGCCCAGGCAGGTCTCGAACTCCCAGCTTCAAGTAATCCTCCCATCTTGGCCTCTTAAAGTGCTGGGATTACAGGCATGAGCCACCATACCCAGCCTGTGTGTGACTATTTCTAAAGCAATAGAATAGTTGTTTCAAATCATGGAAAATTAAATAATTTCTCATTACAGTTTTGGAAAGACATCGTTGATGATAATGAAGTTCGTGACCTCATTTCTGACAGAAACAAGTCTCATGGTAAGTTAGTGAAAGCAAAATTTTTCAAAACCTTTGAAGTATTAATAATAAATGAAATATTAATTTAAGTGAAATATGTATTTTCTGTTGTAGAAGGTACATCAGGAGAATGGATTTGGGAGTCTTTATTTCATCCACCTCGAAAGCTGGGCATTAACGATATTGAAGGACAGCGGGTACTTCAGATTGCAGTGATTTTGCGAAATCTTTCCTTTGAGGAGGGCAATGTTAAGCTCTTGGCAGCTAATCGTACCTGTCTTCGTTTCCTATTACTTTCTGCACATAGTCATTTTATTTCTTTAAGGCAATTAGGCCTTGACACATTAGGAAATATTGCAGCTGAGGTAAGCATGTGACTGTACCTTAAACTAGTTTTTATAGTTAGCAACATTTATGTTACAATTTTAGGATGTGGCATTTTATAGTTGCCATATTTATAGACTATTAAATGCTTACATGTATTAGTTGCTAAAAATGATGATGTAGAAATATCACACACTTTTATGGAAAAAAATATTTTAAATGATGCTTTAAATTCAGTGATGGCTATTTTTACAATAACATTTTTTAACATGCAACATTGTCCTTGTTATTTTTTATTTTTATTAAATTTGAAATATACAACTCTGGAAGAAGCATAGCCAATAGTAGTGTTGTTTCTTTTTCCAGCTTTTATTGGACCCTGTTGATTTCAAAACTACTCATCTGATGTTTCATACTGTTACAAAATGTCTAATGTCAAGGGATAGATTTTTAAAGATGAGAGGTGAGTTTTCACTGAAGTATTTACTTTCTAAAGTAAACAAACTATCATTTCTTAATAATACATATTTGTATGTTTTTCAGGCATGGAAATTTTGGGAAATCTTTGCAAAGCAGAAGATAATGGTGTTTTAATTTGTGAATATGTGGATCAGGATTCCTACAGAGAGATCATTTGTCATCTCACTTTACCTGATGTGCTGCTCGTAATCTCAACACTCGAGGTGCTATACATGCTCACGGAAATGGGAGATGTTGCTTGCACAAAAATTGCAAAAGTAGAAAAGAGCATAGGTAAGACTGGATCAAAAAACGCTTATTTTCTTTATTGAGGAAAAGTGTTTAATATGGTACTGTACAAAACCCTCAATTTATATTTGGGGTTTAGTGTTTTATTTTGAAGAGTCATTACCTCCTCAGGCATACTTGTTTCCATTATTCTTTATTATGCTTTAAATTCAGTGATGGCTATTTTTACAATAATTACATTTTTTAACATGCAACATTATCTTGTTTATTTTTTATTTTTATTAAATTTGAAGTATACAACTCTGGAAGAAGCGTAGCTCAATGAGCAAGAAGCATCTATAATTTAGAGACCAGGATTACATGGCTATCAGTAATTCCTATTTCTTCTCTTCATTTCTGTTGTTACGTATTAAATTTGAAATGGACAAAACTGCTATATCTAACTTATCTGAGAGCAGGTCTTTCTGTTTCATATGGCCAGCTACTACTATTAAACAATTAAAGCTAAGTGAAACAGGTTTCCTTCTGTTCCTAGAAGTTGCTGGTAGTGCTGCAATCTTTAAAATTAATGAAGCCACCTCCATAAGAGCTATCAGTTTTAAATATACTTACTAACACATGCCATGTTAACGTTTTACTTGGTGATTAAAATGATATCTTTCTCAGGTGTAATAAATATTAAAATCAGAATTAATAAAGATTCAGCTTGAAAACTGTTATTATTGAGAAGTTAATGTGTCACTTTTCATATCAGTGGTTCTTAAATCTGGCTACACATCAGAATCACTTGAGAATCTTTTCAAGTATGTAGATATCCACTGCTGGGCATGGTGGCTCACACCTGTAATTCCAGCACTTTGGGAGGTCAAGGCAGGAAAATCGCCTGAGCCCAGTTTAAGATTACCCTGGGCAACATAGTGAGATCTCATCTGTATGAAAAATAAACAAAATTAGCTGGATGTAGTGGTGCATGCCTGTAGTTCCCAGCTACTTGGGAGGCTGATGTGGGAAGATCTCTTGAGCCTGGGAGGTTGAGGCTGCAGTGAGCTGTGATCGTGCCAGCACTCCAGCCTGGGTGACAGAACAAGACCCTTTCTCAAAAAAAAAAAAAAAAAAAAAAGTATATATATATATGGATAGATACATAGATATAGATAACCAGCTCCCACCCTAGAGCTATTAAATCAGTTTTCAGAGATTGAGCCTAAAAATCTTTTTTTTTTTTTTTTTTTTTTTTGAGACGGAGTCTCACTCTATTGCCCAGGCTGGAGTGCAATGGCCTGATCTTGGCTCACTGCAAGCTCCGCCTCCCGGGCTCATGCCATTCTCCTGCCTCAGCCTCCCGAGTAGCTGGGACTACAGGCACCATGCTCAGCTAATTTTTTTTTTTTGTATTTTTAGTAGAGAAGGGGTTTCACCATGTTAGCCAGGATGATCTCAATCTCCTGACCTCGTGATCCACCTGCCTCCGCCTCCCAAAGTGCTGGGATTACAGGTGTGAGCTGCCATACCCAGCCTAAAAATCTTTTTTTTTAAAGATGCACAGGTAATTCTGATGTACTGTGATTCATGGACTAGCATTTATTCACATTTATAAGTATTCTGTACAACATGTGTTCACCAGTGATGGCATTCATTTATAATATTATTGACTAATAACTATTGCTTTTTATTTATTTTAGACATGTTAGTGTGTCTGGTTTCTATGGATATTCAGATGTTTGGCCCTGATGCACTAGCTGCGGTAAAACTCATTGAACATCCAAGTTCCAGTCATCAAATGTTATCTGAAATTAGGCCACAAGCTATAGAGCAAGTCCAAACCCAGACTCATGTAGCATCTGCCCCAGGTTAGTGTTTTCACATGTTCTTTTTCAGTGTGGTTATGAGTGTATAAGATTTGATCCTAAGAATAAATTTCAATGTGCAGTATAGAGAACTGATATTTTACAGTAGAGTAGGCCAAAGTGGAATTTGGATATGTACTTCAATTTCTTAGATATTATACATTCCAGGAGTAGCAGGATCAAAGTGAGCCCATAGGAAGAATAGTATAATAGGAAAATTAAGTTGGGCAGGATTTAGAGTAATGTGATGGATTAGATATTCATAATTACGATAGCTATAAGTGCCCACAATAGGCATATTATTTGTGATTTTGGTTATGGGAAATTGACATGCCAGGAATAGATTATTCATATATTACCTTATAATTTTCCCAGGTGATCATCAGGACACATAAGTATAATCCTCCTAACATCCTTAAGTCTTGGAACCAACACCACAGAATCAATAGCCTAGGACAAGACACATGCACATATGTATACACACACTTACAAGCATGTATACCTGCATTTATGCACCTTTCCTAGTGTCTCTTAGCTCAATTCTGTTTAGCTCAACTGTAATTATACTACAGACATGTCTAATAACCAGACTTTTCTTTTCAGTCCTTGAACTCCTTTCCACTGGCTCATTATGAGTCATCATTTTTTATATTTTACCACCCTTAGCCTTTTTTTAGAGTGCTTTCTCTACCTTGGTTTATACTAAAAATACATCTTTCATCTCACCTACCCTTCCATTTCCTATCCTCTCACCTCCTGCTGTCCCCAAGACACTTATCTTTCTTTATATTTTTTGAATGGAGGATGCTCGTTTTCTCAATTGATCTTAATTCTCACTTTGCAATTAATACAGAGGCTGTGTAGAATGAATTTCTTCAATTTCTTACTCCTTCAATTACAAGCTTATTAGCATCTGGACTCATTTTCCTTTAGCTTCTGCTCATTTCAGAAAGAGATGCTAATTTCTTCTGAAACTTACTTTGAATATCAGTCTTTCCCATCTCCATGTTCCCATATCTTTAATCTCTTTTTCTTTACTCACTTTTTCCTTTCAGCTAGAAATGCATTTAGGTCTCTTATCCTCCCTCACTAGCCCCAAACCAAAAATTTTATTATCCTTAATCTTTAGCCGTCATATCCATTCACCAGATCTTGTTGAGTCTTCCTAAATACCTGGCCTTTTCAATTGCCAATGCTTATGATTGAGATTGAACTCTCATCATCTCTAGCTGTCTGTTCTCACATTCATTCATGGTCCCAATTTGTCTTCTACTCCAACTTGTAGTATGAAAATTATGTACTCTATGTCGAGTATGTAATACTTATCATATATTTCATTGATTTCCATTGTGTCCTTCTGAAGTGTATAGATTTGTGTCATATGTTCACTCAACTAACTTGGATCCACCTAACAAAAGTGGACAAATAACAGAAGGCACAAAATAGATAATTTTGACTGCCAGTCTATTCAATGAGCTTTCAACTACAGGTAATAGACGTTAAACAGCCAGTTTATATTGGGGAGTCTTTGGTCAGAATATTAACGGTTTCTCAACCTTGAGAAAGAAATGAAACTGTTCATATTGCTAGTTAAGTGGGTGGTGGGAATGTTTTTTACCATCAAAGAAGAAACTAAAGATTAAATTAATTGAGAGACATAAAGGAACATTGTTAGGGAAATTGATAAAATGTCAATGAATACTCAAGGGTGATTTGATAAAGACTATTTTTTGCTGCGTGGTTAGCCGTTGACCTCCACAGTTCTTTTGACCTGAGCAAATGAACCTACTTCTCAACCTAAAATTTGGTCCTCATTTGGCAAATGAATGAATTTAAACATTGAGAATTTGTGGCTTATTCATTTATGTAGTAATTCATTCATAGAGATGGGACCAGACTGCTCGGGATTGAAGAGAGTTAATTTTCAGCTGGAGAGCACTTTATTACTTGTGCTCTCCCTGAATGACAACTTTAAATTGTTTGATTGGTTATCCTTTGTGGTTTAGCTATTGCCTGCATAGTTTAATGCTGCTTTTTTATGGAATTACCATCTTTAAACTTTTTGCTCGCTTCCCTCAATCCCTCTGAAAACTCTTATAACCTTTTACCCATTTTTAGGTTAACATCTAAATCTCTATCATAATTTAAATAGTTGCAAAGTATGTATTGTCTTGATGTATATTAAACTACATTTTTAAAAGAAAATAATTACAGTGCTTTTTGTATGCAGTGGAATCTTGATACCATCATTCATTTTTTAAAATACACAAACTCTTTAACATCAGAAATTTTATAATATTCCTCTTTCACCTTGAACTCGTATTCCAGTATCCTCACAAGAGTTTTATCCTAATATAATACATTTTATGTTTGAGATTCTTTTTTATTCATCACCCTATCAATACTTTTTAGGTACAAAATAGACATTTTTAAAGTTTTTCAATTCCTTGTTATTCTTTAAAGCTCTAAATTTTTAAAATTTCATTTGGCCAGGCACTGTGGCTTACGCCTGTAATCCCAGCACTTTGAGAGGCTGAGGCAGAAGGATCACTGGAGGCCAGGAGTTTGAGACCAGCCTGGCAACATAGTGAGATTCCATCTCTACAAAATTAGGAAAAAAATTAGCTGAGCATGGTGATGCATGCCTGTAGTCCCAGCTTGGGCCCAGGGAGTCAAAGGCCATAGTGAGCTATGAATGTGTCACTGCATCCACCTTAGGCAATAGAGCAAGAACCTGGTCTATCTCAAAAAAAAAATCTATATATATATTTGTATATTTGTATATATGTATATATACACACACGTATATGTGTATATATATGTGTATATACATGTGTATATATATATACACATATATATATAAAACGCACATACATATATTTTATCATTACAGGTTTTATTAATAAATGGTACATCACATAGTAAATACATTGTAAATTTTTATAAATAATTATTAAACAAGGCCGGGCGCGGTGGCTCATGCCTGTAATCCCAGCACTTCGGGAGGCGAAGGCGGGCAGATCATGAGGTCAAGAGATTGCGACCATCCTGGCCAACATGGTGAAACCCCATCTCTACTAAAAATACAAAAATTATCTGGGCATGATGGTGTGCGCCTGTAGTCCCAGCTACTCAGGAGGCTGAGGCAGGAGAATTGCTTGAACCTCGGAGGCAGAGGTTGCAGTGAGCCAAGATCGTGCCACTGCACTCCAGCTTGGTGACAGACCGAGACTCCGTCTCAAAAAAAAAAAAAAAAAATTATTAAACAAAAATTTACTTGAAATGTATCTCTTAATAAGATGAATAGGACTCTCCCCTCTAATTCTCTAGATGCTATTAATTCAGTGTATCTCTCAATGACTATTACTTACTGCTAGAATAAAACTGGAGTTTAGCATCAATCGTATCCCTGTTTCCCTTTTTATAGATGTAAATTGAAAAATCTAGTTTGCATCATCAAATAGATGAAGATAGAATTTACAGTTCTTTGAACTTCAGAATTATCCAAAAAGTATTAAACTTATTTTTTACAATCATCTGAAAACTTGAGTTCTCCTTTGTTTTGTTGAAATCAAAGAATTAGCAAGTACCTGACTGCAAGAATATACTTGTTACTGTTTTACTTAGGCATCTTGTGTAACCTGATTTATTCAAGAAGTTTTAGCACAGTGGTTCTCAAATCTTAGGTGCATCAGAATCATCTGATAGACTTATTAAAGATTTCTGGGCTACATTCCCTGAGTTTCTGGATCAGGTGGGACCTGAGATTTTCTTTTTTCCTTTTTTTTTTTTTTTTTTTTTTTTAAAGACAGCGTCTCACTCTTGACCAGGCTGGAGTGCTATCTCAGCTCACTGCAACTTCTATCACCTGGGCTCAAGACTATCCTCCCACCTCAGCCTCCTGAGTAACTGGGACTAAAGGTGGCCACCACCACACCCAGCTAATTTTTGAATTTTTTTTTTTTTATAGAGATGAGATTTCACCATGTTGCCCAAGCTGGTCACAGAATTTTCCTTTTTATCAAGTTCCCATGAGATGCGGATGCTGCGGTCCTGGGACTGTATTTTTAGAATTACTGGGTTAGGAAAATTGAAATATTGTTCATTTCAAGACTGTTACAATGTATTTGATGTTTAGGTGCTTTTTATCATATACTTCAAATATATTTTTGTGAAAACCTTGATGCTGCAGATTTACCTCAGTTGATTTTTCGGAAAATGTCTGCCATGTAACCTAGTAAAGATAGTTTTTATTAACAAAAGCCTCTTGCTTAATCAGACTCTTTTTGTTACTCAGAAAAAGTCCAACATTGTTTTTCAATTCAAGAAAGTATGTTAGTATGTTAGTATGACATGTTCTTTCCTTCAGAATTTTAACAGTTGAATTTGCCATGAGTTTGTAATGTGAATGAAATAAAATACCACCACCTTCTATACTTTTTCTTTCTTTCTTTCTTTCTTTCGTTCTTTCTTTTTTTTTTGAGAAAGGGTCTCACTCTGTCACCCAGACTGCAGTACAGGGGCGCCTTCAGAACCTGGCTTACTGTAGCATTGTCCTCGGGAGCTCAATCGATCCCCCTACCCCAGGCTCCTGAGTAGATGGGACTACAAGTACATGCCACCAAGTCTGGCTAAGGACGGGGTTTCACTGTGTTGCCCAGGCAGTCTCAAACTCCTGGGATCAAGCAATTCACCCACTTCGGCCTCCCAAAGTGCTGGAATTACAGGCATGAGCCACCGTGCCTGGTCCACCTTTGATATTTCTTTAAAATATTTTCTGTACTTTGTTTACACAGGATTCTGCCTAAGAACTAATGCATTCTTTGACAGTAGTTGAGGAGGCAAGGGCATTAAGCAGAATTATCATTACTCTACAATTTATCTGAATTTAGAACAAACCAAAGGGCCAGAATACCCAGTTTCTAAGGCCCAACTTTGCCCTTAATTGTAATATGTAAAATACTGGTATTGACAGGAAGCTATACCACTAATACCTTGGTTAAGAGGCTTCATGGACACTAATGTTTCTAATTCTCTCTTTAGTGTTCAACATGTTACGCTATAACAATAATAATAGTAGCTAGCGTTTATATAGTGCTTACTTTGTGCTAGGCATTATTTTAAGTGACTTGCACATGATCTAATCCTTATAGCAACATATGAGGTTAATGTACTGTTACTTTCCTCCATTGTATAGACAGAGTTATTTTGCTAATAGTTACACAGCTAGCTAGTGAGTGATGGAATTCTCTGGCTCTGGTTTATGCATTTAACCATAATGCATAATCCTGCAGGGCTATCAAAGATGGGTGAGAATTAAGTCATTTGATTCCAAAATCAGAGAAAAACAATTATCAAAGAGGAGGTGATATTCTCATGCAAAGCAGTTTTAGGAAGAATACATAAGAAAGTTGAGTATCTGGAAATTGATTCAAAGTATAAGCACCTTCATTTAGAATGTCTTCAGGTATCCTGAGGGCTGTGCTCCTCAGTTTGTAGCTACTTTTTATAGTAATTATGTTTCCAGTTTAAATTCTCATTTGTGATTTTATTCTTCTTTCTACATTGTTTATAAAGGCTTCTCATGATTTCAACGTAATTTCTAGTGTTTCATGAAATTGATTGCTAATTCATTCAGGAAATTTCAGTCTAAGTAGGGTATACTCTTTCATAGTAGCGATGATAAAGGGAAGAAGATTCTACACAGTTTCAGGCCCTAGAAAGTATTTTCTGTATTAATATCGTCAACTTAGAAGGGGAAGAGAAGATAAGCTAGGATTGCCAACAGGAAAAATTATTTTTGTTCTAACTGTTGCATTATCTCAAGGAGCATATAATAGTATGGCCTCTGAAATGTGACAGACCTGGATTCAAATCCAACACTTTTAAAAGAAGTCCTTCCAAGTATACCCAGCTCTGCTATCTCCACCACGTGTTCCTGGCTGAACTTAATCTCTTAGCTTTAGTTTTCTGATCTGTAAAATAGGTATAATTAAACTTAGACTTAAAAGATTAAAATAAATAATGTAAATATAAATGGATTTATACAGAGTATATGTTTGTTAAGTGGCTACAATTAGCTATTACCTCAAAGAAAGCATGGGGCATTCATCAAAGGTTATGATTGCCTCAGATCATTCACACATTTGGCTGTGCTGTGGAGCTTGCCTAGTTCCAATAATTTTAAAATGCGTTTGTTCTGTTTGAGGGTTCTGAGAAGCTTTGCTAAAATATCATCTGAAAAAAATTGTGTATAATCTGTGTGTTTAAAAACTACATTGCGGTGTCACATAACAAGTTTTCTAAAAAACCTACAAAGTAATGCTGATCAATAGTGAAAAAAGGGTAATTAATTTTAATTTTTATTTACAAATACATGATTCAGACTTATAATTTATAATATGACTACTTTTCATGTTTTCATTAGTTCCTTTGTATAACATAGTGGAGAAGAAAAGATAACATACATCATTTTTCTACAGATCTCTTCAACATGTTAGAAAATAATAGGTGATTTACTCATTTATTCATTGACCTTGAAACTTTTAAATTACGTCATAGATGAAACTTTAGAAAGTATGTGTCTTAAGATTAATAGCTAGTACATTTGTATACAACTGGGTTGCCTCTTTCAGGAAAAAAGTATAATTCAAATTTATTATTACAACAGATATCTTCTTTTTTTCTTCCCCAGAAAAATTATGGAAATCCTTTTTTGAATATGGAACTTTAAATTAGTTCAGCTTTTGTTCACTGTATTCCAAAAATTTTATATATGCCACTTACAGAGTTACTAATCTTTTAAATTAGGTAGTGAAGCTATAATTTCTGCTGCATTCTGCTTCTGTAGCTAAACTGAAAGATGCTCAACTTATGTGTTGAACTGTATGACCCTGGGCCAGTTTTTTAAATCACTTTGAGTCTCAGTTTTCTTATCTGTACCTACCTCACAGAAGAATTAAATAAGCAGATATTGTAAAGTATTTAGTTCAGTGTCTTGCCCATGGGAATAATAGAGGTTATATTAACTGAATCATCCATATTAATTGTTATTGAATCATCCATATTAATTGTTATTTGAATGATTATGAGGTTAAACAAAATAGTTCATATGAATCCTCTAAGACAGTGCCTGGTATGATATGTGCTCCATTATATATTAGGTTTGTTCTCAAATGTGTATACTTTCATATGTTTATATACCTTTTAAAAAGGTATTCACTGTATTAATGGGTTCAATATCCATAAAAAAAGTATGGCAAATAGTGACTAAGTTTTAAGAAATGATGTAGCTAATGTATTTTTTTCTTTAGCTTCCAGAGCAGTTGTAGCGCAGCATGTTGCTCCACCTCCAGGAATAGTGGAAATAGATAGTGAGAAGTTTGCTTGTCAGTGGTAAGTGGTTTATTTCTATTAAGGATTTATCCTTGGGAAGAGTAAAGCAAAGAAAAAAAGGAAATATATTCTACAGACATTCAGAATGTTTTATTCTGTATTCCTTTTTAGTTAGAGTAGAATATCATTTACACAAAGAAAGGACACTTTAAAATCCCCTTGTATATTGGAATAATTTGAAAGAAAAATATTCATCAGAATTTTCAGAATTAAAATAGTATAACTAGAATGTCATTAAATTACACCATTTAACTTTTTTCAGAGTAAAACTTGTGTTAAAAAGTTATCTTTCACTTTGTAGAAAGTACAGTTTGTCAGGTTACAAAATTTGTTCTTCTAAAATTAACATTTTGTTAAAACTGAATTGGACTGACCTTAAGAAAATAAAACCAGGTGTTTTAAAATGTCTCTTCTCTTCCATCTAAAACAAAACTTCTTAGTCATTAATAATTTTGGGGGTGTGTGAATAGTAAAGGGACATTAATCAAATGATAGAACAGAAATAAGCAGCTTGACAATATTTCCTTGAAAAGATTGTGTAGTCATATCTGCACCACTTTCTGAAAAAAAGCAAATGAAGAGTTTTAAAAATTTCACTTGTTATGGATAGTTGCCTCAACATTAGTATGAAGTTCGACTTAAATTCTTTAGGAGATTAACAGATTGAAGTACACAATCACTTTCCAGTGATATATCACGTTAAAAATTTCTTGATCACTTTTCTGCCATTCACTAACATTATTTGTCTCCCATTTCATGCTCCTGTCACTCTTTGTTCCATATTTTTGGTGGTTTCAATACATATTTTTGTTCCTATGACAGTTTTCTCCAGACTTTTCTACTTTGCTTAAATCAGGTTTATGGTTTTAAATATCTCTAATTGTTTGCTTTTTCCTCACCTTCTATATTTTTACACATTGGCCCCTTATACTTGAATCTTTTCCAGTAATATTTGGAAATGTTGTTTGTCTTCTACATTGCAACCAAAATGAAGTTTTTATATCTAGTCTTTTTGAAATTTCAGTACAGACAGGATTATGAAAGTTGGAAAGAATACACACCATAACCACTATAAAATGTGTGTGTGTTAAGCATAGATTTGGTCTTATAAATGCCAGTTGCACGTTTCTGCTGTTTCTTGGAGATGGGGAAGAGAATCATTTTACAGTTTTTTTTTTTAATCATAATTACTATTTGATTTAGTTTTTCAGAAAAAGCTAAGTTTGGCCTATTATACATAGTGAGTTATGGAAAGAGTCTATCAGGGTAATTAGGCCTCCAATCCCAATTTATAGGTAAAGGTCATTTTAAGAAAAAGACAAAATGAGGTTTGAATTAGTTTGTAATGGATTACAAATTAAAACTGTTCTGAAATGGGGAAATGGGAGTGTGCAGCATGGAAAGTCTCATTATTTAGGAAGTAGCTGAAAAGCTTGGATAACTTTTTTCTGAAGGAATTTGATCCAAGAGCCAAGAAAAGTTTAACCTTAGTTCAGTTTCCCCCCATTTTCTTCAGCTACAATGCAAATAGCACGTAATTGGGAACTTGCTTTATATTATGAGTATTACAAGACAGGATCCCGAATAGATATTCACTAAATGAAACTATTTCTTATAGAACATTTGTTGTCAGCAGACCAACCCTGCTCTCATTGGGATGTGAACATAGTTTTTATATTTGTTGTCAGTGTCATTTTTAATACTAAAATAAGCATGTTAATCTCTTGATTTAATCTAAAATTTAGCATATATTTTTGCTACTAACGTATGAGTCAGTGAAATTTGATTAGTAGGTATAATTATTAGTTTTAACACATTGCCTCCACATGGCTTTAGTATATTTAAATATGGACTTTCCTAGACTATATTGTATAATGCTTAATTTTTCTCCTCTTTTAGGCTAAATGCTCATTTTGAAGTAAGTCCAGATTGTTCTGTTTCTCGAGCAGAAATGTATTCTGAATACCTCTCGACTTGCAGTAAATTAGCTCGTGGTGGAATCCTAACATCAACTGGATTTTATAAATGTCTTAGGTAGGATCCATAGTTCTTTAAATAAAGTCCATTTACATCACTTACAACATCTCTTGCTCTTTAAAGAAAATACCAAATATCTTATCTAGAATATTTCTACTACTAGAAATTTCGTATGGATAGGTTATAGTGTGGTGGAGGTTTAAATAAAAAGCAGTTTCAGAAATCACATCTGGTGTTTGTGTTGGAACATTATGAGATTTATCAAAGAAATTAAGTTTACTTTCTTTTTCCTACCTACTTTTACATGTTAAAGACATGACTGTATCTTTTTAATCTTGAATAATAGTATATAATATTGTTATCTTCAAATACAAAGACTTTTTGATATTTTGCAAAGTTCATAAAAATAGGTATCTTTTATTAGTTATATGTGGGTGGAATTGTTTAAAACCCAGCGACATTGTTAATAAATAATGATGTTTTAAATGGGATGATTAATCTTTTATATTTCTTTGCTTTCCATCCTTGCAGAATATAACTATGAGTCATACTGGTTCATACATAAGCGACAGTAAACATACTGCTGTTGTTCATGTAAACATAATGTTAGAAGTCAATGTGATAGTTATCAAAACTTACTGATTATGTATATACTTTACAGAACGGTCTTTCCAAATCATACAGTGAAGAGAGTGGAGGATTCCAGTAACAATGGGCAGGCACATATTCATGTGGTAGGAGTAAAACGGAGGGCTATACCACTTCCCATTCAGATGTACTATCAGCAGCAACCAGTTTCTACTTCTGTTGTTCGTGTTGATTCTGTTCCTGATGTATCTCCTGCTCCTTCACCTGCAGGTGTTAATTTTTATTGTATTTTTAAAGTATTACTGATTTAATAATGAAACTGAATGAAAAATGTATATTCTATGCATTTTAAATGTACAACTTTTGTTTCTCCAGTAGCATTTTCTTACTTGGTCTATTACCATATTCGTATGATTCAAAATTGTTAGATGTTAATTTCTTAAAACTATTTTCTCTTAAGTAAAATAATTCCTACTTGGGATTTTCAGTCATTTCATTTGGAATTTTGACGTTTTCTTCATATTTTCAGGAATCCCTCACGGATCACAAACCATAGGAAACCATTTTCAGAGGACTCCTGTTACCAACCAATCTTCAAATTTGACTGCAACACAAATGTCTTTTCCTGTACAAGGTGTTCATACTGTGGCACAGACTGTTTCAAGAATTCCACAAAATCCTTCAGTTCATACCCACCAGCAACAAAATGCTCCAGTGACTGTCATTCAAAATAAAGCTCCAATTCCTTGTGAGGTTGTTAAGGCTACAGTTATCCAGAATTCCATACCCCAGACAGGAGTTCCTGTTAGTATTGCTGTTGGAGGAGGACCTCCACAGAGTTCTGTTGTTCAGAATCATAGTACAGGGCCACAACCTGTTACAGTTGTGAATTCTCAGACATTACTTCACCACCCATCTGTAATTCCACAACAGTCTCCATTACACACCGTGGTACCAGGACAGATCCCTTCAGGCACTCCTGTTACAGTAATTCAACAAGCTGTCCCACAGAGTCATCTATTTGGCAGAGTACAGAACATACCAGCATGTACTTCTACAGTTTCACAGGGTCAACAGTTAATCACCACATCACCCCAACCTGTGCAAACTTCATCTCAACAGACATCAGCTGGCAGCCAGTCACAAGATACTGTTATCATAGCACCCCCACAGTATGTAACAACTTCTGCATCCAATATTGTCTCAGCAACTTCAGTACAGAATTTTCAGGTAGCTACAGGACAAATGGTTACTATTGCTGGTGTCCCAAGTCCACAAGCCTCAAGGGTAGGGTTTCAGAACATTGCACCAAAACCTCTCCCTTCTCAGCACGTTTCATCTACAGTGGTACAGCAGCCTATTCAACAACCACAGCAGCCAGCCCAACAAAGTGTAGTGATTGTAAGCCAGCCAGCTCAACAAGGTCAAACTTATGCACCAGCCATTCACCAAATTGTTCTTGCTAATCCAGCAGCTCTTCCAGCTGGCCAGACAGTTCAGCTAACTGGGCAACCTAACATAACTCCATCTTCTTCACCATCACCTGTCCCAGCTACTAATAACCAAGTCCCTACTGCCATGTCATCGTCTTCTACCCCTCAATCACAGGGACCACCTCCTACTGTCAGTCAAATGTTATCTGTGAAAAGGCAGCAACAGCAGCAACATTCACCAGCACCCCCATCACAGCAGGTACAAGTACAAGTTCAGCAGCCCCAACAAGTACAGATGCAAGTTCAACCTCAGCAGTCGAATGCAGGAGTTGGTCAGCCTGCCTCTGGTGAGTCGAGTCTGATTAAACAGCTTCTGCTTCCAAAACGTGGTCCTTCAACACCAGGTGGTAAGCTTATTCTCCCAGCTCCACAGATTCCTCCCCCTAATAATGCAAGAGCTCCTAGCCCTCAGGTGGTCTATCAGGTGGCCAGTAACCAAGCCACAGGTTTTGGAGTGCAGGGGCAAACTCCAGCTCAGCAGCTATTGGTTGGGCAACAAAATGTTCAGTTGGTCCCAAGTGCAATGCCACCCACAGGGGGAGTACAAACTGTGCCCATTTCGAACTTACAAATATTGCCAGGCCCACTGATCTCAAATAGCCCAGCAACCATTTTCCAAGGGACTTCTGGCAATCAGGTAACCATAACAGTTGTGCCAAATACAAGTTTTGCAACTGCAACTGTGAGTCAGGGAAATGCAACTCAGCTCATTGCTCCAGCAGGAATTACCATGAGCGGAACGCAGACAGGAGTTGGACTTCCAGTACAAACGCTTCCAGCCACTCAAGCGTCTCCTGCTGGACAATCATCATGTACTACTGCTACTCCCCCATTCAAAGGTGATAAAATAATTTGCCAAAAGGAGGAGGAAGCAAAGGAAGCAACAGGTTTACATGTTCATGAACGTAAAATTGAAGTCATGGAGAACCCGTCCTGCCGACGAGGAGCCACAAACACCAGCAATGGGGATACAAAGGAAAATGAAATGCATGTGGGAAATCTTTTAAATGGGAGAAAGTACAGTGACTCAAGTCTACCTCCTTCAAACTCAGGGAAAATTCAAAGTGAGACTAATCAGTGCTCACTAATCAGTAATGGGCCATCATTGGAATTAGGTGAGAATGGAGCATCTGGGAAACAGAACTCAGAACAAATAGACATGCAAGATATCAAAAGTGATTTGAAAAAACCGCTAGTTAATGGAATCTGTGATTTTGATAAAGGAGATGGTTCTCATTTAAGCAAAAACATTCCAAATCATAAAACTTCCAATCATGTAGGAAATGGTGAGATATCTCCAATGGAACCACAAGGGACTTTAGATATCACTCAGCAAGATACTGCCAAAGGTGATCAACTAGAAAGAATTCCTAATGGACCTGTATTAACTTTGGGTGGTTCATCATCTGTGAGCAGTATACAGGAGGCTTCAAATGCGGCAACACAGCAATTTAGTGGTACTGATTTGCTTAATGGACCTCTAGCTTCAAGTTTGAATTCAGATGTGCCTCAGCAACGCCCAAGTGTAGTTGTCTCACCACATTCTACAACCTCTGTTATACAGGGACATCAAATCATAACAGTTCCCGACTCAGGATCAAAAGTGTCCCATTCTCCTGCCCTGTCATCTGATGTTCGGTCTACAAATGGCACAGCAGAATGCAAAACTGTAAAGAGGCCAGCAGAGGATAACGATAGGGAAACAGTCACAGGAATTCCAAATAAAGTAGGAGTTAGAATTGTTACAATCAGTGACCCCAACAATGCTGGCTGCAGCGCAACAATGGTTGCTGTGCCAGCAGGAGCAGATCCAAGCACTGTAGCTAAAGTAGCAATAGAAAGTGCTGTTCAGCAAAAGCAACAGCATCCACCAACATATGTACAGAATGTGGTCCCGCAGGTAAGTTACTCCATAATCACATTTCTCTTATAAAATTTCTGATCTGTAAATATGATTTTAGAGGGAAATGCACTGTTTTCCATGTCTCATCTTGAAAAGTTACTGTATCAGCTCACTTGTATCCAACCTGTCCTGTTCTTTTTCTCTGGTTTTGTAATATTAGTTTTCAATTTTAGCACATGGTTTAAAGCATCTTTCAATTTTGTTATAGATCCAAATTAATAATTTTGTAGGCCCAAGGTAGAGAAGCAGTTGCTAATCTAACATCTTTTGGAGAATTTAAAAAATGTATCTTAATCTCCTTTTTGAGTTTACTGCACAAGGGTTGGGGCGACTGGGGGTCCTAAGAGTACTCTAAATGGGGATTTCTGTATTTGATTTTGACCTGAGTGTGTTTTTGTTGCCCCTTTAACAGTACTTTTATAATAAGGATGAATCTTGTAATAACTTTATCAATCATATTCTTTTTGTATTTATGTATTGCATTAGTCTCCTTTAGTGTTAAAAAGTATTATTTATTGTAATTTCAATTTGTTTCAGATATTCTGATGTTCTTTTCTGTTTCTTACTCCTTTGCTTTACTGTCCTATTCCTGCTATTCCCTTTTTAATGCCTAAGATTCCATCTCTGCATGTCTTAGTAAATACAAGTATTTTCTAAAATCAGCACTACTAAATTGAGGGTCCAATCAGGCTATGAAGATTTTAAGGACAATCTTATATGCTCTTTCCACTGAAATCATGGATTCTCTTAACAGTCGTCACCACCTGTTTCTTGGATCACTTCTCTTTCACTCTGTTCTTCCTAATTCCTACATAGGCAGAACCTTCTATGACTACTGCCAACTCTGCTGACACAGTTCTGGCTTGGGCTTCTTTATGGTTACGGTGATGACAGCAGATACATGGCTATCGTTGGCATTAGTGCCAAATCTAGGTGTGGGCAATAGCCAAATGGAAAGCACAAGAACAAAAGGAAGAGCCCCTTGCTTCAGAACAGTTATTCTACCTATTAGTAGAATAACTGAGAGGTACCAGTCCGTGGCCCATTAGGAACTGGGCCACACAGCCGGAGGTGAGCGGCAGGGGAGCGAGTGAAGCTTCATCTGTATTTACTTACAGCCGCTCCCCATCACTCGCATTATATCCTGAGCTCTGTCTCCTGTCAGATCAGTGGCAGCATTAGATTCTCGTAGGACCACAAGCCCTGTTGTGAACTGTGCACGCGAAGGATCTAGGTTGCACGCTCCTTTGGAGAATCTAATGCAGGATGATCGGTCACTGTCTCCCATCCCCCAGATGGGACTGTCAAGTTGCAGGAAAACAAGCTCAGGGCCCCCAATGATTCTACATTATGGCAAGTTGTATAATTATTTCATTATATATTATAGTGTAATAATAGAAATAAAGTGCTTAATAAATGTAATGCGCTTGTATCACCCCAAAACCATCTCCTCACTCCCTGGTCTGTGGAAAAATTGTCCTCCATGAAACCGGTCGCTGGTGCCAAAAAGGTTGGAGACTTCGCTTTGAGGGATGTTATATACATGGCAATAATTAATCCTGAGTTATTGATGGAAAATACTGTACCATTTTTATTCAGGCTTCCACATGTTGAGCTTTTCACTTAAACACAATTTTTTAATTAGTGCAATGTGGAGTATATAGTAGATATTCCATAGTTAGGTTTTTTTCTCTTTAATAATTTCCCACCTCACCTTGATTATGTGCCTGTTTTTCCTCTTAGAGACCTTTACAATCCTAAATAGTTATAACAGACCAAGCCAAATTAGAGAAAAACTCCATCTCCATCACTGTGGAATTGTTTCATCAACACTCATTTTTTTCTACCCTTAATCTTCCAATGTGGTTGTAGTCAGTAATATCACAATTACAAAGAATGAACAATAATACTAGCTAAGAAGAGGACATGTCATAGGGACTTTATACTAAAGCAGTTTCTCATTTAATCCTCACACAACCTTATTAGGTAAAAATTATTATAAAGATGAGGACTCAAGATGGCTAATAACTTGCCCAAGGTTACCAACTAATATGAGGTGGTACCAGGACAGAAACCTGGGTTTGTCTGAAACCAAAACTCACGCTCTTAACCCATTAACCTTTCTTCTCTCCACTATTCTGGAAGATTTCTCTATAAAGCTCTAAAAAGCCTTTTTTTAATCTAACATATTGATTATTTGAGCTGTTGTGTTAGAGGATGTTAGTTCTATTAAGTGATCATTTTAGGACATTATTGCTAAAACTCATTGGTTATTTGAGCTGTGGTGTTATAAGATGTTCTACTAAATGATAATTTTAGGATATTAATGCTAAAATGCTTTACTTAGCACATTGGACATATATGTAGTTAATTCAGGCCAAAAAATCAATACATTTTGTTCCTAATCTGAAAAATCTGTGTTAAACTTTCTTACATTTTCACAAAGGATGTAGTTTATTTAAAATAGGTACATTCTTTATTTCTAAAACTGATATTTGATTGTCTTGTAGAAATTAAAAACTTTGCAAGGAAAAAGAGATGTAGCGTACATGATATCTATGAGAATGAGAATAACAAAAACAGCATTCTTATATATAGCACTTAGCCCAGTGCCTGCTACATATATGGGCAGTTAGTAATGGGAAAGGTATGCTTTATCTTTATATAGAAGATGAAGTACCTATTGGGGCTAAATATTTTTAATAGACAAAAAAATTAACTGTTCAAGATGGCATTATAAGTTTCTTTTGAAGAGAAGGCTGTTGGACCTTCTGAAAAGCATGCTAATAGACAGAAAGCCATAACCATTATTGCCCCCATCCTTTTAATTTCTTTCTTTTTTGGGTGGGGAAGACAGGGGCTTACTCTGTTGACCAGGCTAGAGTACAGTGGTGCAATCTCAGCTCACTGCAGCCTCAACCTCCTTGGCTCAAATAATCCTTCCACCTCAGCCTCCCAAGACTGTAGCTGGGAGCACAGGCACATACTGCCATACCCAGCTAATTTGTTTTATGTTTTATTTTTGTAGAGTTGGGATCTCCCTATGTTGCCCAGGCTGGTCTTAAACTCCTAGTAGACTTGAGTGATTCCCCCGCCTTGGCCTCCTAAAGTGCTGAGATTATGAGTGTGAGCCAACAGACCTGGCTTAAATTTCTTTATGTACTCTTTTTCTTTCTTTTTTCTTTTTTTTTGAAACGGAGTCTCGCTCTGTTGCCTAGGCTGGAGTGCGGTGGCATGATCTCAGCTCACTGCAACCTCTACCTCCCGGGTTCAAGCGATTCTCCTGCCTCGGCCTCCTGAGTAACTGGAATTACAGGCCACCATGCCCGGCTGAATTTTGTGTTTTCAGTAGAGACTGGGTTTCACCATGTTGGTCAGGCTGGTCTCAAACTCCTGACCTCGTGATCTGCCCACCTCGGCCTCCCAAAGTGCTGGGATTACAGGCGTAAGCCACCATGCCTGGCTAAATTTCTTTATATACTCTTTAAAGTTGCATGTTAGACCTTGGTTTAATACCATTTTATTCACTATTTGAATTAGTAGCTTAAAGGAGTAGACAAAATAGAGGATTTTAATTGTGATTTTTTTTTGGAGAAACCTAGTTATTTTACAATTTCAAGGGATCTAAGGATGTTAAGGAAGTACTTGCACCCTGATAAGGGATTTCCAGACTTGCAGAATGCCCAGGGCTGGAAAGAGCACAGGGAAGTCTCCCTGCGAAGAAGGAGCAACAAGTAATCCTTTCTAATGCCATTATAATTCATTTTTTTCTTCTCAGTTTTGTTCCAACCTCCATTAATCAGCTATATTAATTTTATTACAGAAAACAATGCAACAAGTAAAAAGAATCTATGTGAAAGTAAATGATATACCCATTGATTTTTATATTTAGTATTTAGCTGGGCAGTTTATATAAATATAAAATAAACTGTACCTACTTTAAGGCACATTTCTTTATTGGTAACTGCTTATTTCAAATGTAATACTTGCAAGTTGAAGCCCAATTTATAGAATACTATTTCCAGAAGCCCTGCCCTGTTCCACTGTTCATGAATTGGTATCTGTTGGAAACATATTTGCTAAATGGCATATTAAAAATAGAAAAGAATTTACAAAATGAAAGAAACTTAGATACAAAAGCTTAACATAAGACTTGGTTTTTTTTTTTCAGGATCATACAAAATACATGTTGAACATAATCTGTTAATTATCTGTTAATCCCATAATCTGATAACATGCCAAATTCTTATACATAAAAATAGTTTAAGGATGTACATATTTAAGATATTTAACATGTGCCTTGCCTCAATTCAGAGTGTAAATCATTCCTAATAATGGTACTGTGTAACATGGAATATTGGTATCTTACTGGTAAAGAGCTTGAGAAAGTTACTCAACCCATCAGAAAATAGATTGGTAGCCTCAGGGTGGGCAGCATTTAGTTGTAACCATAAAAGAACAGTTTAGCAAGAGCCACAAGAATATCATTTCTGTTTTCTAAGAGTACTGCCACTCAGATTTGTAGACCAGTAGCACATTATAAAAACTAAGAAAAGTATTACGTAACTTTTTTGTTTGTATTTTAATGTGTTCTTATAAAGCAGTGTTGGCATGTATTGATGATCTAAATTTATACTTAATAGGAGGAAAAAACTTGGTAATTTAAGAAAATGAGGAAATGTTAGAGCTGAAAGGGTCTCTGATATTATCTTGGCCAAAACTCCTACCTTTAAGAGTTGAAGTGAATTGTCCACATTCACAAAAATCTCTTTTCCAGTGATTTCTATTACTGTCTTAATTCTCTTCTCTGAAGACTTATACATTTAGCTAAATGCATCTCTCTCTCTCTCTTTTTTTTAAATACAGAGCCTCGCTCTGTTGCCTAGGCTGGAGTGCAGTGGCACACTCTTGGCTCACTGCAACCTCTGCCTCTTGGGCTTAAGCAATCCTCCTGCTTCAGCCTCCCGAGTGGCTGGCACTACCGGTGCACACTACCACACCTGTCTGATTTTTGTATTTTCTGTAGAGACAAGGTTTTGCCATGTTGCCCAGGCTGGTCTCAAAACTCCTAGGCTCAAGTGATCCTTCTGCCTTGGCCTCCCAAAGTGCTGGGATTATAGGCATGAGCCACCGTGCCTGGCCTAGCTAGAGGTATCTCTTTTATATCACATTCAGAGTAAATACAATTCTTGTTCCTTACAAGGTTTTGAAAGTGTCTTTCCTTCTCACCTCTTCTTTTAGAATACTCTTTCCCAGTTTCTTCAGTATGATTTTAGGTGTCATGGTGTCTGGTTTGTTCACCATCCTGTTTATCTCAACCATAGAAGATACAGCTACTCAGGAGGCTGAGGTGGGAAGATTGCATGAGCCCAAGAGTTCAAGGCTGCAGTGAACTGTAATCACGCCATTGCACTCCAGCCTGGGTGACAGAGCAAAACCCTATCTAAAAAAAAAAAAGAAAGAAACTTTCCTCTTGTACTTTCCTTGCTCTTTAACCCCTCCTCCCATGCCACTTTCTCACCATCAGAGTTCTATGGCTTTTAGAATTTGCAGGTGAATGGTTTTCAGATTTATTTTTCCAACATTAATTTCTATTGATAGACATTTTTAGTTGGTTCATCTGTCATTATTCCCAAACTAAACTGATCATCTTTCCTCCGAAATATGGTTTCCTATTATTGCCATTTATTGAGACTCTCGAGCTAGGCTTCTCATTTATAGTTTCTCTAGTCTTCCCATCATCTCATAAGTTAGTTTTTATTACTTACACTTTACAGATGAGAAAACTGAGTATCAGAGAGGTTAAGTCAGTAGCCCAAGATCACATGGCTAGTTAAAAATCAGATTGAAAGTGTGAGTCCTGGTCTGTCAAGCTGGAAAATCCTCATCCTATTTGTGATGTCTGTACGGCCCTAAAATGTTTTTGGTGCATGTGTATGTTTTCTTATTGTAAAATCTTAAGAGTGGGAACCTATTATAGAAATGTCAGTCTCAAAGTAGATTTTTCCCTCAGAATTTAGAACTCAAAAGTTCTTATGACTTCCCATTTCTGACAACTTTGTCTTTCAACATGTTATTCTCTTTCTTCTTTCATTTGTATGTCACAGTAGCCTTGTATGTTTGTGACTTATCTGTTTTTTTTCTAAAGAAAATTACTGTGGCTTTTAATCTAAGTTCTCAGCAATTTTTTGCTTACTGCTTTCCCACCTATTCCCAGTACAGTCGTGTGCTACTTAAGGACATTTCTGTCAAGGATAGACCACATAATACAATAATGAGATATTAAAATCTCATAAGATTATAATATCGTTTTCACTGTACCTTTTCTATGTTTTGATACACAAATACTTAACCATTGTGTTACAGTTGCCTATAGTATTTGGTACAGTAACATGCTATACAGATTTTTAGCCTAGGAGCAATAGGGTATTCCGTATAGCCTAGCTATGTAGTAGGCTATATCATCTAGGTTTGTGGAAGTACACTGTATGGCATTCACAGAACAATGAAATGGGTCACCTAACGACCCATTTCTCAAACATATTCCTGTCATTAAGTGATGCACGACTGTGTTACCTTATAAATGAACAGGTATATTCAATGTTTTCCCAGAGTTTTAATTTACTGCCTTTAAGCAGTTCTTCAAAAATAATGTACTACCATTTCTATAAGAAATTTAACATTAATTTTTGCCTTTGTGGTACTTCAAGAAAATACATTGCCTAAATTTGATTTAAGGTACATTTTAATTATTAGTGTTTTTTCCAAGAGAAAGGGATGGGATCTAAAAGAAAAATATTATAGGATATGTTTAAAAGACTTTATGCCTACAATTAGAATTATTATTATTATTTTTTCTTTTGAGACAGAGTCTCCCTCTTTTGCCCAGGCTGGGGTGAAGTGGAGCGATCTCAGCTCACTGCAACCTCTGCCTCCCGGGTTCAAGTGATTCTCCTGCCTTAGCCTCCCAAGTAGCTGGGATTACAGGTGCCTGCCACCATGCCTGGCTAATTTTTGTTTTTAGTAGAGACAGGGTTTCGCCATGTTGGCCAGGTTGGTCTCGAACTCCTGACCTCAGGTGATCCACCCCCCTGGGCCTCCCAGAGTGCTAGGATTACAGGCATGAACCACCGTGCCCAGCCTAGAATTCTTATATAAATAACAAAAGATATAATTAGACTGGGGGCTGGATGTGGCAGCTCATACCTGCAATGCCAGCACTTTGGGAGGCCAAAGGGGGAGGATGGCTTGAGGCCAGTAATTTGAGATTATGGTGAGCTATGATTATGCCTCTGTAACCTGCCTAGGCAACAGAACAAGACCGATCCTGTCTCTAAAAATAACAAAAAATACATAATTGAGCAACTTCAAAATCTAAAATTGTTAAGCAGCTTACTGCAAATTAGTTAATATCATATTTTATACATATGGTTACATCATTTTTGCTATCTAAAATTTTCATTGCTTTTTACCATATTGTTTCACATTATATTCTTTAGAAAATCTAAAAGTAAACATACAAAAAAGTAGTAACTTGCAGTTGATCTGTTCTTGTGAAGAATTCACATAAGTAAATCCAGTGAATACATTTATAGTATATTTATTTCTCATTTAAATCTACAGTTGTATTGTTTCATCCTAAAAATCTTAATTTTAAATAATATATATTTTATAGTGGTAATAACAATGTGGTATTGCCTTTGTGGTTTTATATTAAATAAAATAATCAAACTTTCTAAATATTTCTATAAAAATAATTTTCTTTTTAAAGATTTTAAAGGTAATCATAAACTTAAAATTATAAAATGTAAATTTTATGGTAGAAATGCATAACTTAACATAATCAAATTTATAAGACTATACTATAAAATATGAAATTTTTCAGTGTCGTGTCACAAACTCTGCATTTGTTCTTTTTCACAGAACACTCCTATGCCACCTTCACCAGCTGTACAAGTGCAGGGCCAGCCTAACAGTTCTCAGCCTTCTCCATTCAGTGGATCCCGTCAGCCTGGAGATCCAATGAGAAAACCTGGACAGAACTTCATGTGTCTGTGGCAGTCTTGTAAAAAGTAAATGGCAATTTTATTTGATATATAAAAGTATTCTTTGTTTTGGAATGCTTTTATATTTAAGTTTCTGTCATCTATAGTTTCATGAAAATTTTCCTTTAGAACCACTAACTTTAGCAAAACTGTAAGAGTTATATTTATGATCCATTATGTGGACCTAAACTAAGAAATTTATATATAAGTGACGGAAAGAACTTCATTGCTTAATGGTACGTTGTAGAGAATATGGTTCAGTATTTGTTTTCAGTAAAGAAAATCAATTAAGAATTTGATTATATATTTGGCTGTTAAAAGGTTTTTTTTTGTTGTTGTTGTTTTTAAGTGGCTTGAACTTAGTGGCAGCTATAGTATTTCCATATAGTAGAAGCTTAGAAGTAATAATGTGCTAGAAAGAGAATGACTTGTCTTGAATTTGAGTTTGGGGTGGATACCTATGAAAATTATTTTTAAAGCCATACCATCTTACAATTTAAGATGAACTTTTGAAATAAACCTTTCTTAGACTTGAAGGAAAACTTGAAAAGAATGTTGGTTAAAATAAAAATCTTAGTTCCTTTGATAGTACTTAGGTAAGACCCTTTGCCTTGAGTCATTTTTTTAGAGGTCTAGGACTAAGGCATTTGTCTTTTTTGGTTTTTTTTTTTGGAGACAGAGTCTCGCTCTGTTCAGGCTGGAGTGCAGTGGCGCTATCTCCACTATCTCCACTCACTGCTACCTCTGCCTCCTGGGTTCAAGCAATTCTTTTGCCTCAGCTTCTTGAGTAGCTGGGATTACAGGCATGTGCCACCATCCCTGGCTAATTTTTGTGGTTTTTTTTCACCATGTTGACCAGGCTAATCTGGAACTCCTGACCTCCAGTGATCCCTCTGGCCTCGGCCTCCCAAAGTGCTAGGATTACAAGTGTAAGCTACTAAGCCCTGCCAGCATTAGTCTTAATAGACATAATACCGTTCATTTGTTAGATATCAAAGATTCCATTTCACTCTTCATAATTAATAGCAGAAATTACCATATCTTTTACAAGCTCTGTTTGCTATTCATATTTTTGTGATATAGATATTATACTTTATTGTAAACTTCATATACAGATTTTTTGTATGATTATGGCTGCCTGTGTAGCCTAGGGATTATTAATAGTATGCAAAATATCTATAGGATAGCAATGACCAAACTTTAACTCTCAACCCAATAGTGGGACTGTGGATCATTTTAGTAGGTTTTTATTTGTTTTTCTTTTCAACGAAAAAATTAAATATATCATAGTTCACCATGTTAGCAAGGGTAAGTATTGTTTTCAGTTATATATATGTGACCTATATATGTGTACTTGATCATAGTGTAAAATCTGTTTGTCAAAAAAAATTCTTTAAAAATCAGTCCTTTAGGTTGTCTCTGATTATTTCCTTCGTTCATTTAATTTGACCATCTCTTTCTTTTTAGTGTATGTTTGTAAGTTAATTTGAAACTTTCTTCACTGTATGCCAATTTTACTCTCTCCATTTGTCTTGAGATTTTTGTTTTTATCATGGCAAATAGTAGTTGATGGAATGGGTAGTGTGCTTAAGGTGTTTGTTAACTTTTCAAAAAGTTTACGAAGCTTGTCGCAGTGGTGCACTCCTGTAGCCCCAGCTGCCCAGGAAGGCTGAGGCAGGAGGATCGCTTGAACCTAGGAATTCGAGTCTAGCTTGGGCATCATGGTGAGACCTCACGTCTAAAAAGATAAAAATAAAGAAGTTTCAGCATAACTGCTTTAGATGAAGTGTTTAGGTTACTTCAAGATAAGTTGCTGGAAGAGTTAATGAACCTAGATGTCTGACAGTTTCCCATCTTGCTAATAGATCAGTGTTACATAATTTGATGATTTACCTTTTTCTTGCTAGTCTTTTCTGAACAAGACAGATTAAACAGGGCTTCTTAGAGCATGCCATTTTTTTTAAGCCATAGCTTTTCACTTCTGCATTGCTAATAAGTTTAGTTTTAGTCTGCAAATATTTATTAAGCATCCTCTACGAGGGTGCATGTGCCAGAAGATAGAAATACAAAAATCACTCCCAGTCCTGAGGCACACAGACCAAAAAACAAATAAATTACAGCATAAATAAGTACTGTAAAAAATATAGTTTTATAGTGCTGTTTGCAACATATTGGACAATTTAACTTTGAGATGGTTGTAGAGTTTTACTACAAGCATTACATTTTAGTTGAGTCTTAAAGAATGAGTAGGAATTTGTCTTGCTAAAATAAACCCGTCAGAATGTTAAGAGCAAGCGCAGGAGTATAAAAGGACCTTGTATGTCCAGGAAACTGTGAGAAGTTAGGATACTACAAGCATAACGACATGAAGAGAGAAATGGCTCTTATTCATATTTAGTTCCAATTCCAAGTAGGAACATATATATGATAGCCATTGACCACTAAGTGGCTGTTCTAATTTCTTTAATATCATATCAAAAATACGAGTAAAGGACTTTATGCCGGGCATGGTGGCTTGAGCCTGTAATGCCAGCTACTCGGGATGCTGAGAACTGGAGAATCTCTTGAGCCCAGGACTTCAGAGCTACGGTGAGCTATGATTGCGTCATTGCACTCCAGCCTGGGTTATAAAGTAAGACACTGTCTCTTTTTAAAAAAAAAAAAAAAAAAAAACCAAAAAACTTTGTTTCCATCAGATTTAAAGCTAAAGTTATTTTCTTCACCTATATATTATTGTAAACTGCTTTGTATTTAAAGTTGAGATAGCTATGTGCTCTCTTCCTTTTAAGGACTTAAAAGTGACTTTGAGTATACATTTAACCTGTTTTTAGTTCTGTATTGGCACCACACTTTACATAGTCTTTTTGTATTTATAATTCTCCTTTTTTTTTTCTTTTTTTCTTTTCCTTTTTTTTTTTTTTTTTTTGAGACACAGTCTCACTATGTCACCCAGGCTGCAGTGCAGTGGTGCTATCTTGATCTTGGCTCATTGCAACCTGTCTTGTGAGCGCAAGCCATCCTCCCACCTCAGCCTCCCAAGTGACTGAAACTACAGGTACACACCGCCACACCAAGCTAATTTTTGCATTTTTTTATACAGACAGGGTTTTGCCATGTTGCCAAGGCTGTTCTCGAACTCCTGAACTCAAGTGATCTGCCCACCTCAGCCTCCCAAAGTGCTGGGATTACAGGCATGAGCCGTAATTCTCCTTTTAGATGTATGATATAGATTCTTTTCAGTAAGCCTCACTCCCTCTTGTATCATCACATATTGATGCTTGGTTTTTTGATCTGTAAGCATTTATCTCTAAAAGTTAGGGACCTCACTCTTTAGATATAAATACTATACCACCACCACCATACTCCTACAGACAAAAATTAATTCCCTTCAATATTATGATTTCTTGTTATATCCTGTCAGTGTTTACATTTCTCCAGTGGCCTTTTGTTTAGAGTTTGAATTGAAATGTAAGGTTCAAACATTGCCTCTGGTTGATAAGTCTTAAATCTCTTTTAATCTGTTAGATTACCCCTCCATCCCTCTTAATTTTTTTTCTTTGCAAGTTTTTGTTGAAAAAAAAAAAAAAAACAGGTTAATTTGTCCTGTAGAGCATTACAATCTGGATTTTCCTGATACTGTTTAGCGTGTTACTCTGACCTTGTATTTTCTGTACATTGGTAGTTTGGTCCAAATATTTGATCAAGTTCTGGTTTCACTATATGAAGACCACTTCAGAAATGATATTGTGTACTTCCATCAGGAGATATGTAATATCTTCTTGTCTCTTTTTGTGATGTAAACAGCCTTTAAGGATCATTGTTCAGAACATTATTTCATTAAGGTTTGTAAAATATAAAAGACCTCCTTTTATCAGTCATTTGCCTTCTTTGAGGAATAGTTCCTACAGGAAAGGCAAGATAGATGCTTGGATATTTCCCTTATTTACCAGTTTTCAAAATAATGAGTTGCTCACTATCACTTTGCAAAAGTTACCATGAGGTTTGGTTTTTGTTTATTTTGTTTGTAGTATTACTGTGAGCTAACAGGAATTTAAACATATTTGAGATATTTCAGTCAATTGAGGTTATATATCCTTCTTGGTATACAAATTGTGCCATTTTTGGCCAGTGAAAGCCTCTTCAAGTGGATTTCCCAAGTCCTTTGGTTGTGACCTTAATATAAGTATTTGATAGTTTCCCTGCTCTCTGATAGGCAAGATGGTCTGTGTGTTTATACTGATTCTTGGAATTTAGATTAAGTACAACAAGGTTTTTACTTCGTTTTATCATTTTCACACCTGTACCTTCTTTCTCCCACAGCAAAAATCCCATTTCTCAATATTGTTAAGAATTTATTCTTTGTCCTATGTCATACTCCAAAAAAAATGTAGTCTGCTGTGGTGTAACTTGAAAAGGTTTTCCTCATTTTTTCAATTAATCATTTGTCTTTTTTACTTTACCCTTTGTTTTTTGTTATTTTGTTTGTTTTTGTCCTAGATGAAGGGTTTTTTCTTTCAATTAATTTTTCTGTAAACAAATTTATTAGGTTTTTCATTATTGCTTCTGGATCTGGATTATAGTTAGGAAGGCTTTCTCTATGCCCAAATTGTAGAAGAACCCCCATGTTTTTATTTAGAACTTATGTGATTTTTTAATTTCCATTTAAATCTTATATTTTGGTATTTTTCCCTGCGTCAGTAATCTGGTCTTAAGGAAATGAGGTTAAGTCAGTGACTTTTTTCTTCAATTTGTCACTGTAACTTTCTTTTCTCATACTATAGAGTAGTTCATTCTAAGAAAAATGAGAGTCACAGTGGATATTTTGGGCTTCAGCACTGTCCAGTGGGACAATCCAAACTAGTTTCATCAGATGCTACTCAAGACTCTTAACAAAAGTGATTCCACAATATTTTCAAAATTGTTTTTCTTATTTTAAAATTATATTTCTAGCTTTAAAAAATTTAAATTCCAAAAATAATGTTATCAGAAGATAACCATGGTTGTAAGTTTGGTATATATCTTTACAAACCTTTTTCATATACAGCTATGCTATATTGTACATGAAAAGTATACATGTATACTTTGTTTCTTATTTTAAACTATATATACTGATCTAGAGGTTGCTTCAGTAATATATGTAATACTCATTAATATGAATATATATATATACTTTTTATGTCAATACGTAGATTTACTCATTCTTTGTACTGAATACCAATAATTCCCTTTTATTGCACTGTCTTTGTTATCTGCATTGGTAAATAGAACTACTCGTCCTTTTTTGACAGGATTACTTTTGAATTATGAGGACACATTTCTTTCCATAAATAAGACGCAATCATCCTGCACTATAGTCTGTTAACTATATGTCATATTAAGGGTATTTGGAATTTTAGTTATTTGCTATTACACATGAACAAAACTGTGGTGAATAATTTTGTTTCCATAGCACATTTTCTACAAGTATTTCAGTAGAATAAAATATCAAATTGGGAATTGCTGAGTCAGGGGATTTACATGTTCTTATTTTTATAGAAATTGACAAATTACCATCTAAAAATGTTAATTTGTAATTCAAATAATAGAATATGAGCTTGTTTCCCATTACCTGGCTACTCAAAACTGAGGGGAAATTTCTTTGCTGATCTGATAGCCTCAAAAAGACTGTCAATTTTTATTCTTTTGTTATTTTAACTTTTTAAATAGACTTTATTTTGAGAACAATTTTAGGTTTACAACAAAATTGAATGGCAAATACAGAGTGTTCCTATATAGCACCTGCCCTACAAATATTACATCTTTATAGGAATGGTACATTTGTTATAACTGGTTAACCTATGTTGACACATCATTATCACTCAAAGTCCATTGTTTACATTAAGATTTGCTCTTGACATTGTACATTCTGGGGTTTTTGTTTTGTTGGGTTGTTTTGTGAGGTTTGTTGTTGTTGTTGTTGTTGTTGTTGTTGTTTGGAGATAGAGTCTTACTCCATCACCCAGACTGGAGTGCAGTGGGGTGATCTGGGCTCACTGCAACCTCCACCTCTGAAGTTCAAGTGATTCTCTTGCCTCATCCTCCTGAGTAGCTGGGACTACAGGTGTGTGCCACCATGCCCAGCTAATTTTTGTATTTTCAGTAGAGATGGCATTTCACCATGTTGGCCAGGCTGGTCTTGAACTCCTGACTTCCTGATCCACCCACCTTGGCCTCCCAAAGTGCTGGGATTACAGGTGTGAGCCACTGCACCTGGCCTATTGTTACTTGTTTGTTTATTGAGACAAGGTCTTGTTCTGTCATCCAGGCTAGAGTTGAGTGGGATGATCACAGTTCACTGTAACCTCCATTTCCTGAGCTCAAGTGATCCCTCCCGCCTCAGCCTCCTGAGTAGCTAGGACTACAGATGTGACCACCACGCCCACCTAATTTTAACTTTTTTGCCCAGCTAATTTTAAAATTTTCTGTACTGGCCGGGCGCGGTGGCTCATGCCTGTAATCCCAGCACTTTGGGAGGCCGAGGCGGGCAGATCGTGAGGTCAGGAGATTGAGACCATCCTGGCTAGCACAGCAAAACCCCGTCTCTACTAAAAATAGAAAAAAATTAGCTGGGCATGGTGGTGGGCGCCTGTGGTCCCAGCCACTCGGGAGGCTGAGGCAGGAGAATGGCATGAACCTGGGAGGTGGAGCTTACAGTGAGCCGAGATTGCGCCACTACACTCCAGCCGGGGCAACAGAACGAGACTCCATCTCAAAAAAAAAAAAAAAAAAAAAAAAAATTCTATACAGATAGGGTCTTACTATGTTGCCTAAGCTGGTCTTGAACTCCTGGTCTCAAGCAGTCCTCCCACCTTGGCCTCACAAAGGGTTGGGATTACAGGCATGAGCCACTGCACCTGACCACTCTATGGGTTTTGACAACTATTAATATAATAACATGTGTCCACCATTACAGTATACAGAAATCTTTTTTTTTTTGAGACGGAGTCTTTCTCTGTCTCCCAGGCTGGAGTGCAGTGGCACGATCTCGGCTCACTGCAAGCTCCGCCTCCCGGGTTAACGCCATTCTCCTGCCTCAGCCTCCCGAGTAGCTGGGACTACAGGCGCCCGCCACCACGCCCGGCTAATTTTTTCTATTTTTAATAGAGACGGAGTTTCACCGTGTTAGCTAGGATGGTGTCAATCTCCTGACCTCGTGATCCGCCCGCCTCGGCCTCCCAAAGTGCTGGGATTACAGGCGTGAGCCACCGCGCCTGGCCACCCTAAAAATCTTTTGTATTCTGCCTCTTCATCTTACCATTCCCCAGCTCCTGTTTTAATTTTTATTTCAAGTATTGAGTTAAATATCTTTACGATTTTCTTCTGTGAATTATCTATTCGTGTCATTTGCTCATTCTTTACTGCCCTTCCTAAAAATTTGCAATACTTCTCTGTACATTAAGGATGTCAACTCTTGGCCAGGCGTGGTGGCTCACATCTGTAATCCCAGCACTTTGAGAGGCCAAGGCAGGCAGATCACTTGAGGTCAGAAGTTCGAGACCAGCCTGGCCAACATGGCAAAACCCTGTCTCTACTAAAAATACAAAAATTAGCTGGGCATGGTGGCGGGTGCCTGTAATCCCAGCTACTTGGGTGGCTGAGGCACGAGAATCGCTTGAACCTGTGAGGCAGAGGTTGCAGTAAGCCGAGATTGTGCCACTGCACTCTGGCCTGGGTGACAAAGCGAGACTCTGTCTCAAAGAGGAAAAAAAAAAAAAGATATCATCTCTTTATTATGTGTCCACCCGTCTCGAGACTTTAGCCTTTTGCTACGTAGAATTTAAATCTTAATGGTTTTCATGTCGTGCTTAGAAAGACCTTTTCAACTTTTATATCATAAAATACACATTTTTTGCTTTGTAATACATTAATATTTTTACTTTTTAATTCATTTGTAATTTAGCTTGATGTATAAAATGAGATATGAGCCTAGCTTAATTATTTTCCAAATGGCTAACTTATTGGCAAGTTCATCTTTCCCTCAGATATTTGAATTGCCACTTTTGTCATATACTAAATTCCTATAAATGCTGTGCCTATTTCTGGATCACTTGTTATCCCCTTGATCTCTGTCCTTATTACACTATCACTTTAAATGTATTTTATCTTTGGAAATGGCAGTTTGCCCCTGCTGATTCTTCGCAGTTTTTTATGATTTATTTGAGCAACTACCTTATACTAGGCACTGTGCTGGGTTTTGAAATTAGAGTGATGTATAAATCAGATTTATTTCTCGAGATTGCCAAGAAAGGCATGTTGGGATTTGGGTTGCAATTGCTTTTTGTTTTTTCTTTTTTTTTTTTTTTTTTTTTTTGAGACGGAGTCTCGCTCTGTCGCCCAGGCTGGATGCAGTGGCACGATCTCGGCTCACTGCAAGCCCCGCCTCCCGGGTTCACGCCATTCTCCTGCCTCAGCCTCTCCGAGTAGCTGGGACTACAGGCGCCCGCCACCACGCCCGGCTAATTTTTTCTATTTTTGAGATGGAGTCTTGCAGTGTCACCCAGGCTGGAGTGCAGTGGCACGATGTCGGCTCACTGTAACCTTCGCCTCCCGGGTTCAAGCGATTCCCTGTCTCAGCCTGAGTAGCTGGGATTACAGGCACGCGCCACTACGCCCAGCTAATTTTTGTATTTTTAGTAGGGACGAGGTTTCACCATATTGGCCAGGCTGGTCTCGAACTCCTGAGCTCGTGATCCACCTGCCTCGGCCTCCCAAAGTGCTGGGATTACAGGTGTGAGCCACCGTGCCTGGCCACGATTGCTTTTAATGAACAGAGTTTTTTGTTTATTTTTTGATAGTGAACACTTTTTTTTGGTCTTCCCTTACTGGAAAAGGTATCAGCCCATGTTATTACTTTTTTTTTTTTCCAATAGAGCTTCTTGACTTTTCTTCACATGAATTTTGTACTTTATTAAGTTTATTGCTCGGTGGTAGTCTTATTTAGTTGTTATAAATGATCTCAACTTCCATTATATTTTTCAACTGACAGGTGTTTTCTATATTTATACTTCATATTTTGTCTTATCCAATTATAATGTCTAGGCCGGGTGCGGTGGCTCATGCCTGTAATTTCAGCACTTCGGGAGGCGGAGGCAGATGGATCACTTGAGGTCAGGAGTTTGAGAACAGCCTGGCCAATATGGTGAAACCTCGTCTCTACTAAAAATTCGAACATTAGCCAGGCGTGGTAGCGGGCGACTATAATCCCAGCTAATCGGGAGGCTGAAGCAGGAGAATTGCTTGAACCAGGGAGGTGGAGGTTGCAGTGAGCTGAGATCATGCCATTGCATTCCAGCCTGTGTGACAGAGCAAGACTCCACCTCAAAAACAAAACAAAACAATCAATCAAACAAAAAGAAGTCTTTTGTTTTCAACACAATTGCACAATAGTGATAATATTCATCCATATCTTTTTTTTTTTTTTTTTTTGAGACAGTCTCGCTCTGTCGCCCAGGCCGTAGTGCAGTGGCGCGATCTCAGCTCACTGCAAGCTCCACCTCCTGGGTTCACGCCATTCTCCTGCCTCAGCCTCCCAAGTAGCTGGGACTACAGGTGCCCGCCACCATGCCCGGCTAATTTTTTTTGTATTTTTAGTAGAGAACGGGGCTTCACTGTGTTAGCCAGGATGGTCTCGATCTCCTGACCTCTTGATCCACCCTCCTCGGCCTCCCAAAGTGCTGGGATTACAGGTGTGAGCCACTGTGTCTGGCCTAAACCGCATTTTTTTAGAGCAGTTTTAGGTTTATGGAAAAATCGAGCAGATAGAATAGAGTTCCCATATCTCCGTCCTCCCTGCACACAGTTTCCACTATTATTGACACCTTGCATTAGTGTGGTACACACGTTACAATTGATGAGCCAATATTGATACACTATTATTAACTAAAGTTCATAGTTCACATTCAGATTCATCCTTTCTACAGTTCTGTGGGTTTTGACAATGCGTAATGTCATGTCTCCAACATTACAGTAGCATACAGTAGCAACATTACAGTAGCATTCACTACACTAAAAATCCATTATGCTTTACCTGTTTATTCCTCCTCACCCCCTCCCTTGCCCCCAGTTCCTGGCAGCCACTGACTTTTTACTGTCTCTATAGTTTTCACTTTTCCAGAATTTAATATAGTTGGAATTACTCAGCAGTATCCTTTTTAATCTGGTTTCTTTCATTTAGTAATATGAACGTAAGTTTTCTCCATGGCTTCTTATTGTTGGATAGCTCATTTCTTTTTATTTCTGTATAATATTTTATTATACAGATGTACTTAGTTTGCTTATCCATTCATCTATTGAACAATGTCATAATTGCTTCCAATTATTGGCAATTTTGAACTAAGGTGTTATAAACATTTATGTGTAACTTTGTGTGGATGTAATTTTTCAACTAACTCATTTGGGCAAACACCTAGGATTATAATTGCTGGATTATATGATAAAGACTATGTTTAACATTGTAAGAAACTGTGAATCTGTCTTCCAAAGTGTCTGTAGTATTTTGTATTCCTACCAGCAGTGAATGAGAATTTTGTTGCTTCATATGCTTGCCAACATTTAGTGTTGTCAGTGTTTTAGATATGAGCCATTCTGATAGGTGTGTGTTGGTATATCTGTTAATTTCTAGTTCCCTAATAATATATGATACTGAGCATCTTTTTGTTTGTTAATTTATCATATGTATATCTTCTTAGATGGGTGTCTATTCAGATATTTAACCCATTTTTAATTTGGTTGTTTGCTGAGAGCTTTTGGCATGAGTAGATAATGGATTATGTCAAATGCTTTTCTGCGTCTATTGCTATGATCATATGATTTTTATTTTTTGTCTTGTGAATGTGATGGATTACTTCAATTTTTTACTTCAACCAGCCTTGCGTCCCTGTAATAAATTTTACTTTGTCATGGTATGTATTTCTTTTTTATGCATTGTTTGATACAATTTGCTAATATTTTTCCTGAGGATGTTCTCCTCTATATTCATGCAAGATTCTGGGATGTAGTTTTCTTGTAATGTCTTTGTCTGATTTTGGTAATAGGGTAATGCCGTCCTCATAGAATGAGTTAGAAAGTGTTCCCTCTGCTTCTATTGTCTGGTAGGGATTGTAGAGAATTGATATCATTCCTTCCTTTAATTATTTGGTGTGAATTCAGCAGAGAAACCATGTGGTCCTGGTACTTCCTGTTTTGAAGGTTATTAATTATTGATTCAATTTCTTTAATAGTTACAATGTTATTCAGATTGTCTGTTGCTCCTTGAGTGAGTTTCGGCAGATTGTGTCTTTCAGGGAATAGGGTGATTTCATCTAAGTTATCAAATGTGTGAGCATGGAGATATTTCTGTTTCTTTATTAGCATCCTTTTAATGTCCATGGGATCGGTAGTAATGTTCCCTTTTTCATTTCTGATATTAATGATTTGTATCTTCTGTTATTTTTTCTTGGTTAGGTTAGCTACAGGTTTATGTATTTTATTGAATTTTTTTTCCCCCAAAGAACCAGCCTTTGGTTTTGTTAAATTTTTTTCTTTCTGTTGATTTCCTGTTTTCAGTTTCATTAATTTCTGCTCTTTTATTATTTTTTTCTTCTGCCTGCTTTGGGTTTAATGTGCTCTTCTTTGTCTAGTTTTCTAAGGTAGAAGCTTACATTATTATTTTAGATCTTTTTTCTTTTTTAGTATACACATTCAATGCTAAAGCCTTCCCTCTAAGTACTGCTTTTACTATATCCAGAAATTATGATTACGTTGTATTTTCATTTTCCTTTAGTTTGAAATATTGCAAAAATGTGTTATTTAGACTCCAAATGTTTTTGGTATTTTCTAGCTATCTTTTTGTTACTGATTTCTCTATTAATCTGTTCTCACGCTGCTGTAAGGACATACTCGAGACTGGGTAACTTATAAAGAATAAAGGTTTAATTGACTCACAGTTTTGCATGGCTGGGAAGGCCTCAGGAAAGCAACAATCATGACAGAAAGGGAAGCAAACACGTCCTTCACATGGCAGCAGGAGAGAGAAGTGCCAAGCAAAGGGGGGGGAAGTCCCTTATAAAATCATCAGATCTTGTGAGAACTCACTCACTATCAGGAGAACAGCAGCATGGGCGTAACCGCATGGGTGGGGACACAGCCAAACCGTATCAATTTCTATTTAATTCCATTGTGGTTTCAGAGTATACATATGATTTCTATTCTTTTAAATTTGCTAAGGTGTGTTTTATGTCCCAGATTGTGGTCTATCTTGGTGGATGTTCCATGTGAGCTTGAGAAGAATATATTGTTGGATGAAGTATTCAGTAAATATCAATTAGATCCAGTTGATTGATGGTGCTGTTCAATTCAACTATATCCTTACTGATTTTCTGCCTATTGGATCTGTCAATTACTGATAGAGGTATGTTGAAGTCTTCAACTATAATAGTGGATTTGGTTCTTTCTCTTTGCAGTTCTATCAGTGTTTGCCTCACATGTTTGATGCTTTATGTTCGGTGCATATATCTTAAGGTTTGCTATATCTTGGAGAAGATTGTTAGGTTTTCTTTATCATTATGTAATGCCCCTCTTGATCCATGATAATTTTCCTTGCTCTGAAGTCTGCTTTGTCTGAAATAATTATTGCCACTCCAGCTTTCTTTTAATTAGTGTTAATATAGTTTATCTTTCTCCATCCCTTTACTTTTAATCTGTGTCTTTATTTTAACAATACATAGTTGGGTCTTATTATCCTCTCTGTCTTTTAATTCGTGTATTTAGATCATTCTCGTTTAATGTGATTATCACTGTAGTTGCATTGATAGCTATCATATTTGTAAATGCACTTGTTCTTTTTCTGCTATCACATTTTTCTGCCTTCTCTGATGTTAGCTGAGCACTTTTTATGTTGCCATTTTCTCCCCTTCGGATATCAATCATATTTCTTTAACTTTTTCATTCGTGGTTATTTTAGAGTTTGCAGTATACATTTATAGTTAATCTAAGATGACTTTCAAACAATAGTACAGGCTTACCTCAGAGATATTGCATGTTTGGTTCCAGATCACCACAAGAAAGCAAGTATCACAATAAAGCAAGTCACATAAATATTTTTGTTTCTTAGTGCATTTAAAAGTTATGTTTATACTATACCGTAGTTAATTAAGTGTGCAATAACATTTTGTCTAAAAAAAAACAAGGTACATACCTTAATTAAAAATATTTTACTGGTAAAAATGTTAATAATCATCTGAACCTTTAGCAAGTCATCATCTTTTTGCTGGTGAAAGGTCTTGCCTCGATACTGATGGCTGCTGACTGATCAGGATAGTGGTTGCTGACGGTTGGGGTAGTCATGTCAATTTCTTAAAATAAAATAATGAAGTTTGCCACATCACTGGACTCTTCCTCTCACAAAAGATTTCTCTGTAGCATGAGATGCTGCTTGATAGCATTTCACCCACAGTAGAACTTCTTTCAAAATTGGAATCAAGCAGCAGTGCATTCCTGTACTCCCAGCTATTTGGGAGGTTGAGGAAGGAGGATTGCTTGAGTCCAAGAATTCTGGGCTGTAGCGCACTACACTGACTGGTTGTCTGCACTAAGTTCGGCATCAGTATGGACTTCCTGGGAGTAGGGACCACCAGGTTGCCTAAGGAAGGGTGAACCAGCCCAGGT
Organism: Symphalangus syndactylus; assembly: GCF_028878055.3. Lineage (NCBI taxonomy): Eukaryota > Metazoa > Chordata > Mammalia > Primates > Hylobatidae > Symphalangus > Symphalangus syndactylus. Next base: position 46,988,905 of record NC_072439.2, read on the forward strand.
CAGAAATGGAGCAAGTCAAAACTCCAACGCTGATCAGTAGTAGGATAGTGCCTGTAAATAGCCACTGCACTCCAGCATGGACAATATAGCAAGACTCTGTCTCTTAAAAAAAAAAAAGATTGAGTCAGTCTTCTCAAACCCTGCTGCTGTGTTATCAACTAAGTTTATGTAATATTCTAAAGCCTTTGCTATCATTTCAACAGTGTTCACAGCATCTTCAGGAGTAGATTCTACCCCAAGAAACCACTTTCTTTGTTCATCCCTAAGAAGCAACTCCTCATCCATTCAAATTTTATCATAAGATTGTAGCAATTCAGTTACATCTTTAGGCTCTGCTTCTAGTTCTCTTGCTATTTGTATCATATTTGCTGTTACTTCCTCCACTGAAGCCTTGAATCCTCAAAGTCATTCATGAGAATTGGAATCAACTTCTTCCATACTCCTGCTAATGTTCATATTTTGACCTCCTCCCATGAATCACGAATGTTCTTAGTGGCAACTAGCATTAGAGAATCCTTTGCAGAAGCTTTTCAATTTACTTTGCCAGATCTATCCATGGAATTACTATCTATAGCAGCTATAGCCTTAAGGAACAAGAGTTGAAAGTTGAGGCCAGACACAGTGGCTGATGCCTGTAATCTCAACATTTTGGAAGGCCAATGCAGGAAGATGGCTTGAGCCCAGGAGTTCAAGACGAGGCTGGGCAATATAGCAAGACCTTGTTTCTACAAAAAAATTAAAAAATAGGTGGTCATGGTGGCCCTTGCCTGTGGTCCCAGTTACTCAGGAGGCTTTGGTGGAAGGATCGCTTGAACCCAGGAGGCAGAGTTTGCAGTGAGCTGAGATGTACCACTACACTCTAACCTCAGCAACAGAGTGAGACCCTGTCTCAAAAAAATAAAAAATAGTTGAAGTGACTGCTTGTTCCATGGGCTGCAGAATGGAAGTTGTGTTAGCAGCATGAAAACAACATTCATATCCTTGTAGAGCTCCATCAGAGCTCTTGGGCACCTAGATACATTGTTAATGAGTGGTACTGTTTTGAAATAAATCTTTTCATTAGAGTGGTAAGTTTCAATAGTGGACTTAAAATGTTCAGTAAACCATGCTGTAAACAAATGTGCTATCATCTAGGCTTTGATGTTGCACAGGCAATGTAGATTTAGCATAATTCTTAAGAGTCCTCAGATTTTCAGAATGGCCAGTGAGCATTGACTTCAACTTAAAGTCACCAGCTGCATTAGCTGCTAATGAGAGTCAGCCTTTCTTAGAATCTTAGAAGCTTCGAAGCCAGGTATTGACTTTTCCTCTCTAGCAATGAAAGTCCTAGACCTAGATATCATCTTCTTCCAGTAAAAGGCTGTTTGATTTTTATTGAAAATCTGTTGCTTAGTGTAGCATTCTTTATCAATGATGTCAGCTAGGCCTTCTGGATAATGTGCTGCAGCTTCTGCATCAGGACTTGCTTTACCTTGCACTTTCATGTTATGGAGATGGCTTCTTAAACCTCATGAAGCAACCTCTGCTGGTTTCAAACTTTTCTTCTGCAGCTTCTCCACCTCTCTCAACCTATTCATAGAATTTAAGAGAGTTTAGGGCCTTGCTCTGGATTAGGCTTTGGCTTAATAGAATGTCTTGACTGGTTTGATATTCTATCCAGACCTCTACAACTGTCTCCATATCAGCAAGGCTGTTTCACTTTCCTGACATTTGGATGTTCACTTGAGAATCACTTTTATTTTCCATTGAGAATTTTTCATTTACATTCACAGCTTGGCTGTTTGGTGCAAGAGGCATAGCTTTTAGCCTTTCTCAGCTTTGCCATACCTTTCTCACTAAACTTAATCATTTCTAGCTTTTAATTTAAAGTGAGAGACATATGACTCTTCCTTTCACTTGAACACTGAGAGGCCATTGTGGGGTTATTAATTGGCCTAATTTCATTATTGTTGAATGGTGTATCAGGGAGCCCTAAGGATGGGGAGAGAGATGAAGGTAACAGCCAGTTGATGGAGTACTCAAAAGACACATAACATTTGGCCAGGCGCAGTGGCTCACGCCTGTAATCCCAGCACTTTGGGAGGCTGAGGCGGGTGGATCACCTGAGGTTGGGAGTTCAAGACCACCCTGACCAACATGGAGAAACTCTGTCTCTACTAAAAATACAAAATTAGCCAGGTGTGTCGGCATATGCCTGTAATCCCAGCTAGTAGGGAGGCTGAGGCAGGAGAATTGCTTGAGCCCGGGAGGTGGAGGTTGCGGTGAGCCAGAGATTGTGCCATTGCACTCCAGCCTGAGCAACAAGAGCGAAACTCCATCTCAAAAAAAGAAAACAAAGGAAAAAAAGACACATAACATTTACACTCCAAAACATTTACAATGGTGACATCAAGATCACTGATCACAGATCACTATAACAGATATAGTAATAAAGTGTTTTAAATATTGTATTACCAAAATGTAATATAAAGACAGGAAGCGAGCACGTGCTGTTAGAAAAATGGTGCTGATAGTCTTGCTTGTCACAGGGTTGCCACAAACCTTCAATTAAAAAAAAAAAAGTCCGGGCGTGGTGGCTCATACCTGTAATCCCAGCACTTTGGGAGGCAGAGGTGGGCGGATCACAAGTTCAGGAGACCGAGACCATCCTGGCTAACATGGTGAAAACTCGTCTCTACTAAAAAAATACAAAAAAATTAAACGGGCCTGGTGGTGGGCACCTGTAGTCCCAGCTACTCAGGAGGCTGAGGCAGGAGAATGGCGTGAACCCAGGAGACAGAGCTTGCAGTGAGCCCAGATCACGCCACTGCACTCCAGCCTGGGCGACAGAGTGAGACTCCATCTCAAAAAAAAAAAAAAAAAAAGGGTATCTGCAAAACATAATAAAGCAACATGCAATAAAATGGGATGTACCTGTGTACTGCTATACAGGTACTGGTCCGTGGCCTGTTAGGAACCAGGCTGCACAGCAGGAGGTGAGTGCCAAGCAAAAAAGCAAAGCTTCATCTGTATTTACAGCCGCTCCCTATTGCTTGCATTACCACCTAAGCTCTGCCCCCTGTTAGATCAGTGGTGGCATTGGATTCTCATAGGAGTGCAAGACCTACTGTGAACTGTGCATGTGAGGGATCTAGGTTGCATGCTCCTTGTGAGAACCTAATGCCTGATGATCTGTCACTTCTCCCATCACCCCCAGATGGGACCGTCTAGTTGCAGGAAAACAAGCACAGGGCTCCCATTGATTCTACATTATGGTGAGTTGTATAATTATTTCATTATATAGTACAATGAGTAATAATGGAAATAAAGTGTACAATAAATGTAATGCGCTTGAATCATCCCAAAACCATCCCCCCAACCCCTGGTCCATGGAAAAATTGTCTTCCATGAAAGTGGTCCCTGGTACCAAAAAGGTTGGGGACTGTTGCCTTATACTATGTCCTTTACATGCTGTCACTCATTTCACTTATCTATAAGCTATAATCACCAGATATACTATTGCTATTTTTTTATTTATCTGTTAGATCAATTAAAAGTAAGAAAAATAAATATTTTACTTCTATTAATTTCTTCTCTAACACTCTTCCTTACTCTATGCAAATTCAAGTTTTTGACCTCTATATTTTCCTTCTCTGAAGATCTCCTTTTAACATTTCTTGTGAAGCAGGTCTCCTGGTGCATATGGCCTCAGTTTTTGTTTGTCTGAGAAAGTCTATTTCTCCTTGACTTTTGAAGAGTGATTTTACTGGATACAAAATTCTAGGTTAGTGGATGTTTCTCTTTCAACAGTTTAAATATCTCCTTCCACTCTTCTTGCTTGCATTATTCCTAAAGAGACGTCAGTATATTCTTCTCCTTGTCCTTCCATCAGTAAGTTGGTTTTTTCTCTCTTAATTCTGTCAAGGTTTTTTTCTTTGTCTTTGGTTTTTGGAAGTTTGAATATGATGTGGCTAGGTGTTGATTTTTTAATATTTATCTTGTTTGGTGTTGTCTGTGTTTCCTGGATCTGTGATTTCTTGTGTGACATTAGTTTTAGAAAATTCTCACTTCATTCTTACTTCAAGTATTTTTTGTGTTCTTTCTCTTTTTCTTCTCTTTATGGTATTCCCACTGCATATATTTGCAGCTTTTGTTATTATCCCACAGTCCTTGAATATTCTGGTTGTTTCCTTTATTCTTTGTTCCCTTTGCTTTTCAGTTTGGGAAGTTCCTGTTGACATATCTTACATCTTCAAGTCCATTGATTCTTTCCTTGTCTGTATCCAGTCTGTTGATGAGTCTATGAAAGACATTGTTTATTTCTGTTACAGTTTTTTTCTTATTTCTAGCATTTTCTTTTTATTCTTAGCATCTCATCTCTGCTCACATTATCCATTTGTTCTTGATGTTCACTTTTTCCATTAGTCAGCATATTATAATTATTTTAAATTCTCAGTCTGAAAACGTCAAAATTTGTGTGATATCTGAGTCTGGTTCTAATGTTAGCTTTGCCTCTTCTTCTGACTGTGTGTGGCAGTGGGGGGGGGTTGTTTGTTTTTATACTTTTGGCATGCCTTGTCAGTTTTTGTTGAAAGTCAGACAGGATGTTTCAGTTAAGCATCTGAGGTAAATAGCCTTTGGCATGAGGTTTTATGTTTATCTGGCTAGAAGTTAGGCTGTTTAATGTTTGCTGTAGCTGTAGGTGTCAGAAGCTTCAATATTCCCTGGTGTCCTCTTTTTTCTTCCTTTGTTGTTGTTGGATTTTTTTTAGAAACTCCTTTTTAGATATAGCCTGTATCTTGTAGCTCTCTCAGTTCTAATACACCGTTATACTATACTGGAAACCTGTCGATACGATGGTAAGGTAATGGGGAGGTGAAATATTCTATAATCTTATGATTAAATCTCACTTTTAAAAAGTGGGCCTTCATCTAAGGGCTGCGACTTTGGTAAGTTTCTCAGCCTTTATTTTTTTTCTCCTATGTAAGACGAAAAGTCTAGAGAGGGCCCAGGTTTTCTAATTGCTTTTCCTGTAGGTCAGATAAGGCTCTGGTAAAGTCGTTTTTCATGAGATAGACCTTTGTAAGGTGAAGAGAACACTCTGGGCATGTTAGAAATGGTTACTAACCCCCTTCCATTCCTCGAAGCAGGGAGAAATTTTTCTTCAGTCTTCACTGTGAGATCCTGGTCTCTGAAGGTAATTCACACAAAAGTGTGGATTCTCTGCAGAGACTGACCTCCCGCCCCAAGGAGTTTTTAATTGTGAAGATTCGCAATTTGTCAGTTGCTGTTTAAGGGTTCCTGCAAGTTACTGGCTCCAGCTAGAAGGGCTGATTCTCTGTATTCAAGGGTCTCTCCAGCTTTTAGAGTGGTAGTTTGCCCTGTGACCTCAGTTCTCTGACAGATCCAGGAGGAGTTGTAAATTTTCAGTTTGTTCATCTTTTTTCTTGTTGTGAGGATGGGAATCAGTCCCAGGACTGATAATCAGTCATCAGGACTTGCAGCTTTTTACATGTTTGAAAGGAAACTGGAAGTCCTCATCATTACCTTTTATCCTTGTTTATCATCATTAAGCACAATGTTGACTATTAGTTTATCCTTGAAATGTATAAATAATGTGTGATTGTATAAAACATTTTTGAGACTCCCTCAAAAGTGTCCTTTATTTAAACATATCAATGAATTGCTGTTTAAATTCTGTGTAATTGGAGAAAAGGACTTGATGCCTTTGAGTAGTCAAGAGTTTATATTCAGTGTTTTTAGGACTTTATTTTTCTAGGCTACAGTGTTCTTTGAATAAGTGGTGTCAGGCAAAGTTTAAGAAAGGCCCTCTACCTTGCCTTTAAACATAGGAGTTTTGCTTTTGTTTTATATATAGGGGTTTTAAGTAATATTTTGTTTGAAGATTCTGTTGCTAAAAAGACATTTGAAAAACACTTTTCTGGAATCTATTGCTCCTCATAGATTTCTCGTTAAAAACTGCTACAGAAAGATGAAAATTATTTTCCCTTAAGAGGAATAAAATCTACATTATATTTATATTTAGAATTGCATTATTGAAAGTCAAACCAGGAATATAGAGGATTTCAGATATATTCTAAACAAGTATTTCCTGTGTGAAAACTTGTCTGTCTATGAACCAGGGACTTTTACTTGGTACTGGTAAAATTGATAATTCCCCAACTGCCCAGGAAATCTACCCAAGTGATGTTGAGGTTCAGATCACCGGGTTCCTACTGAACCTTATACAGTTACAATTCCTCCTAAAGTTCCTATTGTAAGGTGTAATTACTCCTACTGTACAAGCCAGAATAATTTTTTTGTTTGTTTGTTTATTTGTCGGGTGGCCCAGGCAATTTTATTACTTTATCCCTGAACCTCAGTTGCCTCATGGATAAGAAGGGGATAATAATAGCACTCATTTTATAATTATGAAGATTAAACACATTAATGCAAGGAAAACACTTGAGTATGTGTCTAGCACACGCTTAACACTTAACAGATGTTATTTATACATGCTCATGTCTCAAACAGGCATGGAATGTTAAATACATAAAACAGGAAGTTTTAGCCATTGACATATTCTCTGCCCCCACCCCAGTTTGTCCAAGCCTATCAAGATAGTGTCCTTAATCTTTGCAGGTGTTGGATTCAAGACAACCGTCAGATGGCTTTCATCTGCACAACTGAATATAAATGCAGTTTTGGCTGTTTGGGGGGACACAACACTAGAGTTTAATCTTCGAACTTGACTTGGAAGCATTCCTGCCAATATAAAAGATTTTGTTTGAGGCATTGGAGAAGCCAAAGCCTGCTCCTAGGTTGAACTTCCAGCTCATGGCCTAGTTGTAGTCCTGCTGCAGGTTCTGCTGCAAGCTATTTGCTGCCTCCTTGCTGAGAGTCATGTTGGGCCTTACAGTCATGCTAGCGGGGCAGCTGAATGAAGGGGTCAGATTTTTTAATCCACCCATGTTTGAGAAATTTCCATTTCTGTTCCTTGTTCTTAAAACCAGTATCCCACTGGCCAAACTGGGTTACTGTCCACTTCCTGGTTTCAGAAGCTTCTCTTTTGCCCAGCTAAAGATCAGTCTGTTGCAAGGCCTTCCACCTCACTTGTTCCGTGTGCCCCTTGTCCATGTTGCCTTTCTTTTCCAACATAACCTCTGTGTCTGTCTGTTTTCTCTTTCCACGAGTTTCCTGCTACCCCACTCTCTTTCCTCTTTGTCCTTTTCAGAGCCACGTCCTCAGTGAGTGGCTGCTCTGTTTTTCTTGGACTTCAGTTTCTTCTTTGCTGTGACCTTAAGGCCATCACATATTGCGATGTATTTTGGAACCTCAATTTTGACTGGCTTCTTTTTACTTCGTATCCTAAGGCTATACTTCATGGACCTGGAGGGCTTGGGGTGTGGCCTAGGAGGGTGTCTCCCTTCTGGTGGATTTTTTTGTCTTCTTCACTTAACCACTGTGTCCCCTGGGCCTCCCCTGCTTCCGTTCTGCCCCAAGGCTTCCTGCTCCTTGCCCTCCTTCCCCACTGAGCAAATGTAGACAACATTCCTTTCCTTGCAGAATCAAGGGTCCTGGACTGAGAAGGCTCTGGGGTCTTGGGCCCCCTTTTTTTTCCCCTCTTGTGTTTTTTGAACTTCTTGCCAACTCTGGTCTCCTCCTCACTGTGTCTGGGATCTGGGGAGGTTTTCACCCCAGAGCCATGGAACATGCCAGAGGTCACTTCTTTTTCTTCTCCCCGCTGAGGAACTCCAAGTGGCCAAGCGCCTGCTTGCTTCCTGGGGCTGGGTGACTTCCCTGTCCATCTGTCACACAACATGGCCTCAGGTTCTAGGTGCTCCTTAGGGTGCTAAGGCTCGTCTTTTTTTTCACTAGAGGCATCTCTGGCGTCAGCGCTTGTACCACACTCTTAGAGCGGGATGTGGCTCTTACGGGAGAAACATCAACAAAATGATTGTCATTGTTTAAAATTGAGATTAAGTCTCCAGTTCTTTGATGACCTTCTTTCTTTTTTTCTCTGGGACCCCAAGGCCCAGGTCTACTTTGTGGGCCTTGGTGATTATTCCCATAAGTCAAACTTCTCTGCCTCCCGGTGAGAGCCTACTTCACCATGACCCAGAAGTCCCAGAATAAGACTTTTGTACTGAGCTGGCTAAAGTTTGAATAATCCTTTGTCTGATAGAAAATTACTGAAAACAACAGACACCAACTTCACTATATTTTGCAAGTGATTAAAAACTTACAGGTAGCTAGAATTTGTATTCTAGAACAAAGGTAGATTGATTTACATGATTACTTCTACTTCTTCCAAAAGTATTGAAGTATCTAAAGACTAGCTGAATGTTACACATAAAACTGCCATCTTGATAATGTGAAAATACTTGAAAGAGTAAAATATCCAAGTGGAATTTTAAAATTCATGATAACATACATGCCTTAGCAAATACTGCTTAATTTTAGGTAAACTGCCAATTTAGGTTGAAATTAATCAGTAGTTAGATTGATGGATAGCTTCACTTAAATGTCAGTGGGAGAAACAAATTGAAATTAGTTTTGTAGCATCATTTGTCTCAATTTTGTGGTCATAAAACCAGAAGAGCTCTTCGGAGGGTTATATGTTGTTTTCTGAAGTTTTATGGTATTAGCACAATGCCTTGCACATAAGATGCTTTTAACAAACATATTTTTGACTAAGTTAAATGAATGAAGTTAACCTAGCTTGATTCTAAAGTCATCAGTTCTTCGCTGACCTAGCCTGTTGGCATCTTGCATTTTCAATTGTCAGGATAACAAGTCGTCGTCATCTTGCTGTTTCTAGGTTGATAAAATATTTTGTGTGAGAGTGCTAGAAATACTAGATATTTTGCTAATATTACCATCCTTATAATTTGAACTAATGAGCCTTCATAAATGTGAGATCAATTTCATTTAATAATTTATTTTTGGTAACATCAGTTTGAGAAATATGTGTTCCTTAGGCCTTAACTACTGATTTGCCGTAAATAATTTTTTTAACTAGGAAATACCCTGATTTCTACCACACATAGTAGTAGAATTTTTACCTTGCTCTATTATTTTAAACATTAAATACCAAAGAATTTGACTACTTAAAGATGTTATCAAATGCCAAAAGGTTACATAACTGAGAAGAATTTGCCAAATCATGTTGAAGACCTTTTTGTTATCAAATATTTACAATAGTTGGGAAAAGAATTTCCTAGGGTGAGAATCTAGTATGTAGTTCAGCAAAAACAAAAACAAAGAAACAAACCTTATTTATTCCTTGGAAACTTGCGCGTAGAATAAGGAGAATTATATACCAATGCTAACCTCTTATCTAGTACGTTTTCAGAATTTATTTGCCAGTATGATATCATAGATACTGTATATAAAAGTATACCCCATTTTTACCTAGTAATACATCTATGTATAGTATTTGAGTAAACAATTATGTATTATCACATAGAAGGAAAAAATCAGGTCTTTTGTGTTAGACATACCAGGTTTCAAATCCCAGTTCTGTTACTTAGCTGTATGACTCTGGAAAAGTTACTTTTTGAAAGCACACTTCCTCAGCAGTAAAGGGATAATTTTATGTTCGAAGAGCAGTCATGGAAATCAAATAAGATGATATATGTGAATATGCCAGATACATAGTAAGTTCTGAGCAAACAGAAATTCAAGTAGAGAGGTACTTTGTGCTATGTGCAGCTTTGTCAAGAACAGTGTGAAGTGATGTGCTAGCATATCTTTCAAAGAGAAGAATGAATGTCTAAGCTAGAATTTAAAAGTTTAAAATTATTTGGTATGCTTTTTTAATTTCATTAAAACCACACAGATAACACACATCATCACTTATTTTTATTTTATCTCCAAGTTTATGTTTAGCTTATTAAGAATAACATTGTTGACCAGGCATGGTGGCTCATGCCTGTAATCCCAGCACTTTGGGAGACTGAGGTGGGTGGATTGCTTGAGGTCACGAGTTTAAGGCCAGCCTGGCCAACATAGTGAAGCCCCATCTCTACTAAAAATACAAAAATTAGCTGGGCATGGTGGCAGGTGCCTGTAATCTCAGCTACTTGGGAGGCTGAGGCAGGAGAATCACTTAAACCTGGGAGGCGGAGGTTGCAGTGAGCAGAGATCATGCCAGCATACTGCAGCCTGCTCAACAGAGTGAGATTGTCTCAAAAAAAAAAAAAAAAAACATTGTTATAATACCTGAATTGTACAAATCAGCTTTCATAGCACTTTTCAAATGTGAACTACTGTTTCAGCCCAATATTCATATTTGTTTGGCAGGTACACATTTTAAAAACATTTTAAAACAAAGTCCCTGATAATTCACTTTTATATTTTACTATGTAAAATAAGTGACTGCTTCACAGACCGGCAGGTTAATAGCACTTGATGTGGGAAGGTCAAAGAGCAAACACAGAAATCTTTTCCTGTAATAATTGTTAGGAGGAAAGGAAAGGAGTCAGAACTGAGGGCAGTTGGTTCGGATCATCCTCCATATGAACGCCTTCCTGTATTTGGGACATTTCCTACAGTTTCAGTCTTATTAGGAGGCAGGACCCATCTTTGTACAAAAGCCCCCCAAGAAGGCCAAATACTTGCTTCCTCCCCTGTTGCCTTTGGCAGCTACGCTAGTCAATCAGTTGTTCCCACCTATGACTTTTAATCTGGATTGACGGTAGCACAGAAGCTGAGATTGGAGAATTCATTCTTGTAGGAACAGCAATATTTTGTTTCCAAGAATACCAGTACTGATTTTCAGTTTTCCAGTTTGTATTTATAATGTTTCATCATGTATTAAGGAAATAAATTAATTTCTCTTTAATATTGAAGTTAGTACTTTTTTTCTATTTTGAACTTTTGCAACTAGATAAAATAAAGTTGGGTTAGCCTCTCACCAAGGTTGTTGGTATATTTTTTCCCCAAAATTTTAGCAGCTCGTTACTCTTATTTGAATATATAATAATGCTTGCCCTTGATATTTCTTTTGCCATAGAATATTATATATCTAAAACAGATGCCAAGGGTTGAGATACAAGTTCATGGTTCTGCAACCAATAATAGAGCCTTTTTTAAAACTAAAATATGTTTGCAGTATGAATTTTTTGGATGTATAGTCTCACTTATACATTTATGTGCATTTATTAACATTTATGTGCCATCTTTTTAACTAGAATATTTCTGCAAAAAAAAAAAAATCCCTTGCATTTTAAGTCAGGTGAGTTTGTTTGTTCGTTTGTTTCAGCAGGAAGGCTATAAAGAAGGATATGGAATACTTTTTGGCCACTAAAGAAAACTAGCCTGCCAAGATGTTGAGTAAATAAGAAAACTCCAAATGAAACTATCTGTATTGTCCATTCTTATGCTGCTATAAAGAACTGCCCAAGACTGGGTAATTTGCAAAGGAAAGAGGTTTAATTGACTCACCATTCTGCAGGGCTGGGCAGGCCTCAGGAAATTTGCAATCATGGCAGAAGGAGAAGCAAACATGTCCTTCTTCACATGGCAGGAGAGAGAAGTGCTGAGCAAACAGGGATAAGCCCTTTATAAAACCATCAGATCTCATGAGAACTCACTCACTATCACAAGAATAGCGTAGGGGTAACCCCATTATTCAATTACCTCCCACTGGGTCCCTACTATGACATGTAAGGATTATGGGAACTACAATTCAAGGTGAGATTTGGGTGGGTACACAGCCAAACCATATCATTCTGCCCTGGCCCCTCCTAAATCTCATGTCCTCAAATTTCAAAACACAATCATGCCTTTCCAAGAGTCCCCCAGAGTCTGAGCTCATTCCAGCATTAACCAAAAAGTCCAAGTCCAAAGTCTCATTTGAGACAAGGAAAGTCCCTTCCACCTATGAGCCTATAAAATCAAAAGCAAGTTAGTTACTTCCTAGATACAGTGGGATAGAAGCATTGAGTGTATATACCCATTCCAAATGGGAGAAATTGGCCAAAACAAAGAGGCTACAGGCACCATCCAAGTCCCAAATCCAATAGGGTAGTCATTAAACCTTAAAGTTCCAAAATGATTTCCTTTGACTCCATGTTTCACACCCAGGTCACGCTGATGCACGAGATGGGCTCCCACAGCCTTGTGCAGCTCTGCCCCTGTGGCTTTGCAGGATAGAGTCCCCCCCGTCAGCTGCCTTCATGGGTTGGCATTGAGTGTCTGCAATTTCTCCAGGTGCACGGTGCAAGCTGTTCATTTATCTACCATTCTGGGGTCTGGAGGATGATGGCCCTCTTCTCACAGCTCCACTAGGTGGTGTCCCAGTGGGTACTCTGTGCGGGGCTCTGACCTGCCCTAGCAGACGTTCTCCATGAGGGCTCTGCCCCTGCAGCAAACTTCTGCTTGGACATCCAGGTGTTTCCCTACATCCTCTGAAATCTAGGTGGAGGTTCCCAGACCTCAGTTTTTGATTTTTATGTACCCACAAGCTCAACACCACGTGGAAGCTGCCAAGGCTTGGGATTTGCACTCTGTGAAGCCACAGCCCAAGCTGTACCTTGGCCCTTTTTAGCCATGGCTGGAACAGCTGGGATGCAGGGCATCAAGTCCCTAGGCTGCAGGCAGCATGGGGGGCCTGGGCCTGGCCCAGGAAATAATTTTTTCCTGCTAGGGCTCTGGGGAGAGGCTGCCATGAAGGTCTCTGACATGCCCTGGAGACATTTTCCCCATTGTCTTGGTGATTAACATTCAGCTCCTTGTTACTTGTGCACATTCCTGCAGCAGGCTTGAATTTCTCCCCAGAAAATGGGTTTTCATTTCAGGAAATTTGTACCTAGTAGCCTATGTGAATATTTGCTCAGTTGAACCAAACAGCTCTTCACTGGAATAAAAGAAAATACAATTTGGCTGAAGGGGAATTAAATGAAGAATAGAAGCTAATCCTGAGCTTTCACTGCAGTGATTTAAATAATAAGCAGGAGACCAACTGTTATAAATTATAGTGATGATGTAATTGAAAAATATATATTTTTTTAAATCGCCAGTGACTGAGAGAAAAGTGTCAAAAACTTGTTACAATAATTAAATATTACACTTTGCATTGTTTTGCCAGATATTGATAAATTCTGGTTCCTTTCTTTTGAAAAAGTAGCAGGATCAAAGAAAAAGCATTGTTTCTATCGCTTCTAGTTAGAATAACATTTGTTTTTATATACTTAAGTGTGGGATTCAGAAGAGAGGAAAAGATAAAAGATGCAAAAGAGGGGATAATTTAGGAAGAAACACAATAGAATCCAATGTTGTAGGAAAAAACCGGGTTCTTTTCACACAACCAGGAAAGATTAGGCTCATAGACACATAGAAGTGTGAGGAGTGGAATTTACTGGATTAGAACGGAAAAGGAAAAACAACTCAGCAAAGTGAGATGGAGTCCTGCTAACAGGTTTTCCACCTCACAGATTGAATCCCAGCTTACCACACAGGAAGAGGAGTGGCCAGGCATCTCCCTGCTGCAAATGGCACTTCCCGAGGCTCCACCCCGTCCTCCCAGTGCAGAGGCTGGTCAGGGATTCTCTGAGGAGCCCTTTTAACTTGGTTGTCTCACCAATATATAAGTGAAGGAGTTAACCTGGGAAATAGTAGCTACATTTGGCTGAGATCCAAGGGAAAGAAAGGATGAATAATGACTGAAGATCTAATGTACAGAAGAAAGTTAAAGAAGCTAGGCGGGCAGATCATGAGGTCAGGAGATTGAGACCATCCTGGCTAACATGGTGAAACCCCGTCTGTACTAAAAATACAAAAATTAGCTGGACGTGGTGGTGGGCGCCTGTAGTCCCAGCTACCTGAGAGGCTGTGGCAGGAGAATGGCACGAACCTGGGAGGCAGAGCTTGCAGTGAGCCGAGATCGCGCCACTGCACTCCAGCCTGGGCGACAGAGCGAGACAACGTTTCAAAAAAAAAAAAAAAAGCTCTAATGAAATAAACTTATTTTTTCAGTAATAAACATTTTTTTCAGAGACGTAAATGTAAGATATTGTCTCTAAATTTACAAATACAAGTACAGAGGAAGACAAGCTCTAAGATAAAGTTGAAATTCAGTATGTAACCAAAGTTGAATTGCAGGCAGTTTCTATGGAGAATATTTTCAGGAGCAGAAATGAATAAAATTAGTTGTGAGCAATAGTGAGTGTTGCTTGCTAATGGAGGCCATTAACTTGAAGGTGGACCAAACGTTACTGAGCAAAGCTTGGCAATTTTGGAATAGTTGTGGAGAAGATCTCAGAGTAGAGGATTAACAAGATGGGCAGGTGAAGAGACAAGACGTTACCAGTACCTCCACTACCCCTTATCACCACTACTGCTACTATTACTGATCATGATGACAATAGCTCTTGTTTATTTTTGGCCTACTATTTTCCAAATAGATTTATACATATCATCAAATTTAAGCCTCACACCCATCTTTAAAACTAGATTCTCAGTGAGTAAAATGAGTTTCAGAGGAATCTTTTTTGCTCAGAGCTGTTGCCTGTGGTTGTACACATCAAAGAGGGAACCAGTTACATTGTATGTGCGATATGTTGTATATTTATTACAACAATTTTTCAGCACAAGGCAATAAAATATCTTAAGGAAGAGTATTGTTTTAATTTGTACAAAGGGGCTGGGCGTGGTGGCCCACACCTGTAATCCCAGCACTTTGGGAGGCCAAGGCAGGCGAATCACTTGAGGTCAGGAGCTTGAAACCAGTCTGGCCAACATGGCAAAACCTCGTCTCTACTTAAAAGATACAAAAATTGGCCGGGCGCTGTGGCTCACGCTTGTAAGCCCAGCACTTTGGGAGGCCGAGGTGGGCGGATCACGAGGTCAGGAGATCGAGACCACGGTGAAACCCTGTCTCTACTAAAAATACAAAAAAATTAGCCGGGCGTAGTGGCGGGCGCCTGTAGTCCCAGCTACTCGGCAGGCTGAGGCAGGAGAATGGCGTGAACCCCGGAGGCGGAGCTTGCGGTGAGCCGAGATTGCGCCACTGCACTCCAGCCTGGGCGACAGAGTGAGACTGTCTCAAAAAAAAAAAAAATTAGGCATCGTGGTGCACGTAATCCCGCTACTAGGGAGGCTGAGGCAGAAGAAGCACTTGAACTCAGGAGACAGAGGTTGCAGTGAGCCAAGATTGTGCCCCTGCACTCCAGCCTGAGCAACAGAGTGAGACTCTGTCTCAAATAATAGTAACAATAATAATTTGTACAAAGGTATCATATTACCCTGGAGTGGCAGCAGTATATAAAATTATATCAGTAACAGTCCCAGTTTTGTTTAAAAACACATACATACTCAGAGAAGGCTTAAAGAAAGTATACTAAAATGCTAGCGTTTTAGTATACTTGGCTGTATCACAGGTAATTTTTATTTTTATTATTTTTGGATACTCTTGAATTTTCCCAGTTCCCTTAAATGAACATATTGTTTATGATTTGCGGTTGGTCATAGGGAGTGGAGGTGATTGCTGGAGTAGTTTTAAGAACAGTTTTCTAAACATGACAGTAAACAGTAGCATTCTGCTTCATCACTTACACTTCTCCCAACCCATCCAATAAATATCCGTAATGTTCTGAAAACTCAGTATTTATTTGCTTTACATTTCTTTAGAGTTTAACTCTCCAATATTACACATAAACTTTTAAAACTCAGGTATCGGCCAGGCACGGTGGCTGGCTCATGCCTGTAATCCCAACACTTTGGAAGGCCGAGGCGGGTGGATCACAAGGTCAGGGGTTCGAGACCAGTCTGGCCAACATGGCTAAACCCCGTCTCTCCTAAAAATACAAAAAATTAGCTGGGCGTGGTAGCAGGTGCCTGTAGTCCCAGCTACTTGGGAGGCTGAGGCAGGAGAATCGCTTGAACCCGGGAGGCAGAAGTTGCATTGAGTCGAGATTGCGCCATTGCACTGCACCCTGGGTGACAGAGCAAGACTCTGTCTCATAAATAAATAAATAAAATTCAGGTAGTTCATTTAATGGATTTGGAACCCTTAACTACTTTTCACCTTCATGTGATTATTGCAACCAGCTTCATTCGTAGTTATATTAGAACTTTACCTTGAACCACCACAACAATCAATGAATAGCTTTTATGACTAGAGAGAGAGAAAATAGACTTGGAATGAAGAAAATAGTAGTAGATTGGAGAGAAAAATAGACTCTGAGGACAGATAGACTAATGAACACTTAAAAATATCTGTTGTCTTAAAATCATACACACATAGTTGTGTATATTTAGTAATTAAAATTGATTTAAGGAAGTGTTATCCTTTTTCCTGTGGCTGCTACATTCACCATTTTTATTGTTGCAAATAAACTTGATTAATTGTATGTATTGAAAAATAGTTTAGAAACAGACATTATGAATAGTGAGTAGTAGTACATTTGGGTTTTGGTTTCTGTGTATATGTGTGCACGTGTGTGTAGACTTTATATTGCAATTAATCATTTAATAGTATTTAGGTAATGTCTTAACACAGCAAGAAATGCCTCCTTGTGGCAATAACTAGTATGTATAACAGAACTCAAATCATATTTCATATTAATGAAATAGCATTGTGAGTTATGAGAATTAAACGAAATTCTAAAACTTAAAATGTATTTACTGATTTTAGCCTCACAATATACTTTTGTAGGTATTTATATAGATGCATGTGATGGAAATTAAATGTATAACTTACTCTTTCTGACACTGTATTATATAATTCAGTGTTTAATTACTTTTCTGATTAAATTTTATTTTAAAATATTAGTCATTCCTGAAGGAATGTTAATTTGGGATACTAGATATTTGTTACACGTTAAAAACTGGTTCAAATATAGATATGTTGATATGACAGCCATAAAAAGTCAAATCCTAAGAGATCTTTGCTGTAGATCTTAAAGATACTGATTGTGGCCAGGTGCTGTGGCTCACACCTGTAATCCCAGCACTTTGGGAGGCCGAGGCGGGTGGACCATGAGGTCAGGAATTCGAGACCAGCCTGGCCAACATGGTGAAACCCCGTCTCTACCAAAAATACAAAAATTAGCCAGGCGTGGTGGCATGTGCCTGTAGTCCCAGGTACTTGGGAGGCTGAGACAGAAGAAGCACTTGAACCCAGGAGGTGGAGGTTGCAGTGAGCCAAGATCGCACTACTGCACTCCAGCCTGGCGACAGAGCGAGACTCCGTCTGAAAAAAAAATATATTGATTGCACAAATATTTGAGTTACTCATTAGTAATTGAAGCCTTTTAATACATTCTTTGCTGTCTAGATTCCACTGTTCTCTCTCATTTCCATATTGCCTAATAAAGGAGAATAAAATCTGATTTCCTTCAGTTTTGCGTGCTTTGCCACCTGCCCACTCAGACATCATAGGGTATGTGCTGGAGGAGTGAGAGATGGGACTTAAAAACATGGACAGACATATAAATGTGAACTTAAAAGGCAGACTTACTAAAACTTATAGAATTTGAACTGTTGGATTGGATATTCTTGAGTTATTATATGTAATATGAAATCTAGCAAATGCTTGAGCAATTTATAAAAGTACAGTAGAGTATGGTATTGGTTTATAAGATAATGTTCTATGGTGTTTTTAATGATATTTCATTCACTTTTAAGAGATGTTTAG
Source organism: Symphalangus syndactylus (assembly GCF_028878055.3). Lineage (NCBI taxonomy): Eukaryota > Metazoa > Chordata > Mammalia > Primates > Hylobatidae > Symphalangus > Symphalangus syndactylus. Next base: position 47,006,525 of record NC_072439.2, read on the forward strand.
TCAGCCTTCATTGAAGGTAGGGAATTATGAATAAGGGATGTTAAAACAAATTACCAAAAGTGTTCAGTACAACTGATGATTCCACTTGGAAATATAAGCAGAGAAATTTTTGAAATAGTTTCAAAATATACTTGAATACATCCAAGTGTCTACTACTTTTATTTTTTTATAGGTGGTTTCAGACACCCTCACAGGTTTTCTACCATGCAGCAACTGAACATGGAGGAAAAGATGTATATCCAGGGCAGTGTCTTTGGGAAGGTTGTGAGCCTTTTCAGCGACAGCGGTTTTCTTTTATTACCCACTTGCAGGTACACTTTTTAAATACTATTTGATCAGTAACTCATTTGACTGCATTAAAGATTTTGATGTGCATTCTCTTGCTTCCTCTTTCTCAAAAAGGATAAGCACTGTTCAAAGGATGCCCTACTTGCAGGATTAAAACAAGATGAACCAGGACAAGCAGGAAGTCAGAAGTCTTCTACCAAGTAAGGAAAATGAGTTTACTTCCTGTTGTACATACAAAAAGAAACTAGGCAAAACACAAGAACAATGAAACACAACTTAGCATATTAGGAGACCAGAAACCTGGGTTCTAAGAAGTCCAGCTCTGCCATGAACCAGCAATGTGACCCTGTTCAAATTGCTTAGATTCTCTTGGCATCACTTTTCCTTTTGGCTGGACAGTGTGGTCTGTAAGTTACCTTTCAGCTCTAACACTGATTCTGTTTTGTAGACTAGTCAGTCATTGGAAGTAATGACAGATGATATATGAGAAATGCTTTGTAAACTAAAAGTACTGTGTATGGTTCTTTTTCCTGGTAAAAGAATAATCATCTATTTGATAATGGCAAAGAGATTTCATATCTTGCCATTATCAAATATATATATATATACACACACACATATATAAACATAACACTAGTTTACAGTTTAAAGATTGTTTTCAAGTTATCTTATTTAATATTCAGAATTAGCTTAAAATAATTTAATATTCAGAATTAGTAAAAATATATCAGAAATACCCCCGCTTTTCAGATGTGAAAAGAAATATTGAAAGTCATGCAGCCAGTTACAGTATCAGAAATAGGGTTTCCTCATATATGAGTCAGCATCTCCATTGCTATCTCGCCAGAGCACACAGATAATGATGCACTTTATCTGCTTGGCAAAAGAAATCTATGGTAGTTCGAGTCTTATTTTACATAAAATCATCTCTGCAGTTTTTCCATTCTGTATCTTTCATAAATAACAGAACTATAGTGAAAGGATTGATTGAAATTATTAAATAATGATGAAATTTAAGATATGTAAGTAATAGTTGGAAATGTGGTATTTAGCATAATTCCATGTTATCATACCGTGTTTTCTTGGATGACCAGTGTCAGTACATTCTTGGGTAATATTACTTTACTCTTAGGTACCATTTACAAATAATTTGTAGCAAAAATTGTAGACTTTTTGTCTTTGTTAAAATCTTCACATTATATTCAAAGATGAGAAGGCTGTAACTTTGATGCTGTGTTGAATTTGTCTTGATTGCATACTTACCCAATACAGTAACTTTAAAGATGGAACATCTATTTGCTTTAAAATTGATAGATTGGAAAATAAAAGACTTGAAACTTCACCTTGATACTAAGCGCCCCTTTGCCTAGGCTGTCACAGAGCATAAACATTAATGCTAGACCATTGGACCTTTAGTCACCCTGTAAACACAATTTTAAAATAACCAGCTTAAAGGGGTTGGCAGGGTGGTCATAGTTGTCAGTCTGTCTGCAGTATCATGTTAATTCTCTCTCCCTCTCTCTCTGATCAATTTAGGCAGCCAACTGTAGGGGGCACAAGCTCAACTCCTAGAGCACAAAAGGCCATTGTGAATCATCCCAGTGCTGCACTTATGGCTCTGAGGAGAGGATCAAGAAACCTTGTCTTTCGAGATTTTACAGTAAGCATGCCTTGAAACCCTTATCTGTAAAAGTCTGAGTCCTGTATGATTTAGATCTTTATTCTTTATTTTTTTCCTTTCTTTTTAAGGATGAAAAAGAGGGACCAATAACTAAACACATCCGACTAACAGCTGCCTTAATATTAAAAAATATTGGTAAATATTCAGAATGTGGTCGCAGGTGAGTAATATGTTTTCTGTAGCCAAAGTGATTTTAGTTTATTTTATTTTTACATATAAGTTAATAAAATTAGATAACTGTATTTTCTTCATTGTTTTTCTCATCAATTTTGCAAATACATCCAAAAGTTTATGCCTAGGTCAGGCCATGATGAGCTCTTAAAAGTCAAAAATAAATAGAAGTTAAAACAACCAAAAGGTGGTCTTTTAAGTTGTTTTATTAAGTTAATTTGTCTTACTGACCATAGAATTTAGAACAAAAAGCAGCTCTACTAAAGAGGAAACTTAGGAGTTTATTGGGGAAAACAAAGGAATTGATCATTTGAATCACGTGGAGTCCAAATGAAATTCAGTTTGACAGTTGGCATTTTCATGTACCCATCAATGTCATAAATAATGTTAAGGTATGTGTATAATACTCTGAAGTTTTGGCTGGGCGCGGTGGCTCACGCCTGTAATCCCAGCACTTTGGGAGGCCGAGGTGGGCAGATCACGAGGTCAGGAGATCGAGACCATCCTGGCTAACACGCTGAAACCCCATCTCTACTAAAAATACAAAAAGTTAGCTGGGCGTGGTGGCAGGCGCCTGTAGTCCCAGCTACTTAGGAGGCTGAGGCAGGAGAATGGCATGAACCCAGGAGGCAGAGGTTGCAGTGAGCCGAGATTGCGCCACTGCACTCCAGCTGGGGCGACAGAGCGAGACTCCATCTCAAAAAAAAAAAAAAAAAAAAAAAAACTCTGAAGTTTTAAAAGTTAACTTTCCAATGGATTTAAGCAAAAGAAAACCCAGGATTTTGTAGCTCTACAGAAACCAGGAGGAATAACTCATTAATTTGTGAGAGAGCAAATATAGAATATTCTGTCGATACCTTGTCTTCCTTAGTTACTTTTCCAGAATTCCTCCTACATCTTCAACTGACCAGTCTTGGGCTGCCTCTCTGCGAAGTTGTCCTCAGATGCATCTTGTGTCCCTGATAGTCACTTTCTATCTCAGGCACTCCCTTTCACATAATATTAGTTCCATCTCCTTAATGTATTTTGAATCCATGTTAGTTATTCCCTACACCCCTATTTTACCTTGTCTTAGGTCTTTTAGGATATTTTTTTATAATGACCTTTAAACTGAATTTTCTAAGCATAAAAATAGTGGTATCAATTATAAAAAGAAAATGAATTTGACTATATTGTTTTAAGATTTCTCTAAGTGGAAGGTGAATAACATTTAAAGCTAAAGTTGAAAAGTATTTGCAATGACAAATGTTACTATATTTATTTAATCAAGTATAAATGAACAAGAAAATTTTTAACACTTGAGCCAATTTTTTTTAGAAAAAAAAAAGAAATGTAAAGGTTTAGTAACCATATGAGAATACCAGTATCTTCATGATTTAGTTCATAACATTTCTTTTTACTTTTCTTACTTTATTTCCCTTCCAACCTCTTTTTTGTTCCATAACCTACATTTCAGTGAAACTAAGCCACATGCAAGTTCCTAATCACATTGGGCTCTTTCAAGTCACACTTTGTACCTTTGTTCCAATGCTCATACTATTCTCCCTGCCTAGAATGCCCTCCTCCCTGCGTTGCCCATCTATTGAATATCTGCTTATTCTTCATGATTCAGTTCAGACATGAGTTTCTTTGTGTAGCCTTTCCTTTGCTCTATTCCCCTTCCCTACTGAGCTTGTTCTCCTCTATTTTTATAACATGTCTGTCTTAAAACTTTTAATCTCATTGTTTTGAAAATGTTTTTTTATGTGGCTTCTTCCCTTACAGAACTATGTGCAGAGACTTCCTCTGATTAATCTTTGTAGCTTGAACACTTAGCACAGTGCCCAACACATTATAATCTCTACCTCCTATTCATCCTTTAAGATTCAACTCAGTGGTTACTGCTTCCTTTCCTGACATCTTCCTCACTACCTTAACCCTGACCTGGAGCACAGTACATATTCCCTAATGCCCCATGTATTGCATGTTACCACCTTACATGATGAGCTCTTTGAAGGTAGGGATTCAGTATTTTGATCTTTGTATCTTTAGTGCCTAGCATAGTGTTGGCAATATGATAGTCATTCAGTAAGTATTTGATTGATAGACAGGTGGTGGGAAATTCATTGGGTTCTGATCTGGAATTTTTTTTTTTTTTTTGAGACAGAGTCTCGCTCTATTGCCCAGGCTGAAGTGCAGTGGCATGATCTCAGCTCACTGCAACCTCTGCCTCCCGGGTTCGAGCGATTCTCCTGCCTCAGCCTCTCAAGTAGCTGGGATTACCGGCGCATGCCACTGTGCCGAGCTAATTTTTGTATTTTTAATAGCGACAGAGTTTCACCATGTTGGCCAGTTTGGTCTTGACCTCCTGACCTCATGATCCACCTGCCTCGGCCTCCCAAAGTGCTGGGATTACAGGTGTGAGCCACCACACCTGGCCAGTAATTCCATTTACAATAGCATCAAAAGGAGTAAAATACTTAGGAATTGTCTTAACCAAAGAGATAGAAGATTTGTACACTGAAAACTACAAAATATTACTGAAAGAAATTAAAGAATATATAAACAACTGGAAAGATTTCTCATATTCATGGATTGGAAGACTTAATTTAGGTGAGCTGTCAGTATTACCAAAGCATTCTACAGATTCAGTGCAACGCCTGTCAACATCCCAATGATTTTTGAAAAAATAGAAAAATCCAGTTATGTGTGAGTGACACGAGGTGAGGGTTGCAGATGCAGTTCCTGTTTTCATCGTATAGACAGGGCAGCTCTGCTGCAGAGATGGTCAATGTACCTAAAACCCAAAGAACCTTGTGTAAGAAGTGTGGCAAGCATCAGCCTTACAAAAGTGACACAGTATGAGAAGGGCAAGGATTCCCTGTATGCCCAGGGAAAGAGGTGCTATGAATGGAAGCAGAGTGGCTGTGGTGGGCAGACAAAGCCGGTTTTCCAAAAGAAGGCTGATGTGGTTTGGCTGTGTCACCACCCAAATCTCATCTTGAATTCCCACATGTTGTGGGAGGGACCCGGCAGAAAGTAATTGAATCATGGGGGCAGGTCTTTCCTGTGCTGTTCTCATTATTGTGAATAAGTCTCATGAGATCCGGTGGTTTTAAAAAAGGGAGTTTGCCTGCAAAACCTCTCTTGTCTGCCACCATGTGAGACGTACTTTCCACTTTCCACCATAATTGTGAGGCCTCCCCAGCCACGTGGAACTATAAGTCCAATAAACTTCTTTCTTTTGTAAATTGCCCAGTCTTGGGTATGTCTTTATCAGCAGCATGAAAACGGACTAATACAAAGGCTAAAACCACGATTATGCTAAGGCTGGAATGTATTGAGCCTAACAGCAGATCAAGAGGATGCTGGCCATTAAGAGATGCAAGCATTTTGAACTGGGAGGAGATAAAGAAGAGAAAGGGCCAAATGATCCAGTTCTAAATTTTGGGTTATTTTTCTTTTCATTTTGAAGATAAAACATTGAAGCTATGGAAAAAATATAGGAAAATAAACACAGTGATAATCTTACTCAAAAAAAGAAAAATTCATACTAGAAGTCATACGTAATCTCAAGAGACCCTGAATAGCAGAAACAATCTTGAGAAAGAACAATGTTGCAGGACTCCCACTTCTGATTTACTACAAAGCTAACATAATCAAAACAGCATGGTACTGGCATAAAGACAGCCATAGAGACCAATGGAGTAGAAGAGAGGGCCCAAAAGTAAGTCCTCACATATTTGGTCAAATGATTTTCCATAAGTGTGCCAATTCTTCATCCAATGAGGAAAAGACACTCTTTTCAACAAATGGCATTTGAAAAACTGGATATGTACATCAAAAGAATGAAGTTGGACGCTTACCCTGTACCATATATAAAACCTAAATACAAGAGCTAAAACTGTAAGACTCTTAGAAGAAAACACAGGGCAAAAGCTTTATAATATTGGATTTGGCAGTGATTTCTTAGGATATGACACCAAAGACACAGGCAATAAAAGGAAAACCAGACAAACTGGACTTCTTCAAAATTTAAAACTTGTACATCAAAGGATACTATCAACAGAGTAAAAAGGCAACCCATAGAATTAGACAAAATAATTGCAAGTCACCTGTCTGAGAAGAAACTAATATCCAGAATATATAGAGAATGCCTAGCTACTGTGGAAAACAGTAGGGCAGTTCCTTAAAAAAAAAAAAAGAATTATCTGTTTCATTCAGCAGTGTCACTTCTGTGTATATTCACAAATGAATTGAAGGCAGGGAATTGAACAGATATGTTTACACCAATATTCATGGCTACTACTCACAAGAGCCAAAAATTGGTGTGGAAGCAACCTAAGTGTCTATCGATGATAGACAAAATGTGGCATGTACATACAATGGAATATTACTCAGTATTACAAAGGAAAAAGCAATTTACGTATAGTAAAGTTCACTCTTTTTAGTGAACAGTTCTATGAGTTTTTGAGGTTTTTTTTAATCTTTGAGACGGGGTCTCACTCTGTTGCCCAGGGTGGGTTGCAGTGGTGCAATCATGGCTCACTGCAGTCTTGACCTCTCCAGGCTCAGGTGATCCTCCCATCTCAGTTTTTGTATTTTTAGTAGAGACGAGGTCTCACCATGTTGCGCAGGCTTGTCTTGAACTTCTGAGCTCAAGCAATCCACCTGCCTCAGCCCCCCAAAGTGCTAGGATTACAGGCGTGAGCTACTGAGCCCAGCCTACAAAGGAAAAAATTCTGACATATGCTACATATGAATAAACTTTGAGGACATCATGCTAAGTGAAATTAGCATGACACAAAAGGACAAATATATGGTATGATTTCTCTTATGAGATACCTAGAAGAGTCAAATGCATAGAGACAGAAAGTAGAACAGTGGTTACTGGGGCTGGGGTAGTTCAGGAATGGAGAGTTACTGTTAAGTGGGTAGAGAGTTCCATTATGAGATGATGAAAAAGTTGTGGAGATGGGCCGGGCGCAGTGGCTCACGCTTGTAATCCCAGCACTTTGGGAGGCCGAGGCGGGCGGATCACGAGGTCAGGAGATCGAGACCACAGTGAAACCCCGTCTCTACTAAAAATACAAAAAATTAGCCGGGCGTGGTGGCGGGCGCCTGTAGTCCCAGCTACTCAGAGAGGCTGAGGCAGGAGAATGGCGTGAACCTGGGTGGCGGAGCTTGCAGTGAGCCGAGACTGCGCCACTGCACTCCAGCCTGGGTGACAGAGCGAGACTCCGTCTCAAAAAAAAAAAAAAAAAAAAAAAGTTGTGGAGATGGATAGTGGTGATGGTTGTACAACAGTATGAATGTACTTAATGCCACTGAACTGTACACTTAAAAGTGGTTAAAATAGTACGTTTTATGTTACGTATGTTTTACCACAGTGGAAAAAAACTAAAACACAACAAAGGAAGGATTTGGGGAAAATTGGAAGTGACTGCTAATGGGTATTGGGTTTCTTTTAAAGATGATGAAAATATTCTAGAATTGTGGTGATGGTTGCACAATTCCGTGAATATACTAAAAACGAGTGAATTTTTGTTTAAATGGGTGGATTGGGCCAGACGCGGTGGCTTATGCCTATAATCCCAGCACTTTGGGAGGCTGAGGCGGGCAGATCATCTGAGGTCAGGAGTTTGAGACCAGCCTGGCCAGCATGGCGAAACCCCATCTCTACTAAAAAATATAAAAATTAGCTGGGCATGGTGGCGCATGCCTGTAATCCCAGCCACTCAGGCTGAGGCAGGAGAATGGTTTGAACCCAGGAGGCGGATGTTGCAGTGAGCTGAGATCATGCCACTGTACTCCAGCCTGTGTGACAGAGCAAGATTGCATCTCAGATTAATAGATTGTATAGTGTGTGAATTATACCTCAATGAAGGTGTTAGAAAAAATAAATCTTAAAAAATCAAGGCGAGGCGTGGTGGCTCGTGCCTGTAATCCCAGTACTTTGGGAGGCCGAGGCAGATGAATCACGAGGTCAAGATACTGAGATCATCCTGGCCAACATGGTGAAACCCCATCTCTAATAAAAATACAAAAATTAGCTGGGCGTGGTGGCGTGTGCCTGTAGTCCCAGCTACTCAGGAGGCTGAGGCAGGAGAATCACTTGAACCTGGAAGGCAGTGGTTGCGGTGAGCCAAGATCACGCCACTGCATTCCAGCCTGGCAACAGAGCAAGACTCTGTCTCAAAAAAAAAAAAAAAAAAAAAAAAAAAATAGTAAGTGCTATAAAAGTTATAACCAGGCTGGGTGTGGTGGCTCACATCTGTAATCCCAGCACTTTGGGAAGCCAAGGCAGGTGGTTCACGAGGTCAGGAGATCGAGACCATCCTGGCTAACGTGGTGAAACCCCGTCTCTACTGAAAATACAAAAAATAGCCAGGCGTGGTGGCGGGCGCCTGTAGTCCCAGCTACTCGGGAGGCTGAGGCAGGAGAATGTCGTGAACCCAGGAGGTGGAGCTTGCAGTGAACCGAGATCCCGCCACTGCACTCCAGCCTGGGTGACAGAGCGAGATTCCATCTCAAAAAATATATATATATATATATTTATTTATTTTTAATATATATTTTTATTTATATATTATATATATAATATATAACATATTATATATTTATATTATATAACATATTATATATTTATATTATATATATTTTAATGTATATATTATACATATATATAACCAAATAGTTCCCTACTTTACCCCCCCACCCACCTCCAAGGGGGGAGCCTGCAACAATTTGAGCTAATGCAATTGCTTTCATATTTCAAAATAATATGTCTGTGTTACTATTTCTTAACTTATCTAATTTTATACATTTATTGACTTCCCTTTTAAGAAATTGGATAAACCTCTCTTCTTCCCACTTTACTTTTTCCTCATCATATTATTGTTCCATCACAGTCGTTGATTAAATCTTAAATCAGATATTATTGTTGGATTGTTTGATGTTGAGCCAAGTACTATACTATTATGTTTTTCTTTCTCTTCATTTTTTTTTTTTGAGACAGAGTCTCGCTCTGTCATCCAGACTGGAGTGCCGTGGCGCAATCTCGGCTCATTTCAACCTTTGCCTCCCAGGTTCAAGTGATTCTCCTGCCTCAGCCTCCTGAGTAGCTGGGACTACAGGCTCCCACTACTACGCCTGGCTAATTTTTTATTTCTAGTGGAGATGGGGTTTCACCATGTTGGCCAGGCTGATCTTCAATTCCTGACCTCAAGTGATCCACCCATCTTGGCCTCCCAATGGGCTGGAATTACAGGTGTGAGCCACCGTACCCAGCTTTTTTGTCTGTGTATTAGGCCCATAAAAAGCATGAGTGCCATGCTTTTTGCTTGGCTTTTTACGGGCCTAATACTGATTTTACCATATATTTTAATCAGTATCTTTCAAGCACGTCAATAAGCTGTCCACATACTGAAACACAGTTGTTAAACCTCTATCAAGTTTTCATTTTTAGAATATTTTTTTCCTTGCAAACTGCCCTTCTGCAGTCTAGACAGGTTGCTCTCTGGACCTGGTACACAGCTCTTCTCAGGAATTACCTCCATGTTGAATCCCTTTTCGTTGAAACCCATTTATTTTCTTTTCTTGTTTTACTCTCTTCATGCAAAAGCATATCCTTCAATAATTTAAGACCCTACATGCCTAAAAATATCTGTAGTCTACCCTTACTCTTGATAGTTGCTGGCTGTACATAACATTCTAGATTGAAAAATCATTTTTCTTTAAAAACCTGAGGGCATTGCTGTGGTGTATTCTAGCACCAGCTTTGCTGTTGAGAAGACTAGTGACATTCTAGTTCCCATTTCTTTGTATGTGATCTGTTTTCCCCCCTCTAGAAACTGTTGTGATCTCTTTATTTCTGAATATTCTGAGGTTTCAGGATGATGATGTGTCTTCGGTGGGTGTTTTGTTGTTGTTTTCATTGAAGTCATTATTTCATTTTGGTGGGTCCTTTCAGTCTGGAGATTTATATCCTTCAGTAATGGGAACTTTTCTGGTATGCTTCTTTTTCTTTTTTCTCTTTTAGCTTTCTGTTTTCTCTCTGTTTAATCTATTTTTTGGAAATTTCCTTTTTTTTTTTTTTTGAGACGGAGTCTCACTCCATTGCCCAGGCTGGAGTGCAGTGGTGCGATCTTGGCTCACTGCAAGCTCCACCTTCTGGATTCACGCCATTCTCCTGCCTCAGCCTCTGGAGTAGCTGGGACTACAGGCGCCCGCCACCACGCCCGGCTAATATTTTGTATTTTTAGTAGAGACAGGTTTTCACCGAGTTAGCCAGGATGGTCTCGATCTCCTGACCTTGTGATCCACCCTCCTTGGCCTCCCAAAGTGCTGGGATTACAGGCATGAGCCACCATGCCCAGCTGGAAATTTCCTTAATTTTTAAGAGCTCTTTATTGGTTGCCAGTTGTTACTATTTTATAACATCCTGGTCTTACTGGTGTCTTCTCATCTCTCTGAGGGTATTAACACCGCTATTTTTGTAGTTTTTTTTCCCAATCTGTGTATGGTTACTCTTTCCTTGGAATTCCTCAAATTTCTGAGGATTTGGGGGTTTACTTATCCTCTGCCCCCCAAGACAAGAGTCTTGCTCTGTAACCCAGGCTGGAGTTCAGTGGGACCATCATGGCTCACTGCAGCCTCCAACCTCCTGGGCTCAAGTGGTCCTCCCACCTTAGCCTCCTGAGTAGTTGGGACCACAGACATAGGCCACCATGCCCAACAGTTCATTTTTTAATTTTGTGTAAGGTGGGGGGTGGGGGAGGATGTCTCACTGTATTGCCCAAGCTGGTCTTGAACTCCTCAACTCAAGTGATCCACCTGCCTCAGCCTCCCAAAGTGCTGGGATTACGGGCGTGAGCCACCACACCTGGCAAAAAATAAATTTCTTTTACGCTTGGTACTGTTTTGAGGAGGGAATGGAAAGAAACTTGTTTAAACTTGTTTTCTTAGAAGCTGATTTGTATCCTAAATGGTTTTTACTAGTGTTGCTTAGAAATTATTTTTATTATCTGTTAAGGATATTAGAGTGGCCCAATGTTTATTCTTTGTTAAATCATCTCAAAAAACTAACATGTGAATTTAGAAGTTCAAAGAATATCATTTTATAAAAAAACAAATTAGGCATATTTTGTTTTATATCAAAACAAAATGAGTGCTTAATTTTTTAAAACCTCAAAAAATTAAACATTTATATCAAAAAGGAAATTATTATTTACTTTAAAATCATCCTAGTGATTTCAGTTTATTCTTTCTAGTTTTATCCACGCAATATTCAAATAAAAGAATACTTCTTAACATGTGACTATCAGTTTGAAAAATATTATGATTTTGTTAACTTTTTGAAACTAAAGTCTTTTTTCTTTCTTTGTTAAAATATTCATTGATTGTGGGGAAAAACTGATTGTACTTTGTAAAGTTATTTTTATTTTGTGAATTTTTTTTTTTTTTTTTTTTTGAGATGGAGTCTCGCTCTGTTGCTCAGGCTGGAGTGCAGTGGTGCAGTCTCGGCTCACTGCAACCTCTGCCTCCCGCGTTCAAGCAATTCTCCTGCCTCAGCCTTCTGAGTAGCTGGGATTAGTAGCCTCCCATGTAGCTCCTGCCACCAGGCCCAGCTAATTTTTTGTATTTTTAGTAGAGACAGGGTTTCACCATGTTGGCCAGGCTGGTCTCGAACTCCTGACCTCGTGATCCGCCTGCCTGAGCCTCCCAAAGCGTTTTGTAAATTTTTAAATCAATTTGTACAACTAATTTTTCTTTTCCAGAAAGATCTTAGAAATTTCATACTTTATTTTAAAAGTTGTTAAATAAAATTTTAAAGAAAATCATAAAATTATATAAAACAGAAGTATAAAGTTCAATGAATTATCACAAAGTGAACCACTCATAAAACTATCTGTCCAAGTTAAGAAATAGAGCAATATCAGTTGAAATCTTTCATGTTCTCTCCAATCTTTACTCCATCCTCCTCTCTATAAGGGACCACTATCCTTATCTGTGACACCAGAGGTTCATTTTGCCTGATTTTGAACTTTCTATATGTGAAATCATACAATATTATTTTCAGCGTTATATTTTTGGGATTGATTCATGTTGTTGCATAATAGTATTTTATTCATATTATTGTATTTTTTTCTCTACTTTTGATGGGTAAATGGGTTATTTCCAATTTGGGGCTATTAAGAGTAATGCTGCTATAAACATTCTAAACCATATTCTGTTTTTTGGCCACATATGGACATATTTCTGTTGAGTGTTTTCAAAGGATTGGTGACTCATAAGATGTTAAAACTTTGCTACATGATGCCAACTGGTTCCAAAATGATTTTATCAATTGACACTCTATAGAAATGTATGAGAGTCTCAATTGCTCCATGTACTTGTCAACATTTGGTATTGTAATTAAAATGTTTAATTTTATCCAGTCTTTTGGGGGTGTGATGGTATGTATATATGGAAACTACATAAAACTGAAATGGCCCAAAAAACATGAAAAGATGCCCAACTCTTTATTCTTCAGTCTCATTTTTTACTCTTGTTTTCTTTCTTTTCCTTTGCTTTACTATAGTAAAAGTGACTCCAGTCCCTACATTAAATTTTGATTTTGAATTTTTGCATCTTTTTCCATAAGCTTCATTTCTACCGTGTTTTTTAATTCAAAATGTACATGTCTGCATCTTCTCTTTTTTTCTCCTGTAGTTTCTTATATTCGGAGTTATTTTAATGAAGGCACCAAGGTTCTTGGGTAATCTCATGCTGGCTGATTTTTTTTTAACATTTAATATAAAATTTCTCACACATAGGCAAATTTGAAATGTTTGCAATGAAATTTTATATACCTGCCACCTAGCTATTACCATGAATATTTTAGTATACTTGCTTTATCACATGTCTGTCCATTTATCCATCCCACAGTTCTGGGTGATTTTTACCATTTTTCTCAGCCTCCAGCATCCCTTTTTTTGCCAGATGATGCTCCCTTTTATAATCTCTCATTATATAGATAGCCACATCAATATTGTGATCTTTTGGGTAGAAAATTTAAGATTTGTAAGTTTTTAGAAAACAGCTTTTATGGCTAATGGGGCATTCAGGATATAGTTAAGCTAGATGTGGCTTGGTTTCACTTAATGAAGACTAAGAAGCTTTAATTATACCTACAATATAATTTTAATTTCATGTCATCCCTTAAAAGCAACCATTTTGTTCCTCTCCAGCTGTTTTCTGACACAATTTTCTAAATTTTCTAGAAGCATGAATGAAGATTGAAAAAGAATTTTGCTGTGCAGCCTTCCATATTTAGAAAGGTACTACGGAGAGGCTGGGCGCGGTGGCTCACGCCT